>NC_133528.1:151184425-151558428 GCF_048544455.1 Silene latifolia | reverse complement strand
ACGACAATCCGAGTTTCGGCGAATCTTGGTTTCAGGCACACCGGCACCCCCAAATGTGTTCCGTTGGTGCTCAAACTTTGCGTGGCCGCTTTATCTAACCCGAGGAACTTTCTATGTGATTTCGGAGAATTTTGTCCGGGACCCTAATCCCGAAAAACTGTGTATTATACACTTCAATTTCAGCCGTTCGGAAGGTCGTACCAGACCCTTTTTCTTTTTCTCCCTGTTTTTCAATCACGCGTCCGAGCTCATTTCAGGAATCAACCTGTTCGATTTCAGGAATCAACCCGTTCGATTTCACTCTCAAATAACGAGCTTTAACACATTTTTCACGATAATCCGAGTTTCGGCGAATGCTGGTTTGTGGTACACCGGCACTCCCAAATGTCTTCCGTTGGTGCTCAAACTTTGTTTGGCCGCTTTATCTGACCCGAGAAACTTTCTATGTGATTTCCGGAGAATTTTTTTCCGGGACCCCGAAATCCCGAAAAACCGTGTATTCTACACTTCAATTTCAGCCGTTCGGAAGGTCGTACCGGACCGTGTTTCTTTTTCTCCCTGTTTTTCAATGATGCGTCCGAGCACATTTCGGAATCATCTGTTCGATTTGCCTCAAATAACGAGCTTTAACACATTTTTCACGATAATCCGAGTTTCGGCGAATCTTTGGTTTGGGCACACGGCACCCCAAATGTCTTCCGTTGGTGCTCAAACTTTGCGTGGCCGCTTTATCTGACCCGAGAAACTTTCTATGTGATTTCCGGAGAATTTTGTTCCGGGACCCCGTAATCCCGAAAAACCGTGTATTCTACACTTCAATTTCAGCCGTTCGGAAGGTCGTACCGGACCTTGTTTCTTTTTCTCCCTGTTTTTCAATGACGCGTCCGAGCTCATTTCAGGAATCATCCTGTTCGATTTCAGCCTCAAATAACGAGCTTTAACACATTTTTCACGATAATCCGAGTTTGGCGAATCTTGGTTTGTACACCTAAGCACCCCCAAATGTCTTCCGTTGGTGCTCAAACTTTGCGTGGCCGCTTTATCGACCCGAGGAACTTTCTATGTGATTTTCGGAGAATTTTGTTAGGGACCCCGAATCCCGAAAAAAACCGTGTATTCTACACTTCAATTTGCACTCGTTCGTAAGGTCGCACGGACCTGTTTCTTTTTCTCCCTGTTTTTCAATCACGCGTCCGAGCTCATTTCAGGAATTATCCTGTTCGATTTCAGCCTCAAATAACGAGCTTTAACACATTTTTCACGATAATCCGAGTTTCGGCGAATGTTGGTTTGTGGCACACCGGCACCTCCAAATGTCTTCCGTTGGTTCTCAAACTTTGCGTGGCCGCTTTATCTGACCCGAGGAACTTTCTATGTGATTTCCGGAGAATTTTGTTCCGGGACCCCGGAATCCCGAAAAACCGTGTATTATACACTTCAATTTCAGCCGTTCGGAAGGTCGTACCGGACCTTGTTTCTTTTTCTCCCTGTTTTTCAATGACGCGTCCGAGCTCATTTCAGGAATCATCCTGTTCGATTTCAGCCTCAAATAACGAGCTTTAACACATTTTTCACGATAATCCGAATTTCGACGAATGCTGGTTTGTGGTACACCGGCACCCCCAAATGTCTTCCGTTCGTGCTCAAACTTTGTGTGGCCGGTTTATCTGACCCGAGGAACTTTCTATGTGATTTCCGGAGAATTTTGTTCCGGGACCCCGGAATCCCGAAAAACCGTGTATTCTACACTTCAATTTCAGCCGTTCGGAAGGTCGTACCGGACCCTGTTTCTTTTTCTCCCTGTTTTTTAATCACGCGTCCGAGCTCATTTCAGGAATCAACCTCTTCGATTTCAGCCTCAAATAACGAGCTTTAACAAATTTTTCACGATAATCCGAGTTTCGGCGAATGCTGGTTTGTGGCACACCGGCACCCCCAAATGTGTTCCGTTGGTGCTCAAACTTTGCGTGGCCGCTTTATCTAACCCGAGGAACTTTCTATGTGATTTCCGGAGAATTTTGTCCCGGGACCCCGGAATCCCGAAAAACTGTGTATTATACACTTCAATTTCAGCCGTTCGGAAGGTCGTACCAGACCCTGTTTCTTTTTCTCCCTGTTTTTCAATCACGCGTCCGAGCTCATTTCAGGAATCAACCTGTTCGATTTCAGGAATCAACCCGTTCGATTTCAGTCTCAAATAACGAGCTTTAACACATTTTTCACGATAATCCGAGTTTCGGCGAATGCTGGTTTGTGGTACACCGGCACTCCCAAATGTCTTCCGTTGGTGCTCAAACTTTGTTTGGCCGCTTTATCTGACCCGAGAAACTTTCTATGTGATTTCCGGAGAATTTTTTTCCGGGACCCCGAAATCCCGAAAAACCGTGTATTCTACACTTCAATTTCAGCCGTTCGGAAGGTCGTACCGGACCATGTTTCTTTTTCTCCCTGTTTTTCAATGATGCGTCCGAGCACATTTCAGGAATCATCCTGTTCGATTTCAGCCTCAAATAACGAGCTTTAACACATTTTTCACGATAATCCGAGTTTCGGCGAATGCTGGTTTGTGGCACACCGGCACCCCCAAATGTCTTCCGTTGGTGCTCAAACTTTGCGTGGCCGCTTTATCTGACCCGAGGAACTTTCTATGTGATTTTCGGAGAATTTTGTTCTGGGACCCCGGAATCCCGAAAAACCGTGTATTATACACTTCAATTTGACCGTTCGGAAGGTCGTACTAGGACCTTGTTTCTTTTTCTCCTGTTTTTCAATCACGCGTCCGAGCTCATTTCGGGAATCATCCTGTTCGATTTCAGCTCAAATAACGAGCTTTAACACATTTTTCACGATAATCCGAGTTTGGCGAATCTTGGTTTGTAGGCACACCGGCACCCCCAAATGTCTTCCGTTGGTGCTCAAACTTTGCGTGGCCGCTTTATCTGACCCGAGGAACTTTCTATGTGATTTCCGGAGAATTTTGTTCCGGGACCCCGGAATCCCGAAAAACCGTGTATTATACACTTCAATTTCAGCCGTTCGTAAGGTCGTACCGGACCCTGTTTCTTTTTCTCCCTGTTTTTCAATCACGCGTCCGAGCTCATTTCAGGAATTATCCTGTTCGATTTCAGCCTCAAATAACGAGCTTTAACACATTTTTCACGATAATCCGAGTTTCGGCGAATGCTGGTTTGTGGCACACCGGCACCTCCAAATGTCTTCCGTTGGTTCTCAAACTTTGCGTGGCCGCTTTATCTGACCCGAGAAACTTTCTATGTGATTTCCGGAAAATTTTGTTCCGGGATCCCGGAATCCCGAAAAACCGTCTATTCTACACTTCAATTTCGCCGTTCGGAAGGTCGGGACCCCTGTTTCTTTTTCTCCCGTTTTTCAATCACGCGTCCGAGCTCATTTCAGGAATCATCCTGTTCGATTTCACCTCAAATAACGAGCTTTAACACATTTTTCACGATAATCCGAGTTTCGGCGAATCTTTGGTTTCAGGCACACCGGCATCCCCAAATGTCTTCCGTTGGTACTCAAACTTTGCGTGGCCGCTTTATCGAGGAGGAACTTTCTATGTGATTTCCGGAAAATTTTGTTCCGGAACTCCGGAATCCCGAAAAACCGTGTATTATACACTTCAATTTCAGCCGTTCGGAAGGTCGTACCGTACCCTATTTCTTTTTCTCCCTGTATTTCAATCACGCGTCCGAACTCATTTCAGGAATCAACCTGTTCGATTTCAGCCTCAAATAACGAGCTTTAACACAATTTTCACGATAATCCGAGTTTCGGCGAATGATGGTTTGTGGCACACCGGCACCCCCAAATGTCTTCCGTTGGTGCTCAAACTTTGCGTGGCCGCTTTATCTGACCCGAGGAACTTTCGATGTGATTTCCGGAGAATTTTGTTCCGGGATCCCGGAATCCCGAAAAACCGTGTATTATACACTTCAATTTCAGCCGTTCGGAAGGTAAACAGGACCCGTTTATTTTTCTCCTGTTTTTCAATCACGCGTCCGAGCTTATTTCAAAGAATCAACCCGTTCGATTTCGGGAATCAACCTATTCGATTTCACCCTCAATAACGAGCTTTAACACATTTTTCACGATAATCCGAGTTTGGCGAATCTTTGGTTTGTGGCACACCGGCACCCCCAAATGTCTTCCGTTGGTGCTCAAACTTTGGGTGGCCGCTTTATCTCACCCGAGGAACTTTTATTGTGATTTAGGAAAATTTTGTTAGGGATCCGGAATCCCGAAAAACCGTGTATTATACACTTCAATTTGTAGTTCGGAAGGTCGACTGGGACCGTTTATTTTTCTCCCGTTTTTCAATCACGCGTCCGACCTTATTTCAAAGAATCAACCCGTTCGATTTCAGGAATCAACCTATTCGATTTGACCTCAAATAACGAGCATTAACACATTTTCACGATAATCCGAGTTTCGGCGAATTTTGGTTTGTGGCACACCGGCATCCCCAAATGTCTTCCGTTGGTGCTCAAACTTTGCGTGGCCGCTTTATCTCGATTCGAGGAACTTTCTATGTGATTTAGGAAAATTTTGTTCCGGGATCCCGAATCCCGAAAAACCGTGTATTATACACTTCAATTTTAGCCGTTCGGAAGGTCGTACCGGACCCTGTTTCTTTTTCTCCCTGTTTTTCAATCACGCGTCCGAGCTCATTTCAGGAATCAACCTGTTCGATTTCAGCCTCAAATAACGAGCTTTAACACAATTTTCACGATAATCCGAGTTTCGGCGAATGATGGTTTGTGGCACACAGGCACCCCCAAATGTCTTCCGTTGATGCTCAAACTTTGCGTGGCCGCTTTATCTGACCCGAGGAACTTTCTATGTGATTTCCGGAGAATTTTGTTAGGGATCCGGAATCCCGAAAAACCGTGTATTATACACTTCAATTTCAAACGTTCGGAAGGTCGTCGACCAGGACCGTTTTTTTTCTCCTGTTTTTCAATCACGCGTCCGAGCTCATTTCAGGAATCAACCTCTTCTATTTAAGCCTCAAATAACGAGCTTTAACACATTTTTCACGATAATCCGAGTTTCGGTGAATGCTGGTTTGTGGCACACCGGCACCCCCAAATGTCTTCCGTTGGTGCTCAAACTTTGCGTGGCCGCTTTATCTGACCCGAGGAACTTTCTATGTGATTTCCGGAAAATTTTGTTCGGATCCCGAATCCCGAAAACCGTCTATTCTCGCACTTCAATTTCAGCCGTTCGGAAGGTAAATGGGACCCTGTTTCTTTTTCTCCCTGTTTTTCAATCACGCGTCCGAGCTCATTTCAGGAATCATCCTGTTCGTTTTCAGCCTCAAATAACGAGCTTTAACACATTTTTCACGATAATCCGAGTTTCGGCGAATGCTGGTTTGTGGCACAGCGGCATCCCCAAATGTCTTCCGTTGGTGCTCAAACTTTGCGTGGCCGCTTTATCTGACCCGAGGAACTTTCTATGTGATTTCCGGAAAATTTTGTTCCGGGATCCCGAAATCCCGAAAAACCGTGTATTATACACTTCAATTTCAGCCGTTCGGAAGGTCGTACCGTACCCTGTTTCTTTTTCTCCCTGTTTTTCAATCACGCGTCCGAGCTCATTTCAGGAATCAACCTCTTCTATTTCAGCCTCAAATAACGAGCTTTAACACATTTTTTACGATAATCCGAGTTTCGGCGAATGCTGGTTTGTGGCACACCGGCACCCCCAAATGTCTTCCGTTGGTGCTCAAACTTTGCGTGGCCACTTTATCTGACCCGAGGAACTTTCTATGTGATTTCCGGAGAATTTTGTTCGGGACCGGATCAGAAAAACCGTGTATTCTACACTTCAATTTCACCGTTCGGAAGGTCGTAAACCAGGACCCTGTTTCTTTTTCTCCCTGTTTTTCAATCACGCGTCCGAGCTCATTTCAGGAATCATCTGTTCGATTTCAGCTCAAATAACGAGCTTTAACACATTTTTCACGATAATACGAGTTTTGGCGAATCTTTGGTTTGTGGCACACCGGCACCCCCAAATGTCTTCCATTGGTGCTCAAACTTTGCGTGGCCGCTTTATCTGACCCGAGAAACTTTCTATGTGATTTCGGAAAATTTTGTTCGGGATCCGAATTCGAAAAACCGTCTATTCTACACTTCAATTTCACCGTTCGGAAGGTAAATGCAGGACCCTGTTTCTTTTTCTCCCTGTTTTTCAATCACGCGTCCGAGCTCATTTCAGGAATCATCCTGTTCGATTTCAGCCTCAAATAACGAGCTTTAACACATTTTTCACGATAATCCGAGTTTCGGCGAATGCTGGTTTGTGGCACACCGGCATCTCCAAATGTCCTCCGTTGGTGCTCAAACTTTGCGTGGCCGCTTTATCTGACCCGAGGAAATTTCTATGTGATTTCCGGAAAATTTTGTTCCGGGATCCCGGAATCCCGAAAAACCGTGTATTATATACTTCAATTTCAGCCGTTCGGAAGGTCGTACCGTACCCTGTTTTTTTTTCTCCCTGTTTTTCAATCACGCGTCCGAGCTCATTTCAGGAATCATCCTGTTCGATTTCAGCCTCAAATAACGAGCTTTAACACATTTTTCACGATAATCCGAGTTTCGGTGAATGCTGGTTTGTGGCACACCGGCAACCCCAAATGTCTTCCGTTGGTGCTCAAACTTTGCGTGGCCGCTTTATCTGACCCGAGGTACTTTTTATGCGATTTCCGGAAAATTTTGTTCCGGGATCCCGCAATCCCGAAAAACCGTGTATTATACATTTCAATTTCAGCCGTTCGGAAGGTCGTACCGGACCCTGTTTCTTTTTCTCCCTGTTTTTCAATCATGCGTCCGAGCTCATTTCAGGAATCAACCTCTTCTATTTCAGCCTCAAATAACGAGCTTTAACACATTTTTCACGATAATCCGAGTTTCGACGTATGCTGGTTTGTGGCACACCGGCACCCCCAAATGTCTTCTGTCGGTGCTCAAACTTTGCGTGGCCGCTTTATCTGACCCGAGGAACTTTCTATGTGATTTCCGGAGAATTTTGTTATGGGACCCCGGAATCCCGAAAAACCGTGTATGACACTTCAATTGCAGCTGTTCGGAAGGTCGTACCTGACCCAATTTCTTTTTCTCCCTATTTTTCAATCACGCGTCTGAGCTCATTTCAGGAATCAACCTGTTCGATTTCAGGAATCAACCTATTCGATTTCAGCCTCAAATAACAAACTTTAACACATTTTTCACGATAATCCGAGTTTCGGCGAATGCAAGTTTGTGGTACACCGGCACCCCCAAATGTCTTCCGTTGGTGCTCAAACTTTGCGTGGCCGCTTTATCTGACCCGAGGAACTTTTTGTGTGATTTCCGGAGAATTTTGCTCCGGGACTCCGGAATCCCGAAAAACCGTGTATTCTACACTTCAATTTCAGCCTTTCGGAAGGTCGTACCGAAACCTGTTTCTTTTTCTCCCTGTTTTTTAAACACGCGTCCGAGCTCATTTCAGGAATCAACCTGTTCGATTTCAGGAATCAACCCGTTCGATTTCAGCCTCAAATAACGAGCTTTAACACATTTTTTACGATAATCCGAGTTTCGGCGAATGCTGGTTTGTGGCACACCGACACCCCCAAATGTCTTCCGTTGGTGCTCAAACTTTGCGTGGCCGCTTTATCTGACCCGAGGAACTTTCTATGTGATTTCCGGAGAATTTTGTTAGGGACCGGATCAAAACCGTGTATTCTACACTTCAATTTCGGCCCGTTCGGAAGGTCGTATCGAGGACCACTGTTTCTTTTTCTCCTGTTTTTCAATCACGCGTCCGAGCTCATTTCAGGAATCAATCTGTTCGATTTTGACCTCAAATAACGAGCTTTAACACATTTTTCACGATAATCCGAGTTTCGGCGAATGTTGGTTTGTGGCACACCGGCACCTCCAAATGTCTTCCGTTGGTTCTCAAACTTTGCGTGGCCGCTTTATCTGACCCGAGAAACTTTCTATGTGATTTCCGGAAAATTTTGTTCCGGGATCCCGGAATCCCGAAAAACCGTCTATTCTACACTTCAATTTCGGCCCGTTCGGAAGGTCGTAAAGGACCTGTTTCTTTTTCTCCTTGTTTTTCAATCACGCGTCCGAGCTCATTTGGGAATCATCTGTTCGATTTCAGCCTCAAATAACGAGCTTTAACACATTTTTCACGATAATCCGAGTTTCGGCGAATGCTGGTTTGTGGCACACCGGCATCCCCAAATGTCTTCCGTTGGTACTCAAACTTTGCGTGACCGCTTTATCTGACCGGAGGAACTTTCTATGTGATTTCCGGAAAATTTTGTTCCGGGATCCCGGAATCCCGAAAAACCGTGTATTATACACTTCAATTTCAGCCGTTCGGAAGGTCGTACCGTACCCTATTTCTTTTTCTCCCTGTATTTCAATCACGCGTCCGAACTCATTTCAGGAATCAACCTGTTCGATTTGATTTGACCTCAAATAACGAGCTTTAACACAATTTTCACGATAATCCGAGTTTCGGCGAATGATGGTTTGTGGCACACTGGCACCGCCAAATGTCTTCCGTTGGTGCTCAAACTTTGCGTGGCCGCTTTATCTGACCCGAGGAACTTTCGATGTGATTTCCGGAGAATTTTGTTCCGGGATCCCGGAATCCCGAAAAACCGTGTATTATACACTTCAATTTCAGCCGTTCGGAAGGTAAATCTAGGACCTGTTTATTTTTCTCCTGTTTTTCAATCACGCGTCCGAGCTTATTTCAAGAATCAACTTGTTCGATTTCAGGAATCAACCTGTTCGATTTCGGCCTCAAATAACGAGCTTTAACACATTTTCACGATAATCCGAGTTTCGGCGAATCTTTGGTTTCAGGCACACCGGCACCCCCAAATGTCTTACGTTGGTGCTCAAACTTTGGGTGGCCGCTTTATCTCACCCGAGGAACTTTTATTGTGATTTCCGGAAAATTTTGTTCCGGGATCCCGGAATCCCGAAAAACCGTCTATTCTACACTTCAATTTGCCGTTCGGAAGGTAAATCAGGACCTGTTTCTTTTCTCCTGTTTTTCAATCACGCGTCCGAGCTCATTTCAGGAATCATCCTGTTCGATTTCAGCCTCAAATAACGAGCTTTAACACATTTTTCACGATAATCCGAGTTTCGGCGAATGCTGGTTTGTGGCACACCGGCATCCCCAAATGTCTTCCGTTGGTGCTCAAACTTTGCGTGGCCGCTTTATCTGACTCGAGAAACTTTCTATGTGATTTCCGGAAAATTTTGTTCCGGGATCCCGGAATCCCGAAAAACCGTGTATTATACACTTCAATTTCAGCCGTTCGGAAGGTCGTACCGTACCCTGTTTCTTTTTCTCCCTGTTTTTCAATCACGCGTCCGAGCTCATTTCAGGAATCAACCTGTTCGATTTCAGCCTCAAATAACGAGCTTTAACACAATTTTCACGATAATCCGAGTTTCGGCGAATGATGGTTTGTGGCACACTGGCACCCCCTAATGTCTTCCGTTGATGCTCAAACTTTGCGTGGCCGCTTTATCTGACCCGAGGAACTTTCGATGTGATTTCCGGAGAATTTTGTTCCGGGATCCCGGAATCCCGAAAAACCGTGTATTATACACTTCAATTTCAGCCGTTCGGAAGGTCGTACCGGACCCTGTTTCTTTTTCTCCCTGTTTTTCAATCACGCGTCCGAGCTCATTTCAGGAATCAACCTCTTCTATTTAAGCCTCAAATAACGAGCTTTAACACATTTTTCACGATAATCCGAGTTTGGCGAATCTTTGGTTTGTGGCACACCCAAGGCACCCCAAATGTCTTCCGTTGGTGCTCAAACTTTGCGTGGCCGCTTTATCTGACCCGAGAAACTTTCTATGTGATTTCCGGAAAATTTTGTTCCGGGATCCCGAAAAACCGTCTATTCTGCACTTCAATTTCAGCCGTTCGGAAGGTCGTACCGGACCCTGTTTCTTTTTCTCCCTGTTTTTCAATCACGCGTCCGAGCTCATTTCAAGAATCATCCTGTTCGTTTTCAACCTCAAATAACGAGCTTTAACACATTTTTCACGATAATCCGAGTTTCGGCGAATGCTGGTTTGTGGCACACCGGCATCCCCAAATGTCTTCCGTTGGTGCTCAAACTTTGCGTGGCCGCTTTATCTGACCCGAGGAACTTTCTATGTGATTTCCGGAAAATTTTGTTCCGGGATCCCGGAATCCCGAAAAACCGTGTATTATACACTTCAATTTCAGCCGTTCGGAAGGTCGTACCGTACCCTGTTTCTTTTTCTCCCTGTTTTTCAATCACGCGTCCGAGCTCATTTCAGGAATCAACCTCTTCTATTTCAGCCTCAAATAACGAGCTTTAACACATTTTTTACGATAATCCGAGTTTCGGCGAATCTTTGGTTTCAGGCACACCGGCACCCCCAAATGTCTTCCGTTGGTGCTCAAACTTTGCGTGGCCACTTTATCAGACCCGAGGAACTTTCTATGTGATTTCCGGAGAATTTTGTTAGGGACCGGAGTCGAAAAACCGTGTATTCTACACTTCAATTTCAAACCGTTCGGAAGGTCGTACCCGACCCTGTTTCTTTTTCTCCCTGTTTTTCAATCACGCGTCCGAGCTCATTTCAGGAATCAACCTGTTCGATTTCAGCCTCAAATAACGAGCTTTAACACATTTTCACGATAATACGAGTTTCGGCGAATGCTGGTTTGTGGCACACCGGCACCCCCAAATGTCTTCCGTTGGTGCTCAAACTTTGCGTGGCCGCTTTATCTGACCCGAGGAACTTTCTATGTGATTTCCGGAAAATTTTGTTCCGGGATCCCGGAATCCCGAAAAACCGTGTATTATACACTTCAATTTCAGCCGTTCGGAAGGTCGTACCGTACCCTGTTTCTTTTTCTCCCTGTTTTTCAATCACGCGCCCGAGCTCATTTCAGGAATCAACCTCTTCTATTTCAGCCTCAAATAACGAGCTTTAACACATTTTTTACGATAATCCGAGTTTCGGCGAATGCTGGTTTGTGGCACACCGGCACCCCCAAATGTCTTCCGTTGGTGCTCAAACTTTGTGTGGCCACTTTATCTGACCCGAGGAACTTTCTATGTGATTTCCGGAGAATTTTGTTCCGGGACCCCGGAATTCCGAAAAACCGTGTATTATACACTTCAATTTCAGCCGTTCGGAAGGTCGTACCGGACCCTGTTTCTTTTTCTCCCTGTTTTTCAATCACGCGTCCGAGCTCATTTCAGGAATCATCCTGTTCGATTTCAGCCTCAAATAACGAGCTTTAACAAATTTTTCACGATAATCCGAGTTTCGGCGAATGCTGGTTTGTGGCACACCGGCACCCCCAAATGTCTTCCGTTGGTGCTCAAACATTGCGTGGCCGCTTTATCTGACCCGAGGAACTTTCTATGTGATTTGGAAAATTTTGTTCGGGATCCCGGAATCCCGAAAACCGTCTATTCTACACTTCAATTTCGGCCGTTCGGAAGGTCGTATCGGACCCTGTTTCTTTTTCTCCTGTTTTTCAATCACGCGTCCGAGCTCATTTCAGGAATCATCTGTTCGATTTGACCTCAAATAACGACCTTTAACACATTTTTCACGATAATCCGAGTTTGGCGAATCTTTGGTTTGTGGCACACCGGCATCCCCAAATGTCTTCCGTTGGTGCTCAAACTTTGCGTGGCCGCTTTATCAGACCCGAGGAACTTTCTATGTGATTTCCGGAAAATTTTGTTCCGGATCCCGAATCCCAAAAAACCGTGTATTATACACTTCAATTTCAGCGTTCGGAAGGTCGTACCGGACCCTGTTTCTTTTTCTCCCTGTTTTTCAATCACGCGTCCGAGCTCATTTCAGGAATCAACCTTTTCTATTTGACCTCAAATAACGAGCTTTAACACATTTTTCACGATAATCCGAGTTTCGGCGAATCTTGGTTTGTGGTACACCGGCACCCCCAAATGTCTTCCGTTGGTGCTCAAACTTTGCGTGGCCGCTTTATCGACCCGATAAACTTTCTATGTGATTTCCGGAAAATTTTGTTCGGATCCCGAATCCCGAAAAACCGTCTATTCTCGCACTTCAATTTCGGCCGTTCGGAAGGTCGCAGGACCCCGTTTATTTTTTCTCCTGTTTTTCAATCACGCGTCCGAGCTCATTTCAGGAATCATCCTGTTCGTTTCGACCTCAAATAACGAGCTTTAACACATTTTTCACGATAATCCGAGTTTCGGCGAATGCTGGTTTGTGGCACACCGGCATCCCCAAATGTCTTCCGTTGGTGCTCAAACTTTGCGTGGCCGCTTTATCTGGCCCGAGAAACTTTCTATGTGATTTCCGGAAAATTTTGTTCCGGGATCCCGGAATCCCGAAAAACCGTGTATTATACACTTCAATTTCAAACGTTCGGAAGGTCGTATCGCACTGTTTATTTTTCTCCTCGTTTTTCAATCACGCGTCCGAGCTCATTTCAGGAATCAACCTCTTCTATTTCAGCCTCAAATAACGAGCTTTAACACATTTTTTACGATAATCCGAGTTTCGGCGAATGCTGGTTTGTGGCACACCGGCACCCCCAAATGTCTTCCGTTGGTGCTCAAACTTTGCGTGGCCACTTTATCTGACCCGAGGACCTTTCTATGTGATTTCCGGAGAATTTTGTTCCGGGACCCGATTCGAAAAACCGTGTATTCTACACTTCAATTTCAGCCGTTCGGAAGGTCGTACCGGACCCTGTTTCTTTTTCTCCCTGTTTTTCAATCACGCGCCCGAGCTCATTTCAGGAATCAACCTTTTCTATTTCAGCCTCAAATAACGAGCTTTAACACATTTTTCACGATAATCCGAGTTTCGACGTATGCTGGTTTGTGGCACACCGGCACCCCCAAATGTCTTCCGTTGGTGCTCAAACTTTGCGTGGCCGCTTTATCTGACCCGAGGAACTTTCTATGTGATTTCCGGAGAATTTTGTTCCGGGACCCCGGAATCCCGAAAAACCGTGTATGACACTTCAATTGCAGCTGTTCGGAAGGTCGTACTTGACCCAATTTCTTTTTCTCCCTATTTTTCAATCACGCGTCTGAGCTCATTTCAGGAATCAACCTGTTCGATTTCAGGAATCAACCTGTTCGATTTCAGCCTCAAATAACGAGCTTTAACACATTTTTCACGATAATCCGAGTTTCGGCGAATGCTAGTTTGTGGTACACCGGCACCCCCAAATGTCTTCCGTTGGTGCTCAAACTTTGCGTGGCCGCTTTATCTGACCCGAGAAACTTTTTGTGTGATTTCCGGAGAATTTTGCTCCGGGACTCCGGAATCTCGAAAAACCGTGTATTCTACACTTCAATTTCAGCCTTTCGGAAGGTCGTACCGAAACCTGTTTCTTTTTCTCCCTGTTTTTTAAACACGCGTCCGAACTCATTTCAGGAATCAACCAGTTCGATTTCAGCCTCAAATAACGAGCTTTAACTCATTTTTCACGATAATCCGAGTTTCGGCGAATGCTGTTTTGTGGCACGCCGTCACTCCCAAATGTCTTCCGTTGGTGCTCAAACTTTGCGTGGCCGCTTTATCTGACCCGAGGAACTTTCTATGTGATTTCCGGAGAATTTTGTTCCGGGACCCCGGAATCCCGAAAAACCGTGTATTATACACTTCAATTTCAGCCGTTCGGAAGGTCGTACCGGACCATATTTCATTTTCTCCCTGATTTTCAATAACGCGTCCGAGCTCATTTCAGGAATCATCCTGTTCGATTTCAGCCTCAAATAACGAGCTTTAACACATTTTTCACGATAATCCGAGTTTCGGCGAATGCTGGTTTGTGGCACACCGGCACCCCCAAATGTCTTCCGTTGGTGCTCAAACATTGCGTGACCGCTTTATCTGACCCGAGAAACTTTCTATGTGATTTCCGGAAAATTTTGTTCCGGGATCCCGGAATCCCGAAAAACCGTCTATTCTACACTTCAATTTCAGCCGTTCGGAAGGTCGTATCGGACCCTGTTTCTTTTTCTCCCTGTTTTTCAATCACGCGTCCGAGCTCATTTCAGGAATCATCCTGTTCGATTTCAGCCTCAAATAACGACCTTTAACACATTTTTCACGATAATCCGAGTTTCGGCGAATGTTGGTTTGTGGCACACCGGCACCTCCAAATGTCTTCCGTTGGTTCTCAAACTTTGCGTGGCCGCTTTATCGGACCCGAGGAACTTTCTATGTGATTTCCGGAAAATTTTGTTCCGGGATCCCGGAATCCCGAAAAACCTATTATTATACACTTCAATTTGGTAGTTCGGAAGGTCGTCGGACAGGACCTCGTTTCTTTTTCTCCTGTTTTTCAATCACGCGTCCGAGCTCATTTCAGGAATCATCCCGTTCGTTTCGACCTCAAATAACGAGCTTTAACACATTTTTCACGATAATCCGAGTTTCGGCGAATCTTGGTTTGTGGCACACCGGCATCCCCAAATGTCTTCCATTGGTGCTCAAACTTTGCGTGGCCGCTTATATCGACCCGAGAAACTTTCTATGTGATTTAGGAAAATTTTGTTCGGGATCCCGAAATCCCGAAAAACCGTGTATTATACACTTCAATTTCAGCCGTTCGGAAGGTCGTAACCGTACCACTGTTTCTTTTTCTCCTGTTTTTTTCAATCACGCGTCCGAGCTCATTTCGTAAATCAACCTCTTCTATTTCGGCCTCAAATAACGAGCTTTAACACATTTTTCACGATAATCCGAGTTTGGCGAATCTTTGGTTTTAGGCACACCGGCACCCCAAATGTCTTCCGTTGGTGCTCAAACTTTGCGTGGCCACTTTATCTGACCCGAGGAACTTTCTATGTGATTTAGGAGAATTTTGTTAAAGGGACCCGATTCGAAAACCGTGTATTCTACACTTCAATTTCGGCCGTTCGGAAGGTAAACCGGCCCTGTTTCTTTTTCTCCTGTTTTTCAATCACGCGTCCGAGCTCATTTCAGGAATCAACCTGTTCGATTTCACCTCAAATAACGAGCTTTAACACATTTTTCACGATAATCCGAGTTTGGCGAATCTTTGGTTTGTGGCACACCGGCACCCCAAATGTCTTCCGTTGGTGCTCAAACATTGCGTGGCCGCTTTATCTGACCCGAGAAACTTTCTATGTGATTTCCGGAAAATTTTGTTCCGGGATCCCGGAATCCCGAAAAACCGTCTATTCTACACTTCAATTTCAGCCGTTCGGAAGGTCGTATCGGACCCTGTTTCTTTTTCTCCCTGTTTTTCAATCACGCGTCCGAGCTCATTTCAGGAATCATCCTGTTCGATTTCAGCCTCAAATAACGAGCTTTAACACATTTTTCACGATAATCCGAGTTTCGGCGAATGCTGGTTTGTGGCACACCGGCATCCCCAAATGTCTTCCGTTGGTGCTCAAACTTTGCGTGGCCGCTTTATCTGACCCGAGGAACTTTCTATGTGATTTCCGGAAAATTTTGTTCCGGGATCCCGGAATCCCGAAAAACCGTGTATTATACACTTCAATTTCAGCCGTTCGGAAGGTAAATCAGGACTGTTTCTTTTTCTCCTTGTTTTTCAATCACGCGTCCGAGCTCATTTCAGAATCAACCTTTTCTATTTCAAGCCTCAAATAACGAGCTTTAACACATTTTTCACGATAATCCGAGTTTGGCGAATCTTTGGTTTGTGGCACACCGGCACCCCCAAATGTCTTCCGTTGGTGCTCAAACTTTGCGTGGCCGCTTTATCTGACCCGAGAAACTTTCTATGTGATTTCCGGAAAATTTTGTTCCGGGATCCCGAAAAACCGTCTATTCTCGCACTTCAATTTGTACCGTTCGGAAGGTCGACGGACCTGTTTCTTTTTCTCCTGTTTTTCAATCACGCGTCCGAGCTCATTTCAGGAATCATCTGTTCGATTTCAGCTCAAATAACGAGCTTTAACACATTTTTCACGATAATCCGAGTTTCGGCGAATCTTGGTTTGTGGCACACCGGCACCCCCAAATGTCTTCCGTTGGTGCTCGGACATTGCGTGGCCGCTTTATCGACCCGAGAAACTTTCTATGTGATTTAGGAAAATTTTGTTTCGGGATCCGGAATCCCGAAAAACCGTCTATTCTACACTTCAATTTCAGCCGTTCGGAAGGTCGTACCGGACCCTGTTTCTTTTTCTCCCTGTTTTTCAATCACGCGTCCGAGCTCATTTCAGGAATCAACCTTTTCTATTTCAGCCTCAAATAACGAGCTTTAACACATTTTTCACGATAATCCGAGTTTCGCGAATCTTTGGTTTGTGGCACACCGGCACCCCCAAATGTCTTCCGTTGGTGCTCAAACTTTGCGTGGCCGCTTTATCTCGACCCGATAAACTTTCTATGTGATTTAGGAAAATTTTGTTCGGGATCCCGGAATCCCTAAAACCGTCTATTCTCGCACTTCAATTTCCGTTCGGAAGGTCGTCAGGACCTGTTTCTTTTTCTCCCCGTTTTTCAATCACGCGTCCGAGCTCATTTCGGGAATCATCCTGTTCGTTTTCGACCTCAAATAACGAGCTTTAACACATTTTCACGATAATCCGAGTTTCGGCGAATTTTGGTTTGTGGCACACCGGCATCCCCAAATGTCTTCCGTTGGTGCTCAAACTTTGCGTGGCCGCTTTATCAGACCCGAGGAACTTTCTATGTGATTTCCGGAAAATTTTGTTAGGGATCCCGAATCCCAAAAAACCGTGTATTACACACTTCAATTTTTAGCCGTTCGGAAGGTCGTACGTGCCTGTTTCTTTTTCTCCTGTTTTTCAATCACGCGTCCGAGCTCATTTCAGGAATCAACCTCTTCTATTTCGACCTCAAATAACGAGCTTTAACACATTTTTTACGATAATCCGAGTTTTGCGAATCTTTGGTTTTCAGGCACACCGCAAGCACCCCCAAATGTCTTCCGTTGGTGCTCAAACTTTGCGTGGCCACTTTATCGGACCCGAGGAACTTTCTATGTGATTTCCGGAGAATTTTGTTAGGGACCCGGATTCGAAAAACCGTGTATTCTACACTTCAATTTGGCCGTTCGGAAGGTAAATCAGGACCCTGTTTCTTTTTCTCCTGTTTTTCAATCACGCGTCCGAGCTCATTTCAGGAATCATCTGTTCGATTTCAGCCTCAAATAACGAGCTTTAACACATTTTTCACGATAATCCGAGTTTCGGCGAATCTTTGGTTTTGTGGCACACCGGCACCCCAAATGTCTTCCGTTGGTGCTCAAACAATGCGTGGCCGCTTTATCTGACCCGAGAAACTTTCTATGTGATTTAGGAAAATTTTGTTCGGGATCCCGGAATCCCGAAAAACCTATTATTATACACTTCAATTTCAGCCGTTCGGAAGGTCGCTAGGACCTGTTTCTTTTTCTCCCGTTTTTCAATCACGCGTCCGAGCTCATTTCAGGAATCATCTGTTCGATTTCAGCTCAAATAACGAGCTTTAACACATTTTTCACGATAATCCGAGTTTCGCGAATCTTTGGTTTGTGGCACACCGGCATCCCCAAATGTCTTCCATTGGTGCTCAAACTTTGCGTGGCCGCTTTATCTGACCCGAGAAACTTTCTATGTGATTTAGGAAAATTTTGTTCCGGATCCCGAAATCCCGAAAAACCGTGTATTATACACTTCAATTTTCAAACGTTCGGAAGGTCGTACCGTACACTGTTTCTTTTTCTCCCTGTTTTTCAATCACGCGTCCGAGCTCATTTCAGGAATCAACCTCTTCTATTTGACCTCAAATAACGAGCTTTAACACATTTTTTACGATAATCCGAGTTTCGGCGAATCTTTGGTTTCAGGCACACCGGCACCCCCAAATGTCTTCCGTTGGTGCTCAAACTTTGCGTGGCCACTTTATCAGACCCGAGGAACTTTCTATGTGATTTCCGGAGAATTTTGTTCGGGACCGATTCGAAAACCGTGTATTCTACACTTCAATTTCGGCCGTTCGGAAGGTAAATCGGCCCCTGTTTCTTTTTCTCCTGTTTTTCAATCACGCGTCCGAGCTCATTTCAGGAATCATCCTGTTCGATTTCAGCCTCAAATAACGAGCTTTAACACATTTTTCACGATAATCCGAGTTTCGGCGAATGCTGGTTTGTGGCACACCGGCACCCCCAAATGTCTTCCGTTGGTGCTCAAACATTGCGTGGCCGCTTTATCTGACCCGAGAAACTTTCTATGTGATTTCTGGAAAATTTTGTTCCGGATCCGGAATCCGAAAAACCGTCTATTCTACACTTCAATTTCAGCCGTTCGGAAGGTCGTATCGGACCCTGTTTCTTTTTCTCCCTGTTTTTCAATCACGCGTCCGAGCTCATTTCAGGAATCAACCTGTTCGATTTCAGCCTCAAATAACGAGCTTTAACACATTTTTCACGATAATCCGAGTTTCGGCGAATGCTGGTTTGTGGCACACCTGCACCCCCAAATGTCTTCCGTTGGTGCTCAAACTTTGCGTGGCCGCTTTATCGACCCGAGGAACTTTCTATGTGATTTCCGGAAAATTTTGTTCGGGATCCGGAATCCCGAAAAACCGTGTATTATACACTTCAATTTCACCGTTCGGAAGGTCGCACAGGACCTGTTTCTTTTTCTCCTTGTTTTTCAATCACGCGTCCGAGCTCATTTCAGAATCAACCTTTTCTATTTCAAACCTCAAATAACGAGCTTTAACACATTTTTCACGATAATCCGAGTTTGGCGAATCTTTGGTTTGTGGCACACCGGCACCCCAAATGTCTTCCGTTGGCGCTCAAACTTTGCGTGGCCGCTTTATCTGACCCGAGAAACTTTCTATGTGATTTCGGAAAATTTTGTTCCGGATCCCGAATCCCGAAAAACCGTCTATTCTCGCACTTCAATTTGGCCGTTCGGAAGGTCGTACGGACCTGTTTCTTTTTCTCCTGTTTTTCAATCACGCGTCGAGCTCATTTCGGAATCATCTGTTCGATTTGACCTCTCAAATAACGAGCTTTAACACATTTTCACGATAATCCGAGTTTCGGCGAATTTTGGTTTGTGGCACACCGGCACCCCCAAATGTCTTCCGTTGGTGCTCAAACATTGCGTGGCCGCTTTATCGGACCCGAGGAACTTTCTATGTGATTTCCGGAAAATTTTGTTCGGGATCCGGAATCCCGAAAAACCGTCTATTCTACACTTCAATTTCAGCCGTTCGGAAGGTAAACAGGACCTGTTTCTTTTTCTCTTGTTTTTCAATCACGCGTCCGAGCTCATTTCAGCAATCAACCTTTTCTATTTTCAGCCTCAAATAACGAGCTTTAACACATTTTTCACGATAATCCGAGTTTCGGCGAATCTTTGGTTTGTGGCACTGCAAGCACCCCAAATGTCTTCCGTTGGTGCTCAAACTTTGCGTGGCCGCTTTATCGACCCGATAAACTTTCTATGTGATTTCCGGAAAATTTTGTTAGGGATCCCGGAATCCCTAAAACCGTCTATTCTCGCACTTCAATTTGTACCGTTCGGAAGGTCGTACCGGACCCTGTTTCTTTTTCTCCCTGTTTTTCAATCACGCGTCCGAGCTCATTTCAGGAATCATCCTGTTCGTTTTCAGCCTCAAATAACGAGCTTTAACACATTTTTCACGATAATCCGAGTTTTGCGAATCTTTGGTTTTGGCACACCGGCATCCCCAAATGTCTTCCGTTGGTGCTCAAACTTTGCGTGGCCGCTTTATCTCACCCGAGAAACTTTCTATGTGATTTAGGAAAATTTTGTTCAGGATCCGAATCCCGAAAAACCGTGTATTATACACTTCAATTTCAGCCGTTCGGAAGGTCGTACCGGACCCTGTTTCTTTTTCTCCCTGTTTTTCAATCACGCGTCCGAGCTCATTTCAGGAATCAACCTCTTCTATTTCAGCCTCAAATAACGAGCTTTAACACATTTTTCACGATAATCCGAGTTTCGGCGAATGCTGGTTTGTGGCACACCGGCACCTCCAAATGTCTTCCGTTGGTGCTCAAACTTTGCGTGGCCGCTTTATCTGACACGAGGAACTTTCTATGTGATTTCCGGAGAATTTTGTTAGGGACCGATCCAGAAAAACCGTGTATTCTACACTTCAATTTTCCGTTCGGAAGGTCGACGGACCTGTTTCTTTTTCTCCTGTTTTTCAATCACGCGTCCGAGCTCATTTCAGGAATCATCTGTTCGATTTCAGCTCAAATAACGAGCTTTAACACATTTTTCACGATAATCCGAGTTTCGGCGAATCTTGGTTTGTGGCACACCGGCACCCCAAATGTCTTCCGTTGGTGCTCAAACATTGCGTGGCCGCTTTATCTCACCCGAGGAACTTTCTATGTGATTTAGGAAAATTTTGTTCGGGATCCCGGAATCCCGAAAAACCGTCTATTCTACACTTGATTTGGCCGTTCGGAAGGTCGTATCGGACCCTGTTTCTTTTTCTCCCTGTTTTTCAATCACGCGTCCGAGCTCATTTCAGGAATCATCCTGTTCGATTTCAGCCTCAAATAACGACCTTTAACACATTTTTCACGATAATCCGAGTTTCGGCGAATCTTTGGTTTGTCAGGCACACCGGCACCCCAAATGTCTTCCGTTGGTGCTCAAACTTTGCGTGGCCACTTTATCTGACCCGAGGAACTTTCTATGTGATTTCCGGAGAATTTTGTTCAGGGACCGATTCGAAAAACCGTGTATTCTACACTTCAATTTCACCGTTCGGAAGGTAAACTAGGACCCTGTTTCTTTTTCTCCTGTTTTTCAATCACACGTCCGAGCTCATTTCGGGAATCATCCTGTTCGATTTGACCTCAAATAACGAGCTTTAACACATTTTTCACGATAATCCGAGTTTCGGCGAATCTTGGTTTGTGGTACACCGGCACCCCCAAATGTCTTCCGTTGGTGCTCAAACATTGCGTGACCGCTTTATCTGACCCGAGAAACTTTCTATGTGATTTACGGAAAATTTTGTTCGGGATCCGGAATCCCGAAAACCGTCTATTCTACACTTCAATTTGCCCCGTTCGGAAGGTCGTATCGGACCTGTTTCTTTTTCTCCCTGTTTTTCAATCACGCGTCCGAGCTCATTTCAGAATCATCCTGTTCGATTTGACCTCAAATAACGACCTTTAACACATTTTTCACGATAATCCGAGTTTCGGCGAATGCTGGTTTGTGGCACACCGGCATCCCCAAATGTCTTCCGTTGGTGCACAAACTTTGCGTGGCCGCTTTATCGGATCCGAGGAACTTTCTATGTGATTTCCGGAAAATTTTGTTCCGGGATCCCGGAATCCCGAAAAACCGTGTATTATACACTTCAATTTCGGCCGTTCGGAAGGTCATACCGCACTGTTTCTTTTTCTCCTGTTTTTTCAATCACGCGTCCGAGCTCATTTCAGAATCAACCTCTTCTATTTGACCTCAAATAACGAGCTTTAACACATTTTTTACGATAATCCGAGTTTCGGCGAATCTTTGGTTCAGGCACACCGGCACCCCAAATGTCTTCCGTTGGTGCTCAAACTTTGCGTGGCCACTTTATATGACCCGAGGAACTTTCTATGTGATTTAGGAGAATTTTGTTCGGGACCCCGATTCAGAAAAACCGTGTATTCTACACTTCAATTTCGGCCGTTCGGAAGGTAAATCGGACCCTGTTTCTTTTTCTCCCTGTTTTTCAATCACGCGTCCGAGCTCATTTCAGGAATCATCCTGTTCGATTTCAGCCTCAAATAACGAGCTTTAACACATTTTTCACGATAATCCGAGTTTCGGCGAATGCTGGTTTGTGGCACACCGGCACCCCCAAATGTCTTCCGTTGGTGCTCAAACATTGCGTGGCCGCTTTATCTGACCCGAGAAACTTTCTATGTGATTTCCGGAAAATTTTGTTCCGGGATCCCGGAATCCCGAAAAACCGTCTATTCTACACTTCAATTTCAGCCGTTCGGAAGGTCGTACCGGACCCTGTTTCTTTTTCTCCCTGTTTTTCAATCACGCGTCCGAGCTCATTTCAGGAATCATCCTGTTCGATTTCAGCCTCAAATAACGAGCTTTAACACATTTTTCACGATAATCCGAGTTTCGGCGAATCTTTGGTTTTTGTGGCACCGGCATCCCCAAATGTCTTCCGTTGGTGCTCAAACTTTGCGTGGCCGCTTTATCTGACCCGAGGAACTTTCTATGTGATTTCCGGAAAATTTTGTTCCGGGACCCCGGAATCCCGAAAAACCGTGTATTATACACTTCAATTTCAGCCGTTCGGAAGGTCGTACCGGACCCTGTTTCTTTTTCTCCCTGTTTTTCAATCACGCGTCCGAGCTCATTTCAGGAATCAACCTGTTCGATTTCAGCCTCAAATAACGAGCTTTAACACATTTTTCACGATAATCCGAGTTTCGGCGAATGCTGGTTTGTGGCACACCGGCACCCCCAAATGTCTTCCGTTGGTGCTCAAACTTTGCGTGGCCGCTTTATCTGACCCGAGGAACTTTCTATGTGATTTCCGGAGAATTTTGTTCCGGGATCCCGGAATCCCGAAAAACCGTCTATTCTGCACTTCAATTTCAGCCGTTCGGAAGGTCGTACCGGACCCTGTTTCTTTTTCTCCCTGTTTTTCAATCACGCGTCCGAGCTCATTTCAGGAATCATCCTGTTCGTTTTCAGCCTCAAATAACGAGCTTTAACACATTTTTCACGATAATCCGAGTTTCGGCGAATGCTGGTTTGTGGCACACCGGCATCCCCAAATGTCTTCCGTTGGTGCTCAAACTTTGCGTGGCCGCTTTATCTGACCCGAGGAACTTTCTATGTGATTTCCGGAAAATTTTGTTCCGGAATCCCGAAAAACCGTGTATTATACACTTCAATTTCAGCCGTTCGGAAGGTCGTACCGTACCCTGTTTCTTTTTCTCCCTGTTTTTCAATCACGCGTCCGAGCTCATTTCAGGAATCAACCTCTTCTATTTCAGCCTCAAATAACGAGTTTTAACACATTTTTTACGATAATCCGAGTTTCGGCGAATCTTTGGTTTGGGCACACCGGCACCCCCAAATGTCTTCCGTTGGTGCTCAAACTTTGCGTGGCCACTTTATCTGACCCGAGGAACTTTCTATGTGATTTCCGGAGAATTTTGTTCCGGGACCCCGGAATTCCGAAAAACCGTGTATTCTACACTTCAATTTCAGCCGTTCGGAAGGTCGTACCGGACCCTGTTTCTTTTTCTCCCTGTTTTTCAATCACGCGTCCGAGCTCATTTCAGGAATCATCTGTTCGATTTGACCTCAAATAACGAGCTTAACACATTTTCACGATAATCCGAGTTTCGGCGAATCTTTGGTTTGTGGCACACCGGCACCCCCAAATGTCTTCCGTTGGTGCTCAAACATTGCGTGACCGCTTATCTCGACCCGAGAAACTTTCTATGTGATTTCGGAAAATTTTGTTCGGGATCCCGAATCTGAAAAACCGTCTATTCTACACTTCAATTTCAGCCGTTCGGAAGGTCGTATCGGACCCTGTTTCTTTTTCTCCCTGTTTTTCAATCACGCGTCCGAGCTCATTTCAGGAATCATCCTGTTCGATTTCAGCCTCAAATAACGACCTTTAACACATTTTTCACGATAATCCGAGTTTCGGCGAATGCTGGTTTGTGGCACACCGGCATCCCCAAATGTCTTCCGTTGGTGCTCAAACTTTGCGTGGCCGCTTTATCTGACCCGAGGAACTTTCTATGTGATTTCAGGAGAATTTTGTTCGGGATCCGGAATCCGAAAAACCGTGTATTATACACTTCAATTTCAACCGTTCGGAAGGTCGTACGCACTGTTTCTTTTTCTCCTGTTTTTCAATCACGCGTCCGAGCTCATTTCAGGAATCAACTGTTTGATTTGACCTCAAATAACGAGCTTTAACACAATTTTCACGATAATCCGAGTTTCGGCGAATGATGGTTTGTGGCACACCGGCACCCCCAAATGTCTTCCGTTGGTGCTCAAACTTTGCGTGGCCGCTTTATCGACCCGAGGAACTTTCGATGTGATTTAGGAGAATTTTGTTCCGGGATCCCGGAATCCCGAAAAACCGTGTATTATACACTTCAATTTCAGCCGTTCGGAAGGTCGTATCGGACCCTGTTTCTTTTTCTCCTTGTTTTTCAATCACGCGTCCGAGCTCATTTCAGGAATCAACCTCTTCTATTTCAGCCTCAAATAACGAGCTTTAACACATTTTTCACGATAATCCGAGTTTGCGAATCTTTGGTTTGTGGCACACCGGCACCCCCAAATGTCTTCCGTTGGTGCTCAAACTTTGCGTGGCCGCTTTATCGACCCGAGAAACTTTCTATGTGATTTCCGGAAAATTTTGTTCCGGGATCCCGGAATCCCGAAAAACCGTCTATTCTGCACTTCAATTTCAGCCGTTCGGAAGGTCGTACCGGACCCTGTTTCTTTTTCTCCCTGTTTTTCAATCACGCGTCCGAGCTCATTTCAGGAATCATCCTGTTCGTTTTCAGCCTCAAATAACGAGCTTTAACACATTTTTCACGATAATCCGAGTTTTGAATCTTTGGTTTGTGGCACACCGGCATCCCCAAATGTCTTCCGTTGGTGCTCAAACTTTGCGTGACCGCTTTATCTGACCCGAGGAACTTTCTATGTGATTTCGGAAAATTTTGTTAGGGATCCGGAATCCCGAAAAACCGTGTATTATACACTTCAATTTCAGCCGTTCGGAAGGTCGTACCGTACCCTGTTTCTTTTTCTCCCTGTATTTCAATCACGCGTCCGAGCTCATTTCAGGAATCAACCTGTTCGATTTCAGCCTCAAATAACGAGCTTTAACACAATTTTCACGATAATCCGAGTTTCGGCGAATGATGGTTTGTGGCACACTGGCACCCCCAAATCTCTTCCGTTGGTGCTCAAACTTTGCGTGGCCGCTTTATCAGACCCGAGGAACTTTCTATGTGATTTCCGTAGAATTTTGTTCCGGGATCCCGGAATCCCGAAAAACCGTGTATTATACACTTCAATTTCAGCCGTTCGGAAGGTCGTACCGGACCCTGTTTATTTTTCTCCCTAATTTTCAATCACGCGTCCGAGCTTATTTCAGCAATCAACCTGTTCGATTTCAGGAATCAACCTATTCGATTTCAGCCTCAATAACGAGCTTTAACACATTTTTCACGATAATCCGAGTTTCGGCGAATGCTGGTTTGTGGCACACTGGCACCCCCAAATGTCTTCCGTTGGTGCTCAAACTTTGGGTGGCCGCTTTATCTCACCCGAGGAACTTTTATTGTGATTTCCGGAAAATTTTGTTCCGGGATCCCGGAATCCCGAAAAACCGTCTATTCTACACTTCAATTTCAGCCGGTCGGAAGGTCGTACCGGACCCTGTTTCTTTTTCTCCCTGTTTTTCAATCACGCGTCCGAGCTCATTTGGGAATCATCTGTTCGATTTCGCCCTCAAATAACGAGCTTTAACACATTTTTCACGATAATCCGAGTTTCGGCGAATGCTGGTTTGTGGCACACCGGCATCCCCAAATGTCTTCCGTTGGTGCTCAAACTTTGCGTGGCCGCTTTATCTGACCCGAGGAACTTTCTATGTGATTTCCGGAGAATTTTGTTCCGGGACCCCGGAATCCCGAAAAACCGTGTATTATACACTTCAATTTCAGCCGTTCGGAAGGTCGTACCGGACCCTGTTTCATTTTCTCCCTGACTTTCAATAACGCGTCCGAGCTCATTTCAGGAATCATCCTGTTCGATTTCAGCCTCAAATAACGAGCTTTAACACATTTTTCACGATAATCCGAGTTTCGGCGAATGCTGGTTTGTGGCACACCGGCATCCCCAAATGTCTTCCGTTGGTGCTCAAACTTTGCGTGACCGCTTTATCTGACCCGAGGAACTTTCTATGTGATTTCCGGAAAATTTTGTTCCGGGATCCCGGAATCCCGAAAAACCGTGTATTATACACTTCAATTTCAGCCGTTCGGAAGGTAAACCGCACCCTGTTTTTTTCTCCCTGTATTTCAATCACGCGTCCGAGCTCATTTCAGGAATCAACCTGTTCGATTTCAGCCTCAAATAACGAGCTTTAACACAATTTTCACGATAATCCGAGTTTCGGCGAATGATGGTTTGTGGCACACTGGCACCCCCAAATCTCTTCCGTTGGTGCTCAAACTTTGCGTGGCCGCTTTATCTGACCCGAGGAACTTTCGATGTGATTTCCGTAGAATTTTGTTAGGGATCCGGAATCCCGAAAAACCGTGTATTATACACTTCAATTTTCGCCGTTCGGAAGGTAAATCAGGACCCTGTTTATTTTTCTCCCTAATTTTCAATCACGCGTCCGAGCTTATTTCAAAGAATCAACTTTGTTCGATTTCGGGAATCAACCTATTCGATTTCAAACCTCAATAACGAGCTTTAACACATTTTTCACGATAATCCGAGTTTCGGCGAATCTTTGGTTTAGGCACACTTGGCACCCCAAATGTCTTCCGTTGGTGCTCAAACTTTGGGTGGCCGCTTTATCTCACCCGAGGAACTTTTATTGTGATTTAGGAAAATTTTGTTAGGGATCCCGAATCCCGAAAAACCGTCTATTCTACACTTCAATTTGGCCCGGTCGGAAGGTCGTCTTAGGACCTGTTTCTTTTTCTCCTGTTTTTCAATCACGCGTCCGAGCTCATTTCAGGAATCATCTGTTCGATTTGACCTCAAATAACGAGCTTTAACACATTTTCACGATAATCCGAGTTTCGGCGAATCTTTGGTTTGTGGCACACGGCATCCCCAAATGTCTTCCGTTGGTGCTCAAACTTTGCGTGGCCGCTTTATCTGACCCGAGGAACTTTCTATGTGATTTCCGGAGAATTTTGTTCGGGACCCCGGAATCCCGAAAAACCGTGTATTATACACTTCAATTTGAGCCGTTCGGAAGGTCGTCAGGACCTGTTTCATTTTCTCCCGACTTTCAATAACGCGTCCGAGCTCATTTGGGAATCATCTGTTCGATTTGACCTCAAATAACGAGCTTTAACACATTTTTCACGATAATCCGAGTTTCGGCGAATGCTGGTTTGTGGCACACCGGCATCCCCAAATGTCTTCCGTTGGTGCTCAAACTTTGCGTGACCGCTTTATCTGACCCGAGGAACTTTCTATGTGATTTCCGGAAAATTTTGTTCCGGATCCGGAATCCCAGAAAAACCGTGTATTATACACTTCAATTTCAAACCGTTCGGAAGGTCGACTGCACCTCGTTTCTTTTTCTCCCTGTTTTTCAATCACGCGTCCGAGCTCATTTCAGGAATCAACCTGTTCGATTTCAGCCTCAAATAACGAGCTTTAACACAATTTTCACGATAATCCGAGTTTCGGCGAATGCTGGTTTGTGGCACACCGGCACCCCCAAATCTCTTCCGTTGGTGCTCAAACTTTGCGTGGCCGCTTTATCTGACCCGAGGAACTTTCGATGTGATTTCCGTAGAATTTTGTTCCGGGATCCCGGAATCCCGAAAAACCGTGTATTATACACTTCAATTTCAGCCGTTCGGAAGGTAAATGCAGGACCCTCGTTTATTTTTCTCCCTAATTTTCAATCACGCGTCCGAGCTTATTTCAAAGAATCAACTTTGTTCGATTTCAGGAATCAACCTATTCGATTTAAAGCCTCAATAACGAGCTTTAACACATTTTTCACGATAATCCGAGTTTGGCGAACGAATCTTTGGTTTGTGGCACACTTTGGCACCCCCAAATGTCTTCCGTTGGTGCTCAAACTTTGGGTGGCCGCTTTATCTCACCCGAGGAACTTTTATTGTGATTTCAGGAAAATTTTGTTCCGGGATCCCGGAATCCCGAAAAACCGTCTATTCTACACTTCAATTTCAGCCGGTCGGAAGGTCGTACCGGACCTGTTTCTTTTTCTCCTGTTTTTCAATCACGCGTCCGAGCTCATTTCAGGAATCATCTGTTCGATTTCAGCTCAAATAACGAGCTTTAACACATTTTTCACGATAATCCGAGTTTTGCGAATCTTTGGTTTGTGGCACACCGGCATCCCCAAATGTCTTCCGTTGGTGCTCAAACTTTGCGTGGCCGCTTTATCAGACCCGAGGAACTTTCTATGTGATTTCGGAGAATTTTGTTCCGGGACCCCGGAATCCCGAAAAACCGTGTATTATACACTTCAATTTCAGCCGTTCGGAAGGTCGTACCGGACCCTGTTTCATTTTCTCCCTGACTTTCAATAACGCGTCGAGCTCATTTCAGGAATCATCTGTTCGATTTGACCTCAAATAACGAGCTTTAACACATTTTTCACGATAATCCGAGTTTGGCGAATCTTTGGTTTGTGGCACACCGGCACCCCCAAATGTCTTCCGTTGGTGCTCAAACATTGCGTGACCGCTTTATCTGACCCGAGAAACTTTCTATGTGATTTACGGAAAATTTTGTTCGGATCCGGAATCGAAAAACCGTCTATTCTACACTTCAATTTGGCCGTTCGGAAGGTCGAATCGGACCACCTGTATCTTTTTCTCCTGTTTTTCAATCACGCGTCCGAGCTCATTTCAGGAATCATCTGTTCGATTTGACCTCAAATAACGACCTTTAACACATTTTTCACGATAATCCGAGTTTCGGCGAATTTTGGTTTGTGGCACACCGGCATCCCCAAATGTCTTCCGTTGGTGCTCAAACTTTGCGTGGCCGCTTTATCGACCCGAGGAACTTTCTATGTGATTTCAGGAAAATTTTGTTAGGGATCCGGAATCCAGAAAAACCGTGTATTATACACTTCAATTTTGGCCGTTCGGAAGGTCGCACTGCACTGTTTCTTTTTCTCCATGTTTTTCAATCACGCGTCCGAGCTCATTTCAGGAATCAACCTGTTTGATTTCAGCCTCAAATAACGACCTTTAACACATTTTTCACGATAATCCGAGTTTAGCGAATCTTTGGTTTGTGGCACACCGGCATCCCCAAATGTCTTCCGTTGGTGCTCAAACTTTGCGTGGCCGCTTTATCAGACCCGAGGAACTTTCTATGTGATTTCCGGAAAATTTTGTTCGGGATCCGGAATCCCGAAAAACCGTGTATTATACACTTCAATTTCGACCGTTCGGAAGGTCGTCATCAGGACCTGTTTCATTTTCTCCTGTTTTTCAATCACGCATCCGAGCTCATTTCAGGAATCAACCTCTTCTATTTCGACCTCAAATAACGAGCTTTAACACATTTTTCACGATAATCCGAGTTTGGCGAATCTTTGGTTTGTAGGTACACCGGCACCCCCAAATGTCTTCCGTTGGTGCTCAAACTTTGCGTGGCCGCTTTTTTCGACTCGAGAAACTTTCTATGTGATTTAGGAAAATTTTGTTCGGGATCCCGGAATCCCGAAAAACCGTCTATTCGCACTTCAATTTCGGCCGTTCGGAAGGTAAATGCGGACCCTGTTTCTTTTTCTCCCTGTTTTTCAATCACGCGTCCGAGCTCATTTCAGGAATCATCTGTTCGATTTCAGCCTCAAAAACGAGCTTTAACACATTTTTCACGATAATCCGAGTTTCGGCGAATCTTGGTTTGTGGCACACCGGCACCCCAAATGTCTTCCGTTGGTGCTCAAACATTGCGTGACCGCTTTATATCGACACGAGGAACTTTCTATGTAATTTCGGAGAATTTTATTCAGGGACCCGGAATCCCGAAAAACCGTGTATTATACACTTCAATTTGTTTGTTCGGAAGGTCGTCGAGAGCCTGTTTCTTTTTCTCCATGTTTTTCAATCACGCGTCCGAGCTCATTTCAGAAATCAACTTGTTCGATTTCGGAATCAACTTTGTTCGATTTCACACGTAACACATTTTTCACGATAATCCGAGTTTGGCGAATCTTTGGTTTGTGGCACACCGGCACCCCCAAATATCTTCCGTTGGTGCTCAAACTTTGCGTGGCCGCTTTATCGACCCGAGGAACTTTCTATGTGATTTAGGAAAATTTTGTTCGGGATCCGAAAAAAACCGTGTATTATACACTTCAATTTCGGCCCGTTCGGAAGGTCGTACCGTACTGTTTCTTTTTCTCCTGTTTTTCAATCACGCGTCCGAGCTCATTTCAGGAATCAACCTGTTCGATTTCAGCCTCAAATAACGAGCTTTAACACAATTTTCACGATAATCCGAGTTTCGGCGAATGATGGTTTGTGGCACACTGGCACCCCCAAATGTCTTCCGTTGGTGCTCAAACTTTGCGTGGCCGCTTTATCTGACCCGAGGAACTTTCTATGTGATTTCCGGAGAATTTTGTTAGGGATCCCGAATCCGAAAAACCGTGTATTATACACTTCAATTCGGCCGTTCGGAAGGTAAATCAGGACCTGTTTCATTTTCTCCCTGTTTTTCAATCACGCATCCGAGCTCATTTCAGGAATCAACCTCTTCTATTTCAGCCTCAAATAACGAGCTTTAACACATTTTTCACGATAATCCGAGTTTCGGCGAATGCTGGTTTGTGGCACACCGGCACCCCCAAATGTCTTCCGTTGGTGCTCAAACTTTGCGTGGCCGCTTTTTCTGACTCGAGAAACTTTCTATGTGATTTCCGGAAAATTTTGTTCCGGGATCCCGGAATCCCGAAAAACCGTCTATTCTGCACTTCAATTTCAGCCGTTCGGAAGGTCTGGGACCTGTTTCTTTTTCTCCCTGTTTTTCAATCACGCGTCCGAGCTCATTTCAGGAATCATCCTGTTCGTTTTCAGCCTCAAATAACGAGCTTTAACACATTTTTCACGATAATCCGAGTTTCGGCGAATGCTGGTTTGTGGCACACCGGCATCCCCAAATGTCTTCCGTTGGTGCTCAAACTTTGCGTGACCGCTTTATCTAACCCGAGGAACTTTCTATGTGATTTCCGGAAAATTTTGTTCCGGGATCCCGGAATCCCGAAAAACCGTGTATTATACACTTCAATTTCAGCCGTTCGGAAGGTCGTACCGTACCCTGTTTCTTTTTCTCCCTGTATTTCAATCACGCGTCCGAGCTCATTTCAGGAATCAACTTTGTTCGATTTGACCTCAAATAACGAGCTTTAACACAATTTTCACGATAATCGAGTTTCGGCGAATGATGGTTTGTGGCACACTGGCACCCCCAAATCTCTTCCGTTGGTGCTCAAACTTTGCGTGGCCGCTTTATCTGACCCGAGGAACTTTCGATGTGATTTCCGGAGAATTTTGTTCCGGATCCCGAATCCAAAAACCGTGTTTTATACACTTCAATTTCAGACCGTTCGGAAGGTCGACAGGACCCTGTTTATTTTTCTCCTCATTTTTTCAATCACGCGTCCGAGCTTATTTCAGAATCAACCCGTTCGATTTCGGGAATCAACCTATTCGATTTCAAACCTCAATAACGAGCTTTAACACATTTTTCACGATAATCCGAGTTTCGGCGAATCTTTGGTTTTGGCACTCGGCACCCCCAAATGTCTTCCGTTGGTGCTCAAACTTTGCGTGGCCGCTTTTTTGACCCGAGAAACTTTCTATGTGATTTCCGGAAAATTTTGTTAGGGATCCGGAATCCCGAAAACCGTCTATTCTCGCACTTCAATTTCGGCCGTTCGGAAGGTCGTACTGGGACCTGTTTCTTTTTCTCCTGTTTTTCAATCACGCATCCGAGCTCATTTCAGAATCAACCTCTTCTATTTCACCTCAAATAACGAGCTTTAACACATTTTTCACGATAATCCAGGAGTTTCGGCGAATTTGGTTTCAGGCACACCAAGCACCCCCAAATGTCTTCCGTTGGTGCTCAAACTTTGCGTGGCCGCTTTTTTCGACCCGAGAAACTTTCTATGTGATTTCGGAAAATTTTGTTCGGGATCCGGAATCCGAAAAACCGTCTATTCTGCACTTCAATTTGGCCCGTTCGGAAGGTCGTACGGACCTGTTTCTTTTTCTCCTGTTTTTCAATCACGCGTCCGAGCTCATTTCAGGAATCAATCTGTTCGTTTTCAGCCTCAAATAACGAGCTTTAACACATTTTTCATGATAATCCGAGTTTTGGCGAATCTTTGGTTTGTGGCACACCGGCATCCCCAAATGTCTTCCGTTGGTGCTCAAACTTTGCGTGACCGCTTTATCTAACCCGAGGAACTTTCTATGTGATTTCTGGAAAATTTTGTTCAGGGATCCCGAATCCCGAAAAACCGTGTATTATACACTTCAATTTGACCGTTCGGAAGGTCGTACCGTACCACTGTTTCTTTTTCTCCCGTATTTCAATCACGCGTCCGAGCTCATTTCAGGAATCAACTTTGTTCGATTTGACCTCAAATAACGAGCTTTAACACAATTTTCACGATAATCCGAGTTTCGGCGAATGATGGTTTGTGGGCACATTGGCACCCCCAAATCTCTTCCGTTGGTGCTCAAACTTTGCGTGGCCGCTTTATCAGACCCGAGGAACTTTCTATGTGATTTCAGGAGAATTTTGTTCCGGGATCCCGGAATCCCGAAAAACCGTGTTTTATACACTTCAATTTCAGCCGTTCGGAAGGTCGTACCGGACCCTGTTTATTTTTCTCCCTGTTTTTCAATCACGCGTCCGAGCTTATTTCAGCAATCAACCTGTTCGATTTCAGGAATCAACCTATTCGATTTCAGCCTCAATAACGAGCTTTAACACATTTTTCACGATAATCCGAGTTTCGGCGAATGCTGGTTTGTGGCACACCGGCACCCCCAAATGTCTTCCGTTGGTGCTCAAACATTGCGTGACCGCTTTATCTGACCCGAGAAACTTTCTATGTGATTTACGGAAAATTTTGTTCGGGATCCGGAATCCCGAAAAACCGTCTATTCTACACTTCAATTTGGCCGTTCGGAAGGTCGAATCGGACCCTGTTTCTTTTTCTCCTGTTTTTCAATCACGCGTCCGAGCTCATTTCAGGAATCATCTGCGTTCGATTTGACCTCAAATAACGACCTTTAACACATTTTCACGATAATCCGAGTTTCGGCGAATTTTGGTTTGTGGCACACCGGCATCCCCAAATGTCTTCCGTTGGTGCTCAAACTTTGCGTGGCCGCTTTATCAGACCCGAGGAACTTTCTATGTGATTTCAGGAAAATTTTGTTAGGGATCCCGGAATCCCGAAAAACCGTGTATTATACACTTCAATTTCAGCCGTTCGGAAGGTCGTACCGTACCATGTTTCTTTTTCTCCTTTTTTTCAATCACGCGTCCGAGCTCATTTCAGGAATCAACTGTTCGATTTCAGCCTCAAATAACGAGCTTTAACACATTTTTCACGATAATCCGAGTTTGGCGAATGATGGTTTGTGGCACACTGGCACCCCAAATGTCTTCCGTTGGTGCTCAAACTTTGCGTGGCCGCTTTATCGACCCGAGGAACTTTCTATGTGATTTCCGGAGAATTTTGTTCGGGATCCCGGAATCCCGAAAAACCGTGTATTATACACTTCAATTTCAGCCGTTCGGAAGGTCGTGACAGGACCTGTTTCATTTTCTCCTGTTTTTCAATCACGCATCCGAGCTCATTTCAGGAATCAACCTCTTCTATTTGACCTCAAATAACGAGCTTTAACACATTTTCACGATAATCCGAGTTTCGGCGAATTTTGGTTTGTGGCACACCGGCACCCCAAATGTCTTCCGTTGGTGCTCAAACTTTGCGTGGCCGCTTTTTCTGACTCGAGAAACTTTCTATGTGATTTAGGAAAATTTTGTTCGGGATCCGGAATCCCGAAAAACCGTCTAATACGCACTTCAATTTCGGCCGTTCGGAAGGTCGTATAGGACCTGTTTCTTTTTCTCCTGTTTTTCAATCACGCGTCCGAGCTCATTTGGGAATCATCTGTTCGTTTTGACCTCAAATAACGAGCTTTAACACATTTTTCACGATAATCCGAGTTTGGCGAATCTTTGGTTTGTGGCACACCGGCATCCCCAAATGTCTTCCGTTGGTGCTCAAACTTTGCGTGACCGCTTTATCTAACCCGAGGAACTTTCTATGTGATTTAGGAAAATTTTGTTAGGGATCCGGAATCCGAAAAACCGTGTATTATACACTTCAATTTCAGCCGTTCGGAAGGTCGTACCGTACCCTGTTTCTTTTTCTCCCTGTTTTTCAATCACGCGTCCGAGCTCATTTCAGGAATCAACCTGTTCGATTTCAGCCTCAAATAACGAGCTTTAACACAATTTTCACGATAATCCGAGTTTCGGCGAATGATGGTTTGTACACCTGGCACCCCCAAATCTCTTCCGTTGGTGCTCAAACTTTGCGTGGCCGCTTTATCAGACCCGAGGAACTTTCGATGTGATTTCCGGAGAATTTTGTTCGGGATCCGAATCGAAAAACCGTGTTTTATACACTTCAATTTCAGCCGTTCGGAAGGTCGTACCGGACCCTGTTTATTTTTCTCCCTGTTTTTCAATCACGCGTCCGAGTTTATTTCAAAGAATCAACCTTTGTTCGATTTCAGGAATCAACCTATTCGATTTGACCTCAATAACGAGCTTTAACACATTTTCACGATAATCCGAGTTTCGGCGAATTTTGGTTTGTGGCACACTGGCACCCCCAAATGTCTTCCGTTGGTGCTCAAACTTTGCGTGGCCGCTTTTTTCGACCCGAGAAACTTTCTATGTGATTTAGGAAAATTTTGTTCGGATCCGGAATCCGAAAAACCGTCTATTCTGCACTTCAATTTCAGCCGTTCGGAAGGTCGTACCGGACCCTGTTTCTTTTTCTCCCTGTTTTTCAATCACGCATCCGAGCTCATTTCAGGAATCAACCTCTTCTATTTCAGCCTCAAATAACGAGCTTTAACACATTTTTCACGATAATCCGAGTTTCGGCGAATGCTGGTTTGTGGCACACCGGCACCCCCAAATGTCTTCCGTTGGTGCTCAAACTTTGCGTGGCCGCTTTTTCTGACCCGAGAAACTTTCTATGTGATTTCCGGAAAATTTTGTTCGGGATCCGGAATCCGAAAAACCGTCTATCGCACTTCAATTTGGCCGTTCGGAAGGTAAATCAGGACCTGTTTCTTTTTCTCCTGTTTTTCAATCACGCGTCCGAGCTCATTTCAGGAATCATCTGTTCGTTTTCGACCTCAAATAACGAGCTTTAACACATTTTCACGATAATCCGAGTTTGGCGAATCTTTGGTTTGTGGCACACCGGCATCCCCAAATGTCTTCCGTTGGTGCTCAAACTTTGCGTGACCGCTTTATCTAACCCGAGGAACTTTCTATGTGATTTAGGAAAATTTTGTTAGGGATCCGGAATCGAAAAACCGTGTATTATACACTTCAATTTCAGCCGTTCGGAAGGTCGTACCGTACCCTGTTTCTTTTTCTCCCTGTATTTCAATCTCGCGTCCGAGCTCATTTCAGGAATCAACCTGTTCGATTTCAGCCTCAAATAACGAGCTTTAACACAATTTTCACGATAATCCGAGTTTCGTCGAATGCTGGTTTGTGGCACACCGGCACCCCCAAATGTCTTCCGTTGGTGCTCAAACTTTGCGTGGCCGCTTTATCTGACCCGAGGAACTTTCTATGTGATTTCGGAGAATTTTGTTAGGGATCCGGAATCCCGAAAAACCGTGTTTTATACACTTCAATTTCGTACCGTTCGGAAGGTCGTCAGGACCTGTTTATTTTTCTCCCTGTTTTTCAATCACGCGTTCGAGCTTATTTCAACAATCAACTTTGTTCGATTTCGGGAATCAACCTATTCGATTTCAGCCTCAATAACGAGCTTTAACACATTTTTCACGATAATCAGGAGTTTGGCGAATCTTTGGTTTGTGGCACACCGGCACCCCCAAATGTCTTCCGTTGGTGCTCAAACTTTGCGTGGCCGCTTTATCGACCCGAGGAACTTTCTATGTGATTTCCGGAAAATTTTGTTCGGGATCCGGAATCCGAAAAACCGTGTATTATACACTTCAATTTCAGCCGTTCGGAAGGTCGTACCGTACCATGTTTCTTTTTCTCCTTTTTTTCAATCACGCGTCCGAGCTCATTTCGGGAATCAACTGTTCGATTTGACCTCAAATAACGAGCTTTAACACAATTTTCACGATAATCCGAGTTTCGGCGAATGATGGTTTGTGGCACACTGGCACCCCCAAATGTCTTCCGTTGGTGCTCAAACTTTGCGTGGCCGCTTTATCTGACCCGAGGAACTTTCTATGTGATTTACGGAGAATTTTGTTCGGGAATCCCGAAAAACCGTGTATTATACACTTCAATTTGACCGTTCGGAAGGTAAACCGGACCACTGTTTCATTTTCTCTCGACTTTCAATAACGCGTCCGAGCTCATTTCGGGAATCATCTGTTCGATTTGACCTCAAATAACGAGCTTTAACACATTTTCACGATAATCCGAGTTTCGGCGAATTTTGGTTTGTGGCACACCGGCACCCCCAAATGTCTTCCGTTGGTGCTCAAACATTGCGTGACCGCTTTATCGACCGAGAAACTTTCTATGTGATTTCGGAAAATTTTATTCGGGATCCGGAATCCGAAAAACCGTCTATTCTACACTTCAATTTGGCCGTTCGGAAGGTCGAATCGGACCTGTATCTTTTTCTCCTGTTTTTCAATCACGCGTCCGAGCTCATTTCAGGAATCATCTGTTCGATTTCAGCCTCAAATAACGAGCTTTAACACATTTTTCACGATAATCAGGAGTTTGGCGAATTTGGTTTGTGGCACACCGGCATCCCCAAATGTCTTCCGTTGGTGCTCAAACTTTGCGTGGCCGCTTTATCAGACCCGAGGAACTTTCTATGTGATTTAGGAAAATTTTGTTCGGGATCCGGAATCCGAAAAACCGTGTATTATACACTTCAATTTCAGCCGTTCGGAAGGTCGTACCGGACCTGTTTCTTTTTCTCCCTGTTTTTCAATCACGCGTCCGAGCTCATTTCAGGAATCAACCTGTTCGATTTGAGCCTCAAATAACGAGCTTTAACACATTTTTCACGATAATCCGAGTTTCGGCGAATCTTGGTTTTGTGGCACCAAGCACCCCCAAATGTCTTCCGTTGGTGCTCAAACATTGCGTGACCGCTTTATCTGACCCGAGAAACTTTCTATGTGATTTCCGGAAAATTTTGTTCCGGGATCCCGAAAAACCGTCTATTCTACACTTCAATTTCAGCCGTTCGGAAGGTTGAATCGGACCCTGTTTCTTTTTCTCCCTGTTTTTCAATCACGCGTCCGAGCTCATTTCAGGAATCATCCTGTTCGATTTCAGCCTCAAATAACGACCTTTAACACATTTTTCACGATAATCCGAGTTTCGGCGAATGCTGGTTTGTGGCACACCGGCATCCCCAAATGTCTTCCGTTGGTGCTCAAACTTTGCGTGGCCGCTTTATCTGACCCGAGGAACTTTCTATGTGATTTAGGAAAATTTTGTTCGGATCGGAATCCCGAAAAACCGTGTATTATACACTTCAATTTGACCGTTCGGAAGGTCGTACCGTACCACTGTTTCTTTTTCTCCTGTTTTTCAATCACGCGTCCGAGCTCATTTCAGGAATCAACTGTTCGATTTGACCTCAAATAACGAGCTTTAACACAATTTTCACGATAATCCGAGTTTCGGCGAATGATGGTTTGTGGCACACTGGCACCCCCAAATGTCTTCCGTTGGTGCTCAAACTTTGCGTGGCCGCTTTATCTGACCCGAGGAACTTTCGATGTGATTTAGGAGAATTTTGTTCGGGATCCGGAATCCGGAAAAACCGTGTATTATACACTTCAATTTCAGCCGTTCGGAAGGTAAACGGACCCTGTTTCATTTTCTCCTGTTTTTCAATCACGCATCCGAGCTCATTTCGGAATCAACCTCTTCTATTTGACCTCAAATAACGAGCTTTAACACATTTTTCACGATAATCGAGTTTCGGCGAATCTTTGGTTTTGGCACACGGCACCCCAAATGTCTTCCGTTGGTGCTCAAACTTTGCGTGGCCATTTTTTCTGACTCGAGAAACTTTCTATGTGATTTCCGGAAAATTTTGTTAGGGATCCGGAATCCCGAAAAACCGTCTATTCTCGCACTTCAATTTCAGCCGTTCTAAGGTCAGGACCTGTTTCTTTTTCTCCTGTTTTTCAATCACGCATCCGAGCTCATTTCAGAATCAACCTGTTCGATTTCGGCCTCAAATAACGAGCTTTAACACATTTTTCTCGATAATCCGAGTTTCGGCGAATCTTTGGTTTTGCACACCGGCACCCCCAAATGTCTTCCGTTGGTGCTCAAACTTTGCGTGGCCGCTTTTTCTCGACCGAGAAACTTTCTATGTGATTTCGGAAAATTTTGTTAGGGATCCGGAATCCCGAAAAACCGTCTATTCGCACTTCAATTTCGGCCGTTCGGAAGGTCGTCAGGACCACCTGTTTCTTTTTCTCCTGTTTTTCAATCACGCGTCGAGCTCATTTCAGGAATCATCTGTTCGTTTTCGACCTCAAATAACGAGCTTTAACACATTTTCACGATAATCCGAGTTTCGGCGAATCTTTGGTTTGTGGCACACGGCATTCCCAAATGTCTTCCGTTGGTGCTCAAACTTTGCGTGACCGCTTTATCTAACCCGAGGAACTTTCTATGTGATTTCCGGAAAATTTTGTTCCGGGATCCCGGAATCCCGAAAAACCGTGTATTATACACTTCAATTTCAGCCGTTCGGAAGGTCGTACCGTACCCTGTTTCTTTTTCTCCCTGTATTTCAATCACACGTCCGAGCTCATTTCAGGAATCAACCTGTTCGATTTCAGCCTCAAATAACGAGCTTTAACACAATTTTCACGATAATCCGAGTTTCGGCGAATGATGGTTTGTGGCACACTGGCACCCCCAAATCTCTTCCGTTGGTGCTCAAACTTTGCGTGGCCGCTTTATCTGACCCGAGGAACTTTCTATGTGATTTCCGGAGAATTTTGTTCGGGATCCGGAATCCAAAACCGTGTTTTATACACTTCAATTTAGCCGTTCGGAAGGTCGTCTGCGGACCCTGTTTATTTTTCTCCTGTTTTTCAATCACGCGTCCGAGCTTATTTCAGCAATCAACCTTTGTTCGATTTCGGGAATCAACCTATTCGATTTCGACCTCAATAACGAGCTTTAACACATTTTCACGATAATCGAGTTTCGGCGAATCTTTGGTTTGTGGCACTTTGGCACCCCAAATGTCTTCCGTTGGTGCTCAAACTTTGGGTGGCCGCTTTATCTCACCCGAGGAACTTTTATTGTGATTTAGGAAAATTTTGTTCGGGATCCGGAATCCGGAAAACCGTCTATTCTACACTTCAATTCGGCCGGTCGGAAGGTCGTCTAGGACCTGTTTCTTTTTCTCCTGTTTTTCAATCACGCGTCCGAGCTCATTTCAGGAATCATCTGTTCGATTTCAGCTCAAATAACGAGCTTTAACACATTTTTCACGATAATCCGAGTTTCGGCGAATGCTGGTTTGTGGCACACCGGCATCCCCAAATGTCTTCCGTTGGTGCTCAAACTTTGCGTGGCCGCTTTATCTGACTCGAGGAACTTTCGATGTGATTTCCGGAGAATTTTGTTCCGGGATCCCGGAATCCCGAAAAACCGTGTATTATACACTTCAATTTCAGCCGTTCGGAAGGTCGTACCGGACCCTGTTTCTTTTTCTCCCGGTTTTCAATCACGCGTCCGAGCTCATTTCAGGAATCAACCTCTTCTATTTAAGCCTCAAATAACGAGCTTTAACACATTTTTCACGATAATCCGAGTTTCGGCGAATGCTGGTTTGTGGCACACCGGCACCCCCAAATGTCTTCCGTTGGTGCTCAAACTTTGCGTGGCCGCTTTATCGACCGAGAAACTTTCTATGTGATTTAGGAAAATTTTGTTCAGGGATCCGGAATCCCGAAAAACCGTCTATTCGCACTTCAATTTGGCCGTTCGGAAGGTAAATCAGGACCCTGTTTCTTTTTCTCCTGTTTTTCAATCACGCGTCCGAGCTCATTTCAGGAATCATCTGTTCGTTTTTGACCTCAAATAACGAGCTTTAACACATTTTCACGATAATCAGAGTTTCGGCGAATCTTTGGTTTGTGTACACACCGGCACCCCCAAATGTCTTCCGTTGGTGCTCAAACTTTGCGTGGCCGCTTTATCGGACCCGAGGAACTTTCTATGTGATTTAGGAAAATTTTGTTAGGGATCCGGAATCAGAAAAACCGTGTATTATACACTTCAATTTCGGCCCGTTCGGAAGGTCGTCTAGGACCCTGTTTCTTTTTCTCCTGTTTTTCAATCACGCGTCCGAGCTCATTTCAGGAATCAACCTTTTCTATTTGACCTCAAATAACGAGTTTTAACACATTTTCACGATAATCCGAGTTTGGCGAATCTTTGGTTTGTGGCACACCGGCACCCCAAATGTCTTCCGTTGGTGCTCAAACTTTGCGTGGCCGCTTTATCAGACCCGAGGAACTTTCTATGTGATTTCCGGAAAATTTTGTTCGGGATCCGGAATCCCGAAAAACCGTCTATTCTCGCACTTCAATTTCGGCCGTTCGGAAGGTAAATCTTGGACCACTGTTTCTTTTTCTCCTGTTTTTCAATCACGCGTCCGAGCTCATTTCAGGAATCATCTGTTCGTTTCGACCTCAAATAACGAGCTTTAACACATTTTCACGATAATCCGAGTTTCGGCGAATCTTTGGTTTGTGGCACAGGCATCCCCAAATGTCTTCCGTTGGTGCTCAAACTTTGCGTGGCCGCTTTATCGACCCGAGGAACTTTCTATGTGATTTAGGAGAATTTTGTTAGGGATCCGGAATCCGAAAAACCGTGTATTATACACTTCAATTTCAGCCGTTCGGAAGGTCGTACCGGACCCTGTTTCTTTTTCTCCCGGTTTTCAATCACGCGTCCGAGCTCATTTCAGGAATCAACCTCTTCTATTTAAGCCTCAAATAACGAGCTTTAACACATTTTTCACGATAATCCGAGTTTTGGCGAATCTTTGGTTTGTGGCACGCCGGCACCCCCAAATGTCTTCCGTTGGTGCTCAAACTTTGCGTGGCCGCTTTATCAGACCCGAGAAACTTTCTATGTGATTTCCGGAGAATTTTGTTCGGGATCCCGGAATCGAAAAACCGTCTATTCTCGCACTTCAATTTCGGCCGTTCGGAAGGTCGTCAGGACCCTGTTTCTTTTTCTCCTGTTTTTCAATCACGCGTCCGAGCTCATTTCAGGAATCATCTGTTCGTTTTCGACCTCAAATAACGAGCTTTAACACATTTTCACGATAATCCGAGTTTCGGCGAATCTTTGGTTTGTGGCACACGGCACCCCCAAATGTCTTCCGTTGGTGCTCAAACTTTGCGTGGCCGCTTTATCTGACCCGAGGAACTTTCTATGTGATTTAGGAAAATTTTGTTCGGGATCCCGGAATCCCGAAAAACCGTGTATTATACACTTCAATTTCAGCCGTTCGGAAGGTCGTACCAGGACCTGTTTCTTTTTCTCCTGTTTTTCAATCACGCGTCCGAGCTCATTTCAGGAATCAACCTTTTCTATTTGACCTCAAATAACGAGCTTTAACACATTTTTCACGATAATCAGGAGTTTCGGCGAATCTTTGGTTTGTGGCACAAAGCACCCCCAAATGTCTTCCGTTGGTGCTCAAACTTTGCGTGGCCGCTTTATCGACCCGAGGAACTTTCTATGTGATTTCCGGAAATTTTTGTTCCGGGATCCGGAATCCAAAAACCGTCTATTCTCGCACTTCAATTTCGGCCGTTCGGAAGGTCGTCTTTTGGACCCTGTTTCTTTTTCTCCTGTTTTTCAATCACGCGTCCGAGCTCATTTCAGGAATCATCTGTTCGTTTCGACCTCAAATAACGAGCTTTAACACATTTTTCACGATAATCCGAGTTTCGGCGAATCTTGGTTTGTGGCACACCGGCATCCCCAAATGTCTTCCGTTGGTGCTCAAACTTTGCGTGGCCGCTTTATCAGACCCGAGGAACTTTCTATGTGATTTACGGAGAATTTTGTTCAGGGATCCGGAATCTCGAAAAACCGTGTATTATACACTTCAATTTCGGCCGTTCGGAAGGTAAATGCCGTACCACTGTTTCTTTTTCTCCCAGTTTTTCAATCACGCGTCCGAGCTCATTTCAGAAATCAACCTCTTCTATTTCGACCTCAAATAACGAGCTTTAACACATTTTTACGATATTCGAGTTTCGGCGAATCTTTGGTTTGTGGCACACCGGCACCCCAAATGTCTTCCGTTGGTGCTCAAACATTGCGTGGCCACTTTATCTGACCCGAGGAACTTTCTATGTGATTTCCGGAGAATTTTGTTCGGGACCGGATCAGAAAAACCGTGTATTCTACACTTCAATTTGGCCGTTCGGAAGGTCGTCGGACCCTGTTTCTTTTTCTCCTGTTTTTCAATCACGCGTCCGAGCTCATTTCAGGAATCATCTGTTCGATTTCAGCCTCAAATAACGAGTTTTAACACATTTTTCACGATAATCAGGAGTTTCGGCGAATCTTTGGTTTGTGGCACACCTGCAGCACCCCAAATGTCTTCCGTTGGTGCTCAAACATTGCGTGGCCGCTTTATCTGACCCGAGAAACTTTCTATGTGATTTCCGGAAAATTTTGTTCCGGGATCCCGTAATCCCGAAAAACCGTCTAATCTACACTTCAATTTCAGCCGTTCGGAAGGTCGTATCGGACCCTGTTTCTTTTCTCCCTGTTTTTCAATCACGCGTCCGAGCTCATTTGGGAATCATCTGTTCGATTTGACCTCAAATAACGACCTTTAACACATTTTTCACGATAATCGAGTTTCGGCGAATCTTTGGTTTGTGACACACCGGCATCCCCAAATGTCTTCCGTTGGTGCTCAAACTTTGCGTGGCCGCTTTATCAGACCCGAGGAACTTTCTATGTGATTTAGGAAAATTTTGTTCGGGATCCGGAATCCGAAAAACCGTGTATTATACACTTCAATTTCAGCCGTTCGGAAGGTAAATCTTGTACCCTGTTTCTTTTTCTCCCTGTTTTTTTCAATCACGCGTCCGAGCTCATTTCGGGAATCTACCTGTTCGATTTGACCTCAAATAACGAGCTTTAACACAATTTTCACGATAATCGACTTTCGGCGAATGATGGTTTGTGGCACACTCGCACCCCAAATGTCTTCCGTTGGTGCTCAAACTTTGTGTGGCCGCTTTATCGACCGAGGAACTTTCGATGTGATTTCAGGAGAATTTTGTTAGGGATCTGGAATCCCGAAAAACCGTGTATTATACACTTCAATTTCAGCCGTTCGGAAGGTCGTCAGGACCTGTTTCTTTTTCTCCTGTTTTTCAATCACGCATCCGAGCTCATTTCAGGAATCAACCTCTTCTATTTCGACCTCAAATAACGAGCTTTAACACATTTTTCACGATAATCGAGTTTCGGCGAATTTTGGTTTGTGGCACACCGGCACCCCCAAATGTCTTCCGTTGGTGCTCAAACTTTGCGTGGCCGCTTTATCGACCCGAGGAACTTTCTATGTGATTTTCGGAGAATTTTGTTCGGGACCGGAATATCATTTTAGAAAAACCGTGTATTATACACTTCAATTTCAGCCGTTCGGAAGGTCGTACCGTACCCTGTTTCTTTTTCTCCCTATTTTTCAATCACACGTCCGAGCTCATTTCAGGAATCAACCTCTTCGATTTCAGGAATCAACCTGTTCGATTTCAGCCTCAAATAACGAGCTTTAACACATTTTTCACGATAATCCGAATTTCGGCGAATGCTGGTTTGTGGTACACCGGCACCCCCAAATGTCTTCCGTTGGTGCTCAAACTTTGTGTGGCTGGTTTATCTGAACCGAGGAACTTTCTATGTGATTTCCGGAGAATTTTGTTCCGGGACCCCGGAATACCGAAAAACCGTGTATTATACACTTCAATTTCAGCCGTTCGGAAGGTCGTACCGGACCCTGTTTCTTTTTCTCTCTGTCTTTCAATCACGCGTATGAGCTCATTTCAGAAATCAACCTGTTCGATTTCAGGAATCAATCTGTTCTATTTCAACCTCAAATAACGAGCTTTAACACATTTTTCACGATAATCCGAATTTCGGCGAATGCTGGTTTGTGGTACACCGGCACCCCCAAATGTCTTCCGTTGGTGCTCAAACTTTGTGTGGCCGGTTTATCTGACCCGAGGAACTTTCTATGTGATTTCCGGAGAATTTTGTTCCGGGACCCCGGAATCCCGAAAAACCGTGTATTCTACACTTCAATTTCAGCCTTTCGGAAGGTCGTACCGAACCCTGTTTCTTTTTCTCCCTGTTTTTTAATCACGCGTCCGAACTCATTTCAGGAATCAACCTGTTCGATTTCAGCCTCAAATAACGAGCTTTAACAAAATTTTCACGATAATCCGAGTTTCGGCGAATGCTGGTTTGTGGCACACCGGCACCCCCAAATGTGTTCCGTTGGTGCTCAAACTTTGCGTGGCCGCTTTATCTAACCCGAGAAACTTTCTATGTGATTTCCGGAGAATTTTGTCCCGGGACCCCGGAATCCCGAAAAACTGTGTATTATACACTTCAATTTCAGCCGTTCGGAAGGTCGTACCAGACCCTGTTTCTTTTTCTCCCTGTTTTTCAATCACGCGTCCGAGCTCATTTCAGGAATCAACCTGTTCGATTTCAGGAATCAACCCGTTCGATTTCAGTCTCAAATAACGAGCTTTAACACATTTTTCACGATAATCCGAGTTTCGGCGAATGCTGGTTTGTGGTACACCGGCACTCCCAAATGTCTTCCGTTGGTGCTCAAACTTTGTGTGGCCGCTTTATCTGACCCGAGAAACTTTCTATGTGATTTCCGGAGAATTTTGTTCCGGGACCCCGAAATCCCCAAAAACCGTGTATTCTACACTTCAATTTCAGCCGTTCGGAAGGTCGTACCGGACCCTGTTTCTTTTTCTCCCTGTTTTTCAATCACGCGTCCGAGCTCATTTCAGGAATCAACCTGTTCGATTTCAGCCTCAAATAACGAGCTTTAACACATTTTTCACGATAATCTGAGTTTCGGCGAATGCTGGTTTGTGGCACACCGGCACCCCCAAATGTCTTCCGTTGGTGCTCAAACTTTGCGTGGCCGCTTTATCTGACCCGAGGAACTTTCTATGTGATTTTCGGAGAATTTTGTTAGGGACCCGGAATCCCGAAAAACCGTGTATTCTACACTTCAATTTCAGCCGTTCGGAAGGTCGTACCGGACCCTGTTTCTTTTTCTCCCTGTTTTTCAATGACGCGTCCGAGCTCATTTCAGGAATCATCCTGTTCGATTTCAGCCTCAAATAACGAGCTTTAACACAATTTTCACGATAATCCGAGTTTCGGCTAATGATGGTTTGTGTCACACCGGCACCCCCAAATGTCTTCCGTTGGTGCTCAAACTTTGCGTGGCCGCTTTATCTGACCCGAGGAACTTTCTATGTGATTTCCGGAGAATTTTGTTCTGGGATCCCGGAATCCCGAAAAACCGTGTATTACACTTCAATTTAACCGTTCGGAAGGTCGTACTAGGACCTAGTTTCTTTTTCTCCTGTTTTTCAATCATGCGTCCGAGTTCATTTCGGGAATCAACCTGTTCGATTTCAGGAATCAACTTGTTCGATTTCAACCTCAAATAACGAGCTTTAACACATTTTTCACGATAATCAGGAGTTTCGGCGAATCTTTGGTTTGTGGCACACCGCCACCCCAAAATATGTTCCGTTGGTGCTCAAACTTTGCGTGGCCGCTTTATCTGACCCGAGGAACTTTCTATGTGATTTCCGGAGAATTTTGTTCGAGACCTCGGAATCCCAAAAACCGTGTATTATAAACTTCAATTTCGGCCCGTTCGGAAGGTCGTACGGACCACTGTTTATTTTTCTCCTGTTTTTCAATCACGCGTCGAGCTCATTTCGGGAATCATCTGTTCGATTTGAGGAATCAACCCGTTCGATTTGGTCTCAAATAACGAGCTTTAACACATTTTCACGATAATCCGAGTTTCGGCGAATCTTTGGTTTGTGGTACACCGGCACCCCCAAATGTCTTCCGTTGGTGCTCAAACTTTGCGTGGCCGCTTTATCGACCGAGGAACTTTCGTGTGATTTAGGAGAATTTTGTTAGGGACTTGGAATCCCGAAAAACCGTGTATTCTACACTTCAATTCCAGCCTTTCGGAAGGTCGTACCGAACCCTGTTTCTTTTTCTCCCTGTTTTTTAATCACGCGTCCGAACTCATTTCAGGAATCAACCTGTTCGATTTCAGCCTCAAATAACGTGCTTTAACACAATTTTCACGATAATCGAGTTTGGCGAATCTTTGGTTTGTGGCACACCGGCACCCCCAAATGTGTTCCGTTGGTGCTCAAACTTTGCGTGGCCGCTTTATCTAACCCGAGGAACTTTCTATGTGATTTCGGAGAATTTTGTCCGGGACCGGAATCCCGAAAAATCGTGTATTATACACTTCAATTTCGTACCGTTCGGAATGTCGTACGAACCTGTTTCTTTTTCTCCTGTTTTTCAATCACGCGTCGAGCTCATTTGAGAATCAACCTTTGTTCGATTTCAGGAATCAACCCGTTCGATTTCAGTCTCAAATAACGAGCTTTAACACATTTTTCACGATAATCCGAGTTTCGGCGAATGCTGGTTTGTGGTACACCGGCACTCCCAAATGTCTTCCGTTGGTGCTCAAACTTTGTGTGGCCGCTTTATCTGACCCGAGAAACTTTCTATGTGATTTCGGAGAATTTTGTTAGGGACCCCGAAATCCCCAAAACCGTGTATTCTACACTTCAATTTCGGCCGTTCGGAAGGTAAATCGGACCTGTTTCTTTTTCTCCTGTTTTTCAATGACGCGTCCGAGCTCATTTCAGGAATCATCTGTTCGATTTGACCTCAAATAACGAGCTTTAACACATTTTCACGATAATCCGAGTTTCGGCGAATCTTTGGTTTTGTGGCACACCGGCACCCCCAAATGTCTTCCGTTGGTGCTCAAACTTTGCGTGGCCGCTTTATCGACCCGAGGAACTTTCTATGTGATTTTCGGAGAATTTTGTTCGGGACCCGGAATCCCGAAAAACCGTGTATTTACACTTCAATTTGCTCGTTCGGAAGGACGTCTAGGACCTGTTTCTTTTTCTCCCTGTTTTTCAATCACGCGTCCGAGCTCATTTCAGGAATCATCCTGTTCGATTTCAGCCTCAAATAACGAGCTTTAACACAATTTTCACGATAATCCGAGTTTCGGCTAATGATGGTTTGTGGCACACCGGCAACCCCAAATGTCTTACGTTGGTGCTCAAACTTTGCGTGGCCGTTTTATCTGACCCGAGGAACTTTCTATGTGATTTCTTGAGAATTTTGTCTGGGATCCCGGAATCCCGAAAAACCGTGTATTATACACTTCAATTTCAGCCTTTCGGAAGGTCGTACCGGACCCAGTTTTTTTGTCTCCCTGTTTTTCAATCACGCGTCCGAGTTCATTTCAGGAATCAACCTGTTCGATTTCAGCCTCAAATAACGAGCTTTAACACAATTTTCACGATAATCCGAGTTTCGGCGAATGCTGGTTTGTGGCACACCGGCACCCCCAAATGTGTTCCGTTGGTGCTCAAACTTTGCGTGGCCGCTTTATCTAACCCGAGGAACTTTCTATGTGATTTCCGGAGAATTTTGTCCCGGGACCCCGGAATCCCGAAAAACTGTGTATTATACACTTCAATATCAGACGTTCAGAAGGTCGTACCGGACCCTGTTTCTTTTTCTCCCTGTTTTTCAATCACGCGTCTGAGCTCATTTCAGGAATCAACCTGTTCGATTTGAGGAATCAACCTGTTCGATTTCAGCCTCAAATAACGAGTTTTAACACATTTTTCACAATAATCCGAGTTTCGGCGAATACTGGTTTGTGGTACACCGGCACCTCCAAATGTCTTCCGTTGGTGCTCAAACATTGCGAGGCCGCTTTATTAGACCCGAGGAACTTTCTGTGTGATTTCCGGAGAATTTTGTTCCGGGACCCCGGAATCCCGAAAAACCGTGTATTCTACACTTCAATTTCAGCCTTTCGGAAGGTCGTACCGAACCCTGTTTCTTTTTCTCCCTGTTTCTTAATCACGCGTCCGAACTCATTTCAGGAATCAACCTGTTCGATTTCAGCCTCAAATAACGAGCTTTAACACAATTTTCACGATAATCCGAGTTTCGGCGAATGCTGGTTTGTGGAACACCGACACCCCCTAATGTGTTCCGTTGGTGCTCAAACTTTTCGTGGCCGCTTTATCTTACCCGATGAACTTTCTATGTGATTTCCGGAGAATTTTGTTCCGAGACCTCGGAATCCCAAAAAACCGTGTATTATACACTTCAACTTCAGACGTTCAGAAGGTCGTACCGGACCCTATTTCTTTTTCTCCCTGTTTTTCAATCACGCGTCTGAGCTCATTTCAGGAATCAACCTGTTCGATTTGAGGAATCAACCTGTTCGATTTCAGCCTCAAATAACGAGTTTTAACACATTTTTCACAATAATCCGAGTTTCGGCGAATACTGGTTTGTGGCACACCGGCACCCCAAATGTCTTCTGTTGGTGCTCAAACTTTGCGTGGCCGTTTTATCCGACCCGAGAAACTTTCTATGTGATTTCCGGAGAATTTTGTTTCGGGACCCCGGAATCCCGAAAAACCGTGTATTACACACTTCCATTTCAGCCGTTCGGAAGGTCGTACCGGACCCTGTTTCTTTTTCTCCCTGTTTTTCAATCACGCGTCCGAGCTCATTTCAGGAATCAACCTGTTCGATTTCAGGAATCAACCTGTTCGATTTCAGGAATCAACCTGTTCGATTTCAGCCTCAAATAACGAGCTTTAACACAATTTTCACGATAATCCGAGTTTCGGCTAATGATGGTTTGTGTCACACCGGCACCCCCAAATGTCTTCCGCTGGTGCTCAAACTTTGCGTGGCCGCTTTATCTGACCCGAGGAACTTTCTATGTGATTTCCGGAGAATTTTGTTCCGGAATCCCGGAATCCCGAAAAACCGTGTATTATACACTTCAATTTCAGCCGTTCGGAAGGTCGTACCGGACCTAGTTTCTTTTTCTCCCTGTTTTTCAATCATGCGTCCGAGTTCATTTCAGGAATCAACCTGTTCGATTTCAGGAATCAACCTGTTCGATTTCAACCTCAAATAACGAGCTTTAACACAATTTTCACGATAATCCGAGTTTCGGCGAATGCTGGTTTGTGGCACACCGCCACCCCAAAATATGTTCCGTTGGTGCTCAAACTTTGCGTGGCCGCTTTATCTGACCCGAGGAACTTTCTATGTGATTTTCGGAGAATTTTGTTCCGAGACCTCGGAATCCCAAAAAACCGTGTATTATAAACTTCAATTTCAGCCGTTCGGAAGGTCGTACCAGACCCTGTTTATTTTTCTCCCTGTTTTTCAATCACGCGTCCGAGCTCATTTCAGGAATCATCCTGTTCGATTTCAGGAATCAACCCGTTCGATTTCAGTCTCAAATAACGAGCTTTAACACATTTTTCACGATAATCCGAGTTTCGGCGAATGCTGGTTTGTGGTACACCGGCACCCCCAAATGTCTTCCGTTGGTGCTCAAACTTTGCGTGGCCGCTTTATCAGACCCGAGGAACTTTCTGTGTGATTTCCGGAGAATTTTGTTCCGGGACTTCGGAATCCCGAAAAACCGTGTATTCTACACTTCAATTCCAGCCTTTCGGAAGGTCGTACCGAACCCTGTTTCTTTTTCTCCCTGTTTTTTAATCACGCGTCCGAACTCATTTCAGGAATCAACCTGTTCGATTTCAGCCTCAAATAACGTGCTTTAACACAATTTTCACGATAATCCGAGTTTCGGCGAATGCTGGTTTGTGGAACACCTACGCCCCCAAATGTGTTCCGTTGGTGCTCAAACTCTGCGTGGCCGCTTTATCTGACCCGATGAACTTTTTATGTGATTTCCGGAGAATTTTGTTCCGAGACCTCGGAATCCCAAAAAACCGTGTATTATACACTTCAATTTCGGGACGTTCGGAAGGTAAACAGGATCTGTTTCTTTTTCTCCTGTTTTTCAATCACGCGTCTCGGCTCATTTCAGTAATCTTTGTTCGATTTCAGGAATCAACATGTTCGATTTCAGCCTCAAATAACGAGTTTTAACACATTTTTCACGATAATCCGAGTTTCGGCGAATACTGGTTTGTGGCACACCGGCACCCCTAAATGTCTTCCGTTGGTGCTCAAACTTTACGTGGCTGCTTTATCTGAACCGAGGAACTTTCTATGTGATTTCCGGAGAATTTTGTTTCGGGACCCCGGAATCCCGAAAAACCGTAAATTATACACTTCCATTTCAACCGTTCGGAAAGTCGTACCGGACCCTGTTTCTTTTTCTACCTGTTTTTCAATCACGCGTCCGAGGTCATTTCAGGAATCAACCTGTTCGATTTCAGGAATCAACCTGTTCGATTTCAGCCTCAAATAACGAGCTTTAACACAATTTTCACGATAATCCGAGTTTCGGCTAATGATGGTTTGTGTCACACCGGCACCCCCAAATGTCTTCCGCTGATGCTCAAACTTTGCGTGGCCGCTTTATCTGACCCGAGGAACTTTCTATGTGATTTCCGGAGAATTTTGTTCCGGAATCCCGGAATCCCGAAAAACCGTGTATTATACACTTCAATTTCAGCCGTTCGGAAGGTCGTACCGGACCTAGTTTCTTTTTCTCCCTGTTTTTCAATCATGCGTCCGAGTTCATTTCAGGAATCAACCTGTTCGATTTCAGGAATCAACCTGTTCGATTTCAACCTCAAATAACGAGCTTTAACACAATTTTCACGATAATCCGAGTTTCGGCGAATGCTGGTTTGTGGCACACCGCCACCCCAAAATATGTTCCGTTGGTGCTCAAACTTTGCGTGGCCGCTTTATCTGACCCGAGGAACTTTCTATGTGATTTCCGGAGAATTTTGTTCCGAGACCTCGGAATCCCAAAACCGTGTATTATAAACTTCAATTTCAGCCGTTCGGAAGGTCGTACCAGACCCTGTTTATTTTTCTCCCTGTTTTTCAATCACGCGTCCGAGCTCATTTCAGGAATCATCCTGTTCGATTTCAGGAATCAACCCGTTCGATTTCAGTCTCAAATAACGAGCTTTAACACATTATTCACGATAATCCGAGTTTCGGCGAATGCTGGTTTGTGGTAAACCGGCACCCCCAAATGTCTTCCGTTGGTGCTCAAACTTTGCGTGGCCGCTTTATCGACCCGAGGAACTTTCTATGTGATTTTCGGAGAATTTTGTTCGGGACTTGAATCCGAAAAACCGTGTATTCTACACTTCAATTTCAGCCTTTCGGAAGGTCGTACCGAACCCTGTTTCTTTTTCTCCCTGTTTTTTAATCACGCGTCCGAACTCATTTCAGGAATCAACCTGTTCGATTTCAGCCTCAAATAACGTGCTTTAACACAATTTTCACGATAATCCGAGTTTCGGCGAATGCTGGTTTGTGGAACACCGACGCCCCCAAATGTGTTCCGTTGGTGCTCAAACTCTGCGTGGCCGCTTATATCGACCCGATGAACTTTTTATGTGATTTCCGGAGAATTTTGTTCCGAGACCTCGGAATCCCAAAAAACCGTGTATTATACACTTCAATTTCAGACGTTCAGAAGGTCGTACCGGATCCTGTTTCTTTTTCTCCCTGTTTTTCAATCACGCGTCTCAGCTCATTTCAGTAATCAACCTGTTCGATTTCAGGAATCAACATGTTCGATTTCAGCCTCAAATAACGAGTTTTAACACATTTTTCACGATAATCCGAGTTTCGGCGAATACTGGTTTGTGGCACACCGGCACCCCTAAATGTCTTCCGTTGGTGCTCAAACTTTACGTGGCTGCTTTATCTGAACCGAGGAACTTTCTATGTGATTTCCGGAGAATTTTGTTTCGGGACCCCGGAATCCCGAAAAACCGTAAATTATACACTTCCATTTCAGTAGTTCGGAAAGTAAATCTTCGGACCTGTTTCTTTTTCTACCTGTTTTTCAATCACGCGTCCGAGGTCATTTCAGGAATCAACCTGTTCGATTTCAGGAATCAACCTGTTCGATTTCAGTCTCAAATAACGAGCTTTAACACAATTTTCACGATAAACTGAGTTTCGGCGAATGATGGTTTGTGGCACACTGGCACCCCCAAATGTCTTCCGTTGGTGCTCAAACTTTGCGTGGCCACTTTATCTGACCCGAGGAACTTTCGATGTGATTTCCGGAGAATTTTGTTCCGGGATCCCGGAATCCCGAAAAACCGTGTATTATACACTTCTATTTAAGCTGTTCGGAAGGTCGTACCGGACCCTGCTTCTTTTTCCCCCTGTTTTTTAATCACGCGTCCGAGCTTATTTCAGGAATCAACCTGTTCGATTTCAGGAATCAACCTGTTCGATTTCAACCTCAAATAACGAGCTTTAACACAATTTTCACGATAATCCGAGTTTCGGCGAATGCTGGTTTGTGGCACACCGCCACCCCTAAATATGTTCCGTTGGTGCTCAAACTTTGCGTGGCCGCTTTATCTGACCCGAGGAACTTTCTATGTGATTTCCGGAGAATTTTGTTCCGAGACCTCGGAATCCCAAAAAACCGTGTATTATAAACTTCAATTTCAGCCGTTCGGAAGGTCGTACCAGACCCTGTTTATTTTTCTCCCTGTTTTTCAATCACGCGTCCGAGCTCATTTCAGGAATAATCCTGTTCGATTTCAGGAATCAACCCGTTCGATTTCAGTCTCAAATAACGAGCTTTAACACATTTTTCACGATAATCCGAGTTTCGGCGAATGCTGGTTTGTGGTACACCGGCACCCCCAAATGTCTTCCGTTGGTGCTCAAACTTTGCGTGGCCGCTTTATCAGACCCGAGGAACTTTCTGTGTGATTTCCGGAGAATTTTGTTCCGGGACTTCGGAATCCCGAAAAACCGTGTATTCTACACTTCAATTTCAGCCTTTCGGAAGGTCGTACCGAACCCTGTTTTTTTTTCTCCCTGTTTTTTAATCACGCGTCCGAACTCATTTCAGGAATCAACCTGTTCGATTTCAGCCTCAAATAACGTGCTTTAACACAATTTTCACGATAATCCGAGTTTCGGCGAATGCTGGTTTGTGGAACACCGACGCCCCCAAATGTGTTCCGTTGGTGCTCAAACTCTGCGTGGCCGCCTTATCTGACCCGATGAACTTTTTATGTGATTTCCGGAGAATTTTGTTCCGAGACCTCGGAATCCCAAAAAACCGTGTATTATACACTTCAATTTCAGACGTTCAGAAGGTCGTACCGGATCCTGTTTCTTTTTCTCCCTGTTTTTCAATCACGCGTCTCAGCTCATTTCAGTAATCAACCTGTTCGATTTCAGGAATCAACATGTTCGATTTCAGCCTCAAATAACGAGTTTTAACACATTTTTCACGATAATCCGAGTTTCGGCGAATACTGGTTTGTGGCACACCGGCACCCCTAAATGTCTTCCGTTGGTGCTCAAACTTTACGTGGCTGCTTTATCTGAACCGAGGAACTTTCTATGTGATTTCCGGAGAATTTTGTTTCGGGACCCCGGAATCCCGAAAAACCGTAAATTATACACTTCCATTTCAGCCGTTCGGAAAGTCGTACCGGACCCTGTTTCTTTTTCTACCTGTTTTTCAATCACGCGTCCGAGGTCATTTCAGGAATCAACCTGTTCGATTTCAGGAATCAACCTGTTCGATTTCAGTCTCAAATAACGAGCTTTAACACAATTTTCACGATAAACTGAGTTTCGGCGAATGATGGTTCAGGCACACTTTGGCACCCCCAAATGTCTTCCGTTGGTGCTCAAACTTTGCGTGGCCACTTTATCTGACCCGAGGAACTTTCGATGTGATTTCCGGAGAATTTTGTTCCGGGATCCCGGAATCCCGAAAAACCGTGTATTATACACTTCTATTTTAGCTGTTCGGAAGGTCGTACCGGACCCTGCTTCTTTTTCCCCCTGTTTTTTAATCACGCATCCGAGCTTATTTCAGGAATCAACCTGTTCGATTTCAGGAATCAACCTATTCGATTTCAGCCTCAATAACGAGCTTTAACACATTTTTCACGATAATCCGAGTTTTCGGCGAATGCTGGTTTGTGGCACACTGGCACTCCCAAATGTCTTCCGTTGGTGCTCAAACTTTGCGTGGCCGCTTTATCTCACCCGAGGAACCTTTTTTGTGATTTCCGGAGAATTTTGTTCCGGGACCCCGGAATCCCGAAAAACCGTGTATTATACACTTCAATTTCAATTTGTTCGGAAGGTCGACGGACCGCTTCTTTTTCTCCCTGTTTTTCAATCACGCGTCTGAGCACATTTCAGGAATCAACCTGTTCGATTTCAGGAATCAACCTGTTCGATTTCAGCCTCAAATAACGAGTTTTAACACATTTTTCACAATAATCCGAGTTTCGGCGAATACTGGTTTGTGGCACACCGGCACCCCTAAATGTGTTCCGTTGGTGCTCAAACTTTACGTGGCTGCTTTATCTGAACCGAGGAACTTTCTATGTGATTTCCGGAGAATTTTGTTTCGGGACCCCGGAATCCCGAAAAACCGTGTATTATACACTTCCATTTCAGCCGTTCGGAAGGTCGTACCGGACCCTGTTTCTTTTTCTCCCTGTTTTTCAATCACGCGTCCGAGCTCATTTCAGGAATCAACCTGTTCGATTTCAGGAATCAACCTGTTCGATTTCAGGAATCAACCTGTTCGATTTCAGCGAGGCAATAAAGAGCTTTAACACAATTTTCACGATAATCCGAGTTTCGGCTAATGATGGTTTGTGTCACACCGGCACCCCCAAATGTCTTCCGTTGGTGCTCAAACTTTGCATGGCCGCTTTATCTGACCCGAGGAACTTTCTATGTGATTTCCGGAGAATTTTGTTCCGGGCAATGTTGTTAGGATCGGGATTCTACTTTGGATCGATGGGGAGGGTAGGATCGAATCGTAGAATCGTGAGATTCTACAAACTCACCAATTATAGTGTTTTATTTGGTAAAAACATATCATTGAAGTTCAAAATACTTATTTATTAATACTTATCCATAAAATATTGATAATTAATGATTTTAATATTATTATATGAACATGTTTCTACAACTTACCCGAAATTTGAGTTTTACGATGTCATTATATAAAAATATATGATAATTGTTTTACTATGAAATCGGATCGTAAGATCGTAGGATTGTATTATGATTCTACCTCTAGAAATTTTCAGATGATTAGGATCGTAAGATTCTACAACCATGATAGAATCGTAAAATCCAGGATCGGTCAAGCATTTTTAGACCGTAAAATCGTAGAATCGTAGGATCGAATCGGGATTCTGACAACAATGGTTCCGGGATCCCGGAATCCCGAAAAACCGTGTATTATACACTTCAATTTCAGCCGTTCGGAAGGTCGTACCGGACCCTGTTTCTTTTTCTACCTGTTTTTCAATCACGCGTCCGAGGTCATTTCAGGAATCAACCTGTTCGATTTCAGGAATCAACCTGTTCGATTTCAGCCTCAAATAACGAGCTTTAACACAATTTTCACGATAATCCGAGTTTCGGCGAATGATGGTTTGTGGCACACTGGCACCCCCAAATGTCTTCCGTTGGTGCTCAAACTTTGCGTGACCACTTTATCTAACCTGAGGAACTTTCGATGTGATTTCCGGAGAATTTTGTCCCGGGATCCCGGAATCCCGAAAAACCGTGTATTATACACTTCAATTTCAGCTGTTCGGAAGGTCGTACCGGACCCTGCTTCTTTTTCTCCCTGTTTTTCGATCACGCGTCCGAGCTTATTTCAAGGATCAACCAGTTCGATTTCAGGAATCAACCTATTCGATTTCAGCCTCAATAACGAGCTTTAACACATTTTTCACGATAATCCGAGTTTCGGCGAATGCTGGTTTGTGGCACACTGGCACCCCCAAATGTCTTCCGTTGGTGCTCAAGCTTTGTGTGGCCGCTTTATCTCACCCGAGGAACCTTTTTTGTGTTTTCCGGAGAATTTTGTTCCGGGACCCCGGAATCCCGAAAAACCGTGTATTATACACTTCAATTTTGGTAGTTCGGAAGGTCGCAGGACCTGTTTTTTTCTCTCTGTCTTTCAATCACGCGTCTGAGCTCATTTTAGCAATCAACCTGTTCGATTTCAGGAATCAACCTGTTCGATTTCAGCCTCAAATAACGAGCTTTAACACATTTTTCACGATAATCCGAGTTTCGGCGAATGCTGGTTTGTGGCACACTGGCACCCCCAAATGTCTTCCGTTGGTGCTCAAACTTTGCGTGGCCGCTTTATCTCACCCGAGGAACTCTTTTTGTGATTTCCGGAGAATTTTGTTCCGGGACCCCGGAATCCCGAAAAACAGTGTATTATACATTTCAATTTCAGCCGTTCGGAAGGTCGTACCGGACTCTGTTTCTTTTTCTCTCTGTCTTTCAATCACGCGTCTGAGCTCATTTCAGGAATCAACCTGTTCGATTTCAGGAATCAACCTGTTCGATTTCAGCCTCAAATAACGAGCTTTAACACATTTTTCACGATAATCCGAGTTTCGGCGAATGCTGGTTTGTGGTACACCGGCACCCCCAAATGTCTTCCGTTGGTGCTCAAACTTTGTGTGGCCGCTTTATCTGACCCGAAGAACTTTCTATGTGATTTCCGGAGAATTTTGTTCCGGGACCCCGGAATCCCGAAAAACCGTGTATTCTACACTTCAATTTCAGCCTTTCGGAAGGTCGTACCGAACCCTGTTTCTTTTTCTCCCTGTTTTTTAATCACGCGTCCGAACTCATTTCAGGAATCAACCTGTTCGATTTCAGCCTCAAATAACGAGCTTTAACAAAATTTTCACGATAATCCGAGTTTCGGCGAATGCTGGTTTGTGTCACACCGGCACCCCCAAATGTCTTCCGTTGGTGCTCAAACTTTGCGTGGCCGCTTTATCTGACCCGAGGAACATTCTATATGATTTCCGGAGAATTTTGTTCCGGGATCCCGGAATCCCAAAAAACCGTGTATTATACACTTCAATTTCAGACGTTCAGAAGGTCGTACCGGACTCAGTTTCTTTTATCTCCCTGTTTTTCAATCACGCGTCCGAGTTCATTTCAGGAATAAACCTGTTCGATTTCGGAATCAACCTGTTCGATTTCAGCCTCTAATAACGAGCTTTAACACAATTTTCAAGATAATCCGAGTTTCGGCGAATGCTGGTTTGTGGCACACCGGCACCCCTAAATATGTTCCGTTGGTGCTCAAACTTTGCGTGGCCGCTTTATCTGACCCGATGAACTTTCTATGTGATTTCCGGAGAATTTTGTTCCGAGATCTCGGAATCCCAAAAAACCGTGTATTATACACTTCAATTTCAGCCGTTCGGAAGGTCGTACCAGACCCTGTTTCTTTTTCTCCCTATTTTTTAATCACGCGTCCGAGCTCATTTCAGGAATCAACCTGTTCGATTTCAGGAATCAACCCGTTCGATTTCAGTCTCAAATAACGAGCTTTAACACATTTTTCACGATAATCGAGTTTGCGAATCTTTGGTTTGTGGTACACGGCACCCCCAAATGTCTTCCGTTGGTGTTCAAACTTTGCGTGGCCGCTTTATCGGACCGAGGAACTTTCTCGTGTGATTTCGGAGAATTTTGTTCGGGACCGGAATCCCGAAAAACCGTGTATTCTACACTTCAATTTCAGCCTTTCGGAAGGTCGTACCGAACCCTGTTTCTTTTTCTCCCTGTTTTTTAATCACGCGTCCAAACTCATTTCAGGAATCAACCTGTTCGATTTCAGCCTCAAATAACGAGCTTTAACACAATTTTCACGATAATCCGAGTTTCGGCGAATGCTGGTTTGTGGAACACCGACACCCCCAAATGTGTTCCGTTGGTGCTCAAACTTTGCGTGGCCGCTTTATCTGACCCGATGAACTTTCTATGTGATTTCCGGAGAATTTTGTTCCGATACCTCGGAATCCCAAAAAACCGTGTATTATACACTTCAATTTCGAGACGTTCGGAAGGTCGTCATGGGACCTGTTTCTTTTTCTCCCTGTTTTTCAATCACGCGTCTGAGCTCATTTCAGGAATCAACCTGTTCGATTTCAGCCTCAAATAACGAGTTTTAATACATTTTTCACGTTAATCCAAGTTTCGGCGAATACTGGTTTGTGGCACACCGGCACCCCTAAATGTCTTCCGTTGGTGCTGAAACTTTGCGTGGCTGCTTTATCTCACCCGAGGAACTTTTTTTGTGATTTCCGGAGAATTTTGTTCCGGGACCCCGGAATCCCGAAAAACCGTGTATTATACACTTCAATTTCAGCCGTTCGGAAGGTTGTACCGGACCCTGTTTCTTTTTCTCTCTGTCTTTCAATCACGCGTCTGAGCTCATTTCAGGAATCAACCTGTTCGATTTCAGGAATCAACCTGTTCGATTTCAGCCTCAAATAACGAGCTTTAACACATTTTTCTCGATAATCCGAGTTTTGGCGAATGCTGGTTTGTGGTACACCGACACCCCCAAATGTCTTCCGTTGGTGCTCAAACTTTGTGTGGACGCTTTATCTGACCCCATGAACTTTCTATGTGATTTCCGGAGAATTTTGTTCCGGGACCCCGGAATCCCGAAAAACCGTGTATTCTACACTTCAATTTCAGCCTTTCGGAAGGTCGTACCGAACCCTGTTTCTTTTTCTCCCTGTTTTTTAATCACGCGTCCGAACTCATTTCAGGAATCAACCTGTTCGATTTCAGCATCAAATAACGAGCTTTAACAAAATTTTCACGATAATCCGAGTTTCGGCGAATGCTGGTTTGTGGCACACCGACACCCACAAATGTGTTCCGTTGGTGCTCAAACTTTGCGTGGCCGCTTTATCTGACCCGAGGAACTTTCTATGTGATTTACGGAGCATTTTGTTCCGAGACCTCGGAATCCCAAAAAACCGTGTATTATACACTTCAATTTCAGCCGTTCGGAATGTCGTACCGGACCCTGTTTCTTTTTCTCCCTGTTTTTGAATCACGCGTCCGAGCTCATTTCAGGAATCAACCTGTTCGATTTCAGCATCAAATAACGAGGTTTAACAAAATTTTCACGATAATCCGAGTTTGGCGAATCTTTGGTTTCAGGCACACCAAGCACCCACAAATGTGTTCCGTTGGTGCTCAAACTTTGCGTGGCCGCTTTATCTGACCCGAGGAACTTTCAATGTGATTTACGGAGCATATCTGACCCGAGGAACTTTCAATGTGATTTACGGAGCATTTTGTTCCGAGACCTCGGAATCCCAAAAAACCGTGTATTATACACTTCAATTTCAGACATTCGGAAGGTAAATGGACCCTGTTTCTTTTTCTCCCTGTTTCTCAATCACGCGTCTGAGGTCATTTCAGGAATCAACCGGTTCGATTTCAGGAATCAACCTGTTCTATTTCAGCCTCAAATAACGAGCTTTAACACATTTTTCACGATAATCCGAGTTTCGGCGAATACTGGTTTGTGGCACACCGGCACCCCTAAATGTCTTCCGTTGGTGCTCAAACTTTACGTTGCTGCTTTATCTGAACCGAGGAACTTTCTATGTGATTTCCGGAGAATTTTGTTTCGGGACCCCGGAAACCCGAAAAACCGTGTATTATACACTTCCATTTCAGCCGTTCGGAAGGTCGTACCGGACCCTGTTTCTTTTTCTCCCTGTTTTTCAATCACGCATCCGAGCTCATTTCAGGAATCAACCTGTTCGATTTCAGGAATCAACCTGTTCGATTTCAGCCTCAAATAACGAGCTTTAACACAATTTTCACGATAATCCGAGTTTCGGCTAATGATGGTTTGTGTCACACCGGCACCACCAAATGTCTTCCGTTGGTGCTCAAACTTTGCGTGGCCGCTTTATCTGACCCGAGGAACTTTCTATGTGATTTCCGGAGAATTTTGTTCCGGGATCCCGGAATCCCGAAAAACCGTGTATTATACACTTCAATTTCAGCCGTTCGGAAGGTCGATAGGACCTGTTTCTTTTTCTCCCTGTTTTTCAATCACGCGTCCGAGCTTATTTCAGGAATCAACCTGTTCGATTTCAGGAATCAACCTATTCGATTTCAGCCTCAAATAACGAGCTTTAACACATTTTTCACGATAATACGAGTTTCGGCGAATGCTGGTTTGTGGCACACCGGCACCCCCAAATGTCTTCCGTTGGTGCTCAAACTTTGCGTGGCCGCTTTATCCGAGCCGAGGACTTTCTCGTGATTTACGGAGAATTTTGTTAGGGACCGGAATCCCGATAAACCGTGTATTATACACATCAATTTCAGCCGTTCGGAAGGTCGTACCGGACCCTGTTTCTTTTTCTCCCTGCTTTTCAATCACGCGTCCGAGCTCATTTCAGGAATCAACGTGATCGATTTCAGCCTCAAATAACGAGCTTTAACACATTTTTCACGATAATTCGAGTTTCGGCGAATCTTTGGTTTTAGGCACACCGGCACCCCAAATGTCTTTCGTTGGTGCTCAAACTTTGTGTGGCCGCTTTTTATCGACCCGAGGAAATTTCTATGTAATTTCGGAAAAAATTTCCAGACCGGAATCTGAAAAACCGTGTATTATATATACACTTCAATTTCAAATTTTACCGTTCGGAAGGTCGTCGCACTCTGTTTCTTTTTCTCCCTGTTTTTCAATCACGCGTCTGAGCTCATTTCAGGAATCAACCTGTTCGATTTCAGCCTCAAATAACGAGTTTTAATACATTTTTCACGTTAATCCAAGTTTCGGCGAATACTGGTTTGTGGCACACCGGCACCCCTAAATGTCTTCCGTTGGTGCTCAAACTTTGCGTGGCCGCTTTATCTCACCCGAGGAACTTTTTTTGTGATTTCCGGAGAAATTTGTTCCGGGACCCCGGAATCCCGAAAAACCGTGTATTATACACTTCAATTTCAGCCGTTCGGAAGGTTGTACCGGACCCTGTTTCTTTTTCTCTCTGTCTTTCAATCACGCGCGTCGAGCTCATTTCGGGAATCAACTGTTCGATTTGGGAATCAACTTTGTTCGATTTCGACCTCAAATAACGAGCTTTAACACATTTTTCACGATAATCCGAGTTTTGGCGAATCTTTGGTTTGTGGTACACCGACACCCCCAAATGTCTTCCGTTGGTGCTCAAACTTTGTGTGGACGCTTTATCTGACCCCATGAACTTTCTATGTGATTTAGGAGAATTTTGTTCGGGACCGGAATCCGAAAACCGTGTATTCTACACTTCAATTTGACCTTTCGGAAGGTCGCATCGAACCCTATTTCTTTTTCTCCTGTTTTTTAATCACGCGTCCGAACTCATTTCAGGAATCAACCTGTTCGATTTCAGCATCAAATAACGAGCTTTAAAAAAATTTTCACGATAATCCGAGTTTCGGCGAATGCTGGTTTGTGGCACACCGGCACCCACAAATGTGTTCCGTTGGTGCTCAAACTTTGCGTGGCCGCTTATCTCGACCGAGGAACTTTCTATGTGATTTTCGGAGCATTTTGTTCCGAGACCTCGGAATCCCAAAAAACCGTGTATTATACACTTCAATTTCAGACATTCGGAAGGTCGTCAGGACCTGTTTCTTTTTCTCCTGTTTCTCAATCACGCGTCGAGCTCATTTCAGGAATCAACCGGTTCGATTTCAGGAATCAACCTGTTCTATTTCAGCCTCAAATAACGAGCTTTAACACATTTTTCACGATAATCCGAGTTTCGGCGAATACTGGTTTGTGGCACACCGGCACCCCTAAATGTCTTCCGTTGGTGCTCAAACTTTACGTTCTTTCGCTTTATACGAATCGAGGAACTTTCTATGTGATTTCCGGAGAATTTTGTTCCGGGACCCTTAAAACCCGAAAAACCATGTATTATACACTTCCATTTCGGTAGTTCGGAAGGTCGTACGACTGACCGTTTGTTTTTCTCCTGTTTTTTTTTTCAATCACGCGTCCGAGCTCATTTCAGGAATCAACCTGTTCGATTTAAGGAATCAACCTGTTCGATTTCAGCCTCAAATAACGAGCTTTAACACAATTTTCACGATAATCCGAGTTTCGGCTAATGATGGTTTGTGGCACACCGGTACCCCCAAATGTCTTCCGTTAGTGCTCAAACTTTGCGTGGCCGCCTTATCTGACCCGAGGAACTTTCTATGTGATTTCCGGAGAATTTTGTTCCGGGATCCCGGAATCCCGAAAAACCGTGTATTATACACTTCAATTTCAGCCGTTCGGAAGGTCGTACCAGACCCTGTTTCTTTTTCTCCCTGTTTTTCTATCACACGTCCGAGCTTATTTCAGGAATCAACCTGTTCGATTTCAGGAATCAACCTATTCGATTTCTGCCTCAAATAACGAGCTTTAACACATTTTTCACGATAATACGAGTTTCGGCGAATGCTGGTTTGTGGCACACCGGTACCCCCAAATGTCTTCCGTTGGTGCTCAAACTTTGCGTGGCGGCTTTATCTCACACGAGGAACTTTCTATGTGATTTCCGGAGAATTTTGTTCCGGGACCCCGGAATCCCGAAAAACCGTGTATTATACACTTCAATTTCAGCCGTTCGGAAGGTCGTACCGGACCCTGTTTCTTTTTCTCCCTGTTTTTCAATCACGCGTCCGAGCTCATTTCAGGAATCAACCTGTTCGATTTCAGCATCAAATAACGAGCTTTAACAAAATTTTCACGATAATCCGAGTTTCGGCGAATGCTGGTTTGTGGCACACCGACACCCACAAATGTGTTCCGTTGGTGCTCAAACTTTGCGTGGCCGCTTTATCTGACCCGAGGAACTTTCTATGTGATTTACGGAGCATTTTGTTCCGAGACCTCGGAATCCCAAAAAACCGTGTATTATACACTTCAATTTCAGACATTCGGAAGGTCGTACCGGACCCTGTTTCTTTTTCTCCCTGTTTCTCAATCACGCGTCTGAGGTCATTTCAGGAATCAACCGGTTCGATTTCAGGAATCAACCTGTTCTATTTCAGCCTCAAATAACGAGCTTTAACACATTTTTCACGATAATCCGAGTTTGGCGAATCTCGGTTTTGTGGCACACCGGCACCCCTAAATGTCTTCCGTTGGTGCTCAAACTTTACGTTGCTGCTTTATCTGAACCGAGGAACTTTCTATGTGATTTCCGGAGAATTTTGTTTCGGGACCCCGGAAACCCGAAAAACCGTGTATTATACACTTCCATTTCAGCCGTTCGGAAGGTCGTACCGGACCCTGTTTCTTTTTCTCCCTGTTTTTCAATCACGCGTCCGAGCTCATTTCAGGAATCAACCTGTTCGATTTCAGGAATCAACCTGTTCGATTTCAGCCTCAAATAACGAGCTTTAACACAATTTTCACGATAATCCGAGTTTCGGCTAATGATGGTTTGTGTCACACCGGCACCACCAAATGTCTTCCGTTGGTGCTCAAACTTTGCGTGGCCGCTTTATTCGACCCGAGGAACTTTCTATGTGATTTCCGGAGAATTTTGTTCCGGGATCCCGAAATCCCGAAAAACCGTGTATTATACACTTCAATTTCAGCCGTTCGGAAGGTCGTACCGGACCCTGTTTCTTTTTCTCCCTGTTTTTCAATCACGCGTCCGAGCTTATTTCAGGAATCAACCTGTTCGATTTCAGGAATCAACCTATTCGATTTCAGCCTCAAATAACGAGCTTTAACACATTTTTCACGATAATACGAGTTTCGGCGAATGCTGGTTTGTGGCACACCGGCACCCCCAAATGTCTTCCGTTGGTGCTCAAACTTTGCGTGGCCGCTTTATCTGAGCCGAGGGACTTTCTCTGTGATTTCTGGAGAATTTTGTTCCGGGACCCCGGAATCCCGAAAAACCGTGTATTATACACTTCAATTTCAGCCGTTCGGAAGGTCGTACCGGACCCTGTTTCTTTTTCTCCCTGCTATTCAATCACGCGTCCGAGCTCATTTCAGGAATCAACGTGATCGATTTCAGCCTCAAATAACGAGCTTTAACACATTTTTCACGATAATTCGAGTTTCGGCGAATGCTGGTTTGTGGCACACCGGCACCCCCAAATGTCTTTCGTTGGTGCTCAAACTTTGTGTGGCCGCTTTATCTGACCCGAGGAAATTTCTATGTAATTTCCGGAAAAAAATTTCCAGGACCCCGGAATCCCGAAAAACCGTGTATTATATATACACTTCAATTTCAGCCGTTCGGAAGGTCGTACCGTACCCTGTTTCTTTTTCTCCCTGTTTTTCAATCACGCGTCTGAGCTCATTTCAGGAATCAACCTGTTCGATTTCAGCCTCAAATAACGAGCTTTAACACATTTTTCACGATAATCTGAGTTTCGGCGAATCTTTGGTTTCAGGCACACCAAGCACCCCCAAATGTCTTCCGTTGGTGCTCAAACTTTGCGTGGCTGCTTTATCTGAACCGAGAAACTTTCTATGTGATTTCCGGAGAATTTTGTTCCAGGATCCCGGAATCCCGAAAAACCGTGTATTATAAACTTCAATTTCACTAGTTCGGAAGGTAAATCTAGGACCCTATTTCTTTTCTCCCCTGTTTTTCAATCAAGCGTCCGAGCTCATTTCAGGAATCAACCTGTTCTATTTCAGCCTCAAATAACGAGCTTTAACACATTTTTCACGATAATCCGAGTTTCGGCGAATGCTGGTTTGTGGCACACCGGTACCCCAAAATGTCATCCGTTGGTGCTCAAACTTTGCGTGGCCGCTTTATCTGACCCAAGGAACTTTCTTTGTGATTTCCGGAGAATTTTGTTCCGAGATCCCGGAATCCCGAAAAACCGTGTGTTATACACTTCAATTTCAGCCGTTCGGAAGGTCGTACCGGACCCTGTTTCTTTTTCTCCTTGTTTTTTAATCACGCGTCCGAGCTCATTTCAGAAATAAACCTGTTCGATTTCAGGAATCAACCTGTTCGATTTCAGCCTCAAATAACGAGCTTTAACACATTTTTCACGATAATCCGAGTTTCGGCGAATGCTGGTTTGTGGCACATCGGCACCCCCAAATGTCTTCCGTTGGTGCTCAAACTTTGCGTGGCCGCTTTATCTGACCAGAGGAACTTTCTATGTGATTTTCGGAGAATTTTGTTCCGGGACCCCGGTGTAACACCCCCATATTCAGAAGAGTTTTAACTAGGCCTTCCTTAGCATATAAGGGCGTTACCATCTCGGTTGCCCGAGGTAAGTAATCATCAGAACTCGATAAAAGAACATTTATAGTTATATTACAAGCATTACAACCAACTTATCAAAATAAAGATACAACTCGTGAACTACACACTATCTCTACCAGTGCTCGTGAGGACTCATCCCGCCAGGACTCCAGCTATCAACGACATCAACACCTGCTAAGACTGACTGCTCACCATAAGGGATCACGACAGACACATAAGACAACAAGACAACCACACAAGGTCAGTATTGAGATAAGACATGACGAAACCAACAACATCTATCAACATAACACAGCACAATCGGTCACACACACAATCACATCCACTCCAATAAATATCCGTCACCAACTGTCCACTCGACCAGCCCTGCCAGTGGGGGAACGCAGCCGTACCCACCAAATCCCCGCTCATCATTTCGAGCGATAACCCTGTCCCATTAATGTGCACATCCCCTCCCGTGGCGGGTTCCACGGAGGGCGAAACTAGGGCGTGAAGCCACTCCCGCAAGTGACTCCACTCAGCCGAGGACGCACCTCGAGAATCAGAGACAAACAATCACAGACAGCTGCATTACAACAACAATCAACAAACTGTATACACCAACCGACTACCGCATATCCGCTGCCACACAAACACAACTACAATACAACCACAACGGCACAACAATCGACACACTAGACCATCCACAGAAACTGAGTAGGCGAACCTACCTTTAAGCAACTGCAACCATTCCATGTCCACACACGCAACATCCAGCAACCAAGCAACACCTATATATATAACACAACCATCTATCACTACCAAGCAAACCCTAACTGCAAAGACAATGATACGGATGATGATGGCGACATACCTACGAGTGGGAAACCTGGAAGAAGACCGCTACCCGACTCAAGCTATGCTTTCCTAAGGCACAAGAACCTTCAAAGGCTTCCATGGAAGTTATATGGTGAAGGGAAGGGAAGGAGGCGACCTAAGAATATGAAGAAATGAGGCGGAAATGATTTGCGGATTTAACAAAACGCGATTATAAACCCTCGCTGAAAACCCGTTACTCGATCGAGTGGCCCACCTACTCGATCGAGTGGCCCCTACTCGATCGAGTATCTAAGCTACTCGATCGAGTAGCCTCTACTCTATCGAGTACCACCCCTAACTCAAGGCACATGATAACTTTGGTACGCACTTCTAGGGACTATTACCGCTCCCAAGGTCAGTCAACGCTGGTTAACGGGTCTCTAAAAGGGCGGGTATTAGAGTCTTCCCTCCTTAAAAAGAACTTCGTCCCCGAAGTTCAACTCACCTATCTCAAAGCACAAGACACGGGACAAAACAACATCACTACTCTTCCGACATAGGTCACTACTCCCCGGAAATACCATCCCCCATGTCATCATCATCAACTGTCTAACGCTCCATATAGATCGACCTCTACAAGCTACTACTTGAAATACCAACCTCACAATACGAACCGGCATAACCAACGATTACCCAACATATTACGAGATTATACTTTCATTAACAACAACCATCAACACGAAAAAAATCACATTAACATCACTTTGTTATCCAACGATACGATTCTATTCCAACACATGACATCACAAATTTTACTTCAACACACAAATTACCCAACGAACAAGTGCAAACAATTATAACTTCCTACAAGAAATGTAACTAAAGTAATAGAAAACCTTATAAACAAACAACAAATGATTGCAATATCGGCCTTTTTATTTTGCGACATTACTCTTCCCCTCTAAAAGGAACTTCGTCCCCGAAGTTCACCACCAAATCACTACACATGTTATGTACTTCTTACGTTTTGACACATATATCTAACCCATATCATTCATTATTGATATTACTCATTAATTAGACAACCATTAAACCATAAAACATATGCAACCATACATGAATGACTAGCCACCCTCAAGAGTGCCTGTTTATATCATTTGTGTTCGTATATGGAAGGACACACTTCCGGTGGAATATAACTAGTAGACATTACGGCTGTGAAGAGCAATAAGAACCAACTACTACTCCACTGTTTGTTACGAATACGCATCTAAAATCCAAGCACGACTTCTAAAATGTGAAATTTACGGTTTAAACGTGTTACTAATCATCAATAACCATATTAAACATCAAAACATGTAACCATATATCCATTAAACAATTTTATTTTACGAAAAGTTCCTGTAACAGTGCTACTCGATCGAGTATATAGGGTACTCGATCGAGTGTCCGCTACTCGATCGAGTGTCTTGGCTACTCGATCGAGTAGCCCTGAGATCAGAATACCCCATATCCGTCACACCTGCAGCTACTCGGCCGAGTGTGGGGCACTCTGTCGAGTAACCACAGGTTAAACCTTAGAGAACACCTGTCATAACACCACGCATATATATATATATATATATATAAACGTCACATTACGCGAGTCGGGATGACTTCCCGACCCCCAAAATCCTGCAACAAGGTCAAACTAGCAAATCCGGCCTTATGGCCATCCGTACAAACCAAAATAAAAGTTCCAACTAAGAACGACTACTATCATCCAACATCATCAACTATAAACAAAAGAAGGAAAGAGGAGTATCACTCCTGCTGCTGCTGCTGTTCGTCCATCATCTCATCTCCACCACCATCTCCTCCCGAGGTGCCTACTCCCGATGACCCAATACCCGCATCGACCCCTGCCCCAGCTCCAGGACTCACATACCATGGGGTCAAGCCTCCAAAGGAAAAGGACTGTGGTGTCCCCCAGGCTGACTGATCCACCCCGTAAGAGTGGAAAACCCCACTATAGTCCCCAACTCCGCTCCACCACACTGGATGTGGTCCCTCGGTCCCAATCCTCTGAGTATACGCCATCTCATGCATGTTCCGGAGTGTCAAAGTGGATGACACTCTCTCTGCCAAGTAGCTCGAACGCGTCTCCGGGGTGTCGAGGTAGGGGTAACAAGGAAAAGGGTGTTCTTTGCGGTGGTCTTTGTCGGACGTGGTCTAGTCTCCATTGTCCTCTCCCTCACTCGACGAGGTCCTCTCCCCAACACGGGTCTCTCCTCCACCTGCTTTGCCACATTCTCCCCCTTCTTCGGCTCGGGCATCACCTGAAGGATAGTGTCATCAATGAGGTATGTCTGCAACTGCCGAGGTACATCGTCATCCTCCTCCTCCTCATCGGAGTCAAGAGCTACCACCACCGGGTCTAACGGCTCTGTCGGTAGGAGGTGCTCAGGAGCCGGGATCCTCATCCAGCTCATACCCCACACTCTCCAAGCTAGGCTGCCATCAGCTAAAGTTCTCAACCACTTCAGGTCGAGGTAGTAGTCTCTGTCCATGGTAGGCACCGGTGTAGATAGAGGCACGTACTCAGAAGAAGCCTCAAAGGAGGATAGCTTTTCAGCTAGCCGAGTGGCGATAGCACCACAACTCAGGTACCGGGTGGTAGAAGTAGACATCAAGGCAAGGTTAGCGCAGACCATGACAGGAGCATTGAAGACCACCTTCTCGGTCCGCTCTGGGTTCAGGTAAGACATCAAAAGCCACAGTTCATGATTGTTCAGCTTACTCATATCCGACCTCTCATAAAGAAGGTTTGACAAAGAACGAAGGAAGATCCTCAAAGTAACATGTTGAACATTATTAATCAACATGTTGCTGGAAGTGGGAGCTGGCTTTCCGGAAAGACAAGGCATAAGGCGGCAAACACCGCACTCAGAAGGAATCTCACTGATGGAATCCTTGGGAGGCTTGGCCAACCCAAGGTGAGAAGCAAAAAGGTCCATGGTCAACAAGAAACTCGTGTTCATAAGACGGAACTCAACAGTTTGTGCAGCTGGCTCGTATTTAAACGAGCTCATAAATTCCAAAGTAAGGAAAGGGTATGAATGCTTCCTCAACCGATACAACCCCATAAATCCCAAAGTCTCAAAGATGTGATGGACATCCGTCTCAATTCCCAAGTCATCAAGAAGTGTGGTATCCACACAACGGGTGGGTCTCATCTTGCGTTTTTGTAACGCCACAAATCTCTCCCTCTGTTTAAAGTCTACAAACACCACCGAAGGGTATTCCGGTACAGTGGGTACCACGGGTCCACTACCTTCCCTAACCGCGGGCTGTGAAGCCCTCCCCCTCTTACTCTGACGGGTCCCTATGTTTAGTCTCGGCATCTGTTTCAGCATACGGTTTAAACAAACTTGCATAGGCACTTAAATCACATAAATTACACAATTGAACGTATAATAATCATCTAGGTACACACTTTCACCAACAAATCCCAATTTGATACATAAATTAAGTTTATAGTAACTCAGACGATCTCTATAGCTGTAAAACGTTTAACATGATAAACACAATATACTCGACCAATTCGGATATCATGGCATGGCTCAAATACTACCCCATATAATTACTTGATAACATGTGAAATATTCATATATGTTCATAGAAAGGCAACTTAAAACATGTCATCATCAACCTTCAACATTTGAAGCAAACAACTCAATTAGACTAATCAGACGGTCTCTACAGCTGTAACGATTTTGACACACTCATCGACAATTAACATCACCATTACCATATTAAAGTTTAACTCTTGCATATACATTCATATCCAACATAAAACCTTAGTCATAGAAAACGAATTTCAATTTGGGGCACTTTTAAGACGGAGTTTTAAGGCAAGTTTTAAGGTTAAAATCACCAAAATCCAAATTTCAACATGGTATATACAACATATAGTACTCAATTTCATCATCCAACATATAGAGAACAACCAAAATCGATTTTGACTTTTGCAAACCCTAGAAAATTCGTCCCCAATTTGGCAATTTCTATTCTATTTTTAGAGCAACTAACATCAACAATCATGAAAGGGAAGCATGTGAATCATATTACAACAATTACAAGCAATGATTCGTCCATATGAATCGAAATTTCAGTTAATTCTACCGTTTTAATAGATTCAAGTGATAAAAACATGTAAATAAGAAAGAGATTCATACCTTGATTAGATTGGAAAGCAAAAGAACGAAATTAAGCAAGGTAAACAACCCAAATTAATCACCACCAACTCAAGATTAGGAGAGTTTTGAGAGATATAAGAGCTTAGGGTTTCGAAATAAGGAAGATAGAATAAGAGGAATGAGAAGAAGTAAGGGTTTTAAGAAACCCGTAAGAGCCTCTATACTGTAGCCTACTCGATCGAGTGCCTAGGGTACTCGATCGAGTGCCCTCTACTCGACCGAGTATGTGCTATTTCGTCGAGTATCTGCAGAAAATTTCTACATTCCGACGTCATAGCTTCCTAACTGAATCGAGTAAGGTCTACTCGGTCTAGTAAGCACTCGTACTCGGTCAACTAAGGTTGAGTACTCGGTCAGAAATACGAAATAAATTGAAGATTCCTGCAAAAACAATATCGCGTGTCGATTCCAAACCATGTTCGGAACTCGTCACTGGTTATCATACTCACTCATGTATTACCATTACTACTCAAGCATATCATATCGTATCATCAGATAAGATTTATATCATATTATGCTACAACAACTGTACACAACACGGTTTACCTGCTACTGAGTCATTCATATACACAATTACGTCATCATATCATATCTAAACTCGTTTTATCACATTGCTAGCGGACTTATGCTCTTGTCAAATTAAAACATATTATTAACGGTAGTTATTCTCCCATATGTCATTCAAATGTATTACTATCATGTTCCAATTTCAATCATAAGCAAATTATTCTACACAAATTGATCTTTACACAGCGGAAACTTTCAACCATTAAACATTGCACAAATGCATCACTATCAGCTATTTCTCATATTATGACTCAACACTTCCTTAACTATCACCACTATAGCTACCGTAGGACTTACAAACTCATGTAGGATCACCATTACCACAACCTCAAACAATCACCAACACGATCACCTTTCATATTACAGCATACACTTCCACACTTTTCACGCATTTCTATTAAATAAAACCTTTTACGTTTTTCATAAACATCACATAAGCTCACTTATTCTACCAAAACTTCACTACACATAATCCAAATGCAACTATCATGCCCACACCAACTTTAACAAAGACTCAACTACGGGTAGTTCCGACGCAATCAACATACACATTAAATACATACACACGGACTCCACATTACCATACCCAGTGACTGGCTTAAGTACAGTGGGGCCAAGGTTTTGAAATGAGGGCGCCTACTCACCCAAAACCTAGCATCAGCTGGGGCTCCCATCGTACATACACCAGGTTCATTTTATTAGACTCACTACGTTCATTATGTTCATTGGTTACAGGTTCCAAAATCGTCGCTCTGATACCACTTTGTAACACCCCCATATTCAGAGGAGCCTTAACTAGGCCTTCCTTAGCATATAAGGGCGTTACCATCTCGGTTGCCCGAGGTAAGTAATCATCAGAACTCGATAAAAGAACATTTATAGTTATATTACAAGCATTACAACCAACTTAACAAAATAAAGATACAACTCGTGAGCTACACACTATCTCTACCAGTGCTCGTGAGGACTCATCCCGCCAGGACTCCAGCTATCAACGACATCAACACCTGCTAAGACTGACTGCTCACCATAAGGGATCACGGCAGACACATAAGACAACAAGACAACCACACAAGGTCAGTATTGAGATAAGACATGACGAAACCAACAACATCTATCAACACAACACAGCACAATCGGTCACACACACAATCACACCCACTCCAATAAATATCCGTCACCGACTGTCCACTCGACCAGCCCTGCCAGTGGGGGACCGCAGCCGTACCCACCAAATCCCCGCTCATCATACCGAGCGATAACCCTGTCCCATTAATACAACCACAACGGCACAACAATCGACACACTAGACCATCCACAGAAACTGAGTAGGCGAACCTACCTTTAAGCAACTGCAACCATTCCATGTCCACACACGCAACATCCAGCAACCAAGCAACACCTATATATATAACACAACCATCTATCACTACCAAGCAAATCCTAACTGCAAAGACAATGATACGGATGATGATGACGACATACCTACGAGAGGGAAACCTGGCAGAAGACCGCTACCCAACTCAAGCTATGCTTTCCTAAGGCACAAGAACCTTCAAAGGCTTCCATGGAGGTTATATGGTGAAGGGAAGGGAAGGAGGCGACCTAAGGATATGAAGGAATGAGGCGGAAATGATTTGCGGATTTAACAAAACGCGATTATAAACCCTCTCTAAAAACCCGTTACTCGCGAGTGGCCCACCTACTCTATCGAGTGGCCCCTACTCGACCAAGTATCTAAGCTACTCGATCGAGTAGCCTCTACTCTATCGAGTACCACCCCTAACTCAAGGCACATGATAAATTTGGTACGCACTTCTAGGGACTATTACCGCTCCCAAGGTCAGTCAACGCTGGTCAACGGGTCTCTAAAAGGGCGGGTATTACACCTGAAATCCCGAAAAACCCTGTATTATACACTTCAATTTCACCCGTTCGGAAGGTCGTACCGGACCCTATTTCTTTTTATCCCTTTTTTCAATCACGCGACCGAGCTCATTTCAGGAATCAACCTGTTCGATTTCAGGAATCAACCTGTTCTATTTCAGCCTTAAATAACGAGCTTTAACACATTTTTCACGATAATCCGAGTTTCGGCGAATGCTGGTTTGTGGCACACCGGCACCTCCAAATGTCTTCCGTTGGTGCTCAAACTTTGCGTGGCCGCTTTATCTGACTCGAGGAACTTTCTATGTGATTTCCAGAGAATTTTGTTCCGGGACCCCGGAATCCCGAAAAACCGTGTATTATACACTTCAATTTCAGCCATTCGGAAAGTCGTACCGGACCCTGTTTCTTTTTCTCCCTGATTTTCAATCACGCGTCTGAGCTCATTTCAGGAATCAACCTGTTTGATTTCAAAAATCAACCTGTTCGATTTCAGGAATCAACCTGTTCGATTTCAGCCTCAAATAACGAGCTTTAACACATTTTACACGATAATCCGAGTTTCGGCGAATGCTGGTTTGTGGCACACCGGCACCTCAAAATGTCTTTTGTTGGTTCTCAAACTTTGTGTGGCCGCTTTATCTGACCTGATGAACTTTCTATGTGATTTCCGGAGAATTTTGTTTCGGGACCCCGGAATCCCGAAAAACCGTGTTCAGGAAGGTCGTACCGGACCCTGTTTCTTTTTCTCCCTATTTTTCAATCACGCGTCTGAGCTCATTTCAGGAATCAACCTGTTCGATTTCAGGAATCAACCTGTTCGATTTCAGCCTCAAATAACGAGCTTTAACACATTTTTCACGATAATCCGAGTTTCGGCGAATGCTGGTTTGTGGCACACCGGCACCCCCAAATGTCTTCCGTTGGTGCTCAAACTATGGGTGGCCGCTTGATCTGACCCGATGAACTTTCTATGTGATTTCCGGAGAATTTTGTTCCGGGACCCCGGAATCCTGAAAAACCGTATGTTATACACTTCAATTTCAGCCGTTCGGAAGGTCGTCAGGACCTGTTTCTTTTTCTACGTGGTTTTAATCACGCGTCTGAGCTCATTTCAGGAATCAACTGTTCGATTTCAGCCTCAAATAACGAGCTTTAACACATTTTTCACGATAATCCGAGTTTCGGCGAATGCTGGTTTGTGGCACACCGGCACCCCCAAATGTCTTCCGTTGGTGCTCAAACTTTGCGTGGCCGCTTTAATTGATCCGAGGAACGTTTTATGTGATTTCCGGAGAATTTTGTTCCGGGACCACGGAATACCGAAAAACCGTGTATTATACACTTCAATTTCAGCCGTTCGGAAAGTCGTACCCAACCCTGTTTCTTTTTCTCCCTGTTTTTCAATCACACGTCCGAGCTCATTTCAGGAATCAACCTGTTCGATTTCAGGAATCAACTTGTTCGATTTCGACCTCAAATAACGAGCTTTAACACATTTTTCACGATAATCCGAGTTTCGGCGAATGCTGGTTTGTGGCACACCGGCACCTCCAAATGTCTTCCGTTGGTGCTCAAACTTTGCGTGGCCGCTTTATCTGACCCGAAGAACTTTCTATTTGATTTCCGGAGAATTTTGTTCCAGGACCCCATCCCGAAAAACCGTGTATTATACACTTCAATTTTAGCCGTTCGAAAGGTCGTGCGGACCCTATTTCTTTTTATCATTTGTTTTTCAATTACGAGTCCGAGCTCATTTCAAGTAATCAACCTGCTCGATTTCGAGGCTCAAATAACGAGCTTTAACACATTTTCACGATAATCCGAGTTTCGGCGAATCTTTGTTTTGTGGCACACCGGCACCCCCAAAGGTCTTCCGTTGGTGCTCAAACTTTGTGTGGTCGCTTTATCTGTCCCGAGGAACTTTCTATGTGATTTCCGGAGAATTTTGTTCCGGGACCTCGGAATCCCGAAAAACCGTGTATTATACACTTAATTTTCAGCCGTTCGGAAGGTCGTACCGGACCCTGTTTCTTTTTCTCCCTGTTTTTCAATCACGAGTCCGAGCTCATTTCAGTAATCAACCTGTTCGATTTCAGCCTCAAATAACGAGATTTAACACATTTTTCACGATTATCCGAGTTTCGGCGACTGCTGGTTTGTGGCACACCGGCACCCCCAAATGTCTTCCGTTGGTGCTCAAACTTTGCGTGGTCGCTTTATCTGACCCGAGTAACTTTCTATGTGATTTCCGGAAAATTTTGTTCCGAGACCCCGGAATCCCGAAAAACCGTGTATTACACTTCAATTTCAGCCGTTCGAAAGGTCGTACCGCACCCTGTTTCTTTTTCTCTCTACATTTCAATCACGCGTCCGAGCTCATTTCAGGAATCAACCTATTCGATTTCAGGAATAAACCTGTTCGATTTCAACCTCAAATAACGAGTTTTAACACATTTTTCACGATAATCCGAGTTTCGGCGAATGCTGGTTTGTGGCACACCTGCACTCCCAAATGTCTTCCGTTAGTGCTCAAACTTTGCGTGGCCGCTTTATCTAACCCGAGGAACTTTCTATGTGATTTACGGAGAATTTTGTTCCGAGACCCTGGAATCCCGAAAAAACCGTGTATTATACACTTCAATTTCAGCCGTTCGGAAGGTTGTACCGGACCCTGTTTCTTTTTCTCCCTGTTTTTCAATCACGCGTCCGAGCTCATTCCAGGAATCAACCTATTCGATTTCAGCCTCAAATAACGAGCTTTAACACATTTTTCACGATTATCCGAGTTTCGGCGAATCTTTGGTTTGGCACACACACCGGCACCCCAAATGTCTTCCGTTGGTGCTCAAACTTTGCGTGTCCGCTTTATCTGACCCGAGGAACTTTCTATGTGATTTCCGGAGAATTTTGTTCCGAGACCCCGGAATCCCGAAAAACTGTGTATTATACAATTCAATTTCAGCTGTTCGGAAGGTCATACCGGACCCTGTTTCTTTTTCTCCCGTTTTTTTAATCACACGTCCGAGCTCATTTCAGGAATCAACCTGTTCGATTTCAGGAATCAACCTGTTCGATTTCAGCCTCAAATAACGAGCTTTAAAACATTTTTCACGATTATACGAGTTTCGGCAAATGCTGGTTTGTGGCACACCGACACCCCCAAATGTCTTCCGTTGGTGCTCAAACTTTGCGTGGCCGCTTTAACTAATCCGAGGAACTTTTTATGTGATTTCCGGAGAATTTTGTTCTGGGACCACGGAATCCCGAAAAACCGTGTATTATACACTTCAAATTCAGCCGTTCGGAAAGTCGTACCGGACCCTTTTTTTTCTCCCTGTTTTTCAATCACACGTCCGAGATCATTTCAGGAATCAACCTGTTCGATTTCAGGAATCAACCTGTTCGATTTCAGCCTCAAATAACGAGCTTTAACACATTTTTCACGATAATCCAAGTTTCGGCGAATGCTGGTTTGTGGCACACCGGCACCCCCAAATGTCTTCCGTTGGTGCTCAAACTATGGGTGGCCGCTTGATCTGACCCGATGAACTTTCTATGTGATTTCCGGAGAATTTTGTTCCGGGACCCCGGAATCCTGAAAAACCGTATGTTATACACTTCAATTTCAGCCGTTCGGAAGGTCGTTCCGGACCCTGTTTCTTTTTCTACGTGGTTTTAATCACGCGTCTGAGCTCATTTCAGGAATCAACCTGTTCGATTTCAGCCTCAAATAACGAGCTTTAACACATTTTTCACGATAATCCGAGTTTCGGCGAATGCTGGTTTGTGGCACACCGGCACCCCCAAATGTCTTCCGTTGGTGCTCAAACTTTGCGTGGCCGCTTTAATTGATCCGAGGAACTTTTTATGTGATTTCCGGAGAATTTTGTTCCGGGACCACGGAATACCGAAAAACCGTGTATTATACACTTCAATTTCAGCCGTTCGGAAAGTCGTACCCAACCCTGTTTCTTTTTCTCCCTGTTTTTCAATCACACGTCCGAGCTCATTTCAGGAATCAACCTGTTCGATTTCAGGAATCAACCTGTTCGATTTCAGCCTCAAATAACGAGCTTTAACACATTTTTCACGATAATCCAAGTTTCGGCGAATGCTGGTTTGTGGCACACCGGCACCTCCAAATGTCTTCCGTTGGTGCTCAAACTTTGCGTGGCCGCTTTATCTGACCCGAAGAACTTTCTATTTGATTTCCGGAGAATTTTGTTCCAGGACCCCATCCCGAAAAACCGTGTATTATACACTTCAATTTTAGCCGTTCGGAAGGTCGTACCGGACCCTATTTCTTTTTATCGCTGTTTTTCAATTACGAGTCCGAGCTCATTTCAGTAATCAACCTGCTCGATTTCAGGCTCAAATAACGAGCTTTAACACATTTTTCACGATAATCCGAGTTTCGGCGAATGCTGTTTTGTGGCACACCGGCACCCCCAAAGGTCTTCCGTTGGTGCTCAAACTTTGTGTGGTCGCTTTATCTGTCCCGAGGAACTTTCTATGTGATTTCCGGAGAATTTTGTTCCGGGACCTCGGAATCCCGAAAAACCGTGTATTATACACTTAATTTTCAGCCGTTCGGAAGGTCGTACCGGACCCTGTTTCTTTTTCTCCCTGTTTTTCAATCACGCGTCTGAGCATATTTCAGGAATCAACCTGTTCGATTTCAGGAAACAACATGTTCGATTTCAGCCTCAAATAACGAGCTTTAACACATTTTTCACGATAATCCGAGTTTCGGCGACTGCTGGTTTGTGGCACACCGGCATCCCCAAATGTCTTCCGGTTGTGTTCAAACTTTGCATGGTTGCTTTATTTGACCTGAGGAACTTTCTATGTGATTTACGGAGAATTTTGTTCCGGGACCCCTCCGAGACCCCGGAATCCCGAAAAACTGTGTATTATACACTTCAATTTCAGCCGTTCGGAAGGTCGTACCGGACCCAATTTATTTTTCTCCATGTTTTTCAATCACGCGTCCGAGCTCATTTCAGGAATCAACCTGTTCGATTTCAGGAATCAACCTGTTCGATTTCATCCTCAAATAACGAGCTTTAACACATTTTTCACGATTATCCGAGTTTCGGCGAATGCTGGTTTGTGGAACACCAGCACCCCCAAATGTCTTCCGTTGGTGCTCAAACTTTGTGTGGTCGCTTTATCTGACCCGAGAAACTTTCTATGTGATTTCCGGAGAATTTTGTACCGGGACCCCGGAATCTCGAAAAACCGTGTATTATACACTTCAATTTAAGCCGTTCAGAAGGTCGTACCGGACCCTGTTTTTTTTTCTCCCTGTTTTTCAATCACGAGTCCGAGCTCATTTCAGTAATCAACCTGTTCGATTTCAGCCTCAAATAACGAGATTTAACACATTTTTCACGATTATCCGAGTTTCGGCGACTGCTGGTTTGTGGCACACCGGCACCCCCAAATGTCTTCCGTTGGTGCTCAAACTTTGCGTGGTCGCTTTATCTGACCCGAGTAACTTTCTATGTGATTTCCGGAAAAAATTTTTCCGAGACCCCGGAATCCCGAAAAACCGTGTATTACACTTCAATTTCAGCCGTTCGAAAGGTCGTACCGCACCCTGTTTCTTTTTCTCTCTACATTTCAATCACGCGTCCGAGCTCATTTCAGGAATCAACCTATTCGATTTCAGGAATAAACCTGTTCGATTTCAACCTCAAATAACGAGTTTTAACACATTTTTCACGATAATCCGAGTTTCGGCGAATGCTGGTTTGTGGCACACCTGCACTCCCAAATGTCTTCCGTTAGTGCTCAAACTTTGCGTGGCCGCTTTATCTGACCCGAGGAACTTTCTATGTGATTTACGGAGAATTTTGTTCCGAGACCCCGGAATCCCGAAAAAACCGTGTATTATACACTTCAATTTCAGCCGTTCGGAAGGTTGTACCGGACCCTGTTTCTTTTTCTCCCTGTTTTTCAATCACGCGTCCGAGCTCATTCCAGGAATCAACCTATTCGATTTCAGCCTCAAATAACGAGCTTTAACACATTTTTCACGATTATCCGAGTTTCGGCGAATGCTGGTTTGTGGCACACCGGCACCCCCAAATGTCTTCCGTTGGTGCTCAAACTTTGCGTGTCCGCTTTATCTGACCCGAGGAACTTTCTATGTGATTTCCGGAGAATTTTGTTCCGAGACCCCGGAATCCCGAAAAACTGTGTATTATACAATTCAATTTCAGCTGTTCGGAAGGTCATACCGGACCCTGTTTCTTTTTCTCCCGTTTTTTCAATCACACGTCCGAGCTCATTTCAGGAATCAACCTGTTCGAGTTCAGGAATCAACCTGTTCGATTTCAGCCTCAAATAACGAGCTTTAAAACATTTTTCACGATTATACGAGTTTCGGCAAATGCTGGTTTGTGGCACACCGACACCCCCAAATGTCTTCCGTTGGTGCTCAAAGTTTGCGTGGCCGCTTTAACTAATCCGAGGAACTTTTTATGTGATTTCCGGAGAATTTTGTTCTGGGACCACGGAATCCCGAAAAACCGTGTATTATACACTTCAATTTCAGCCGTTCGGAAAGTCGTACCGGACCCTTTTTTTTCTCCCTGTTTTTCAATCACACGTCCGAGATCATTTCAGGAATCAACCTGTTCGATTTCAGGAATCAACCTGTTCGATTTCAGCCTCAAATAACGAGCTTTAACACATTTTTCACGATAATCCAAGTTTCGGCGAATGCTGGTTTGTGGCACACCGGCACCCCCAAATGTCTTCCGTTGGTGCTCAAACTTTGCGTGGCCGCTTTATCTGACCCGAAGAACTTTCTATTTGATTTCCGGAGAATTTTGTTCCGGGACCCCGGAATCCCGAAAAACCGTGTATTATACACTTCAATTTCAGCCGTTCGGAAGGTCGTACTGGACCCGATTTCTTTTTATCGCTGTTTTTCAATCACGAGTCCGAGCTCATTTCAGTAATCAACTTGTTCGATTTCAGACTCAAATAACGAGCTTTAACACATTTTTCACGATAATCCGAGTTTCGACGAATGCTGTTTTGTGGCACACCGGCACCCCCAAATGTCTTCCATTGGTGCTCAAACTTTACGTTGTCGCTTTATCTGACTCAAGGAACTTTCTATGTGATTTCCGGAGAATTTTGTTCTGGGACCCCGGAATCCCGAAAAACCGTGTATTATACACTTCAATTTCAGCCGTTCGGAAGGTCGTACCGGACCCCGTTTCTTTTTCTCCCTGTTTTTCAATCACGCATCCGAGCTCATTCCTGGAATCAACCTGTTCGATTTCAGGAATCAACCTGTTCGATTTCAGCCTCAAATAACGAGCTTTAACACATTTTTCACGATTATCCGAGTTTCGGCGAATGCTTGTTTGTGGCACACCGGCACCCCCAAATATCTTCCGTTGGTGCTCAAACTTTGCGTGTTCGCTTTATATGACTCGAGGAACTTTCTATGTGATTTACAGAGAATTTTGTTCCGAGACCCCGGAATCCCGAAAAACTGTGTATTATACACTTCAATTTCAGCCGTTCGGAAGGTCGTACCGGACCCAGTTTCTTTTTCTCCCTGTTTTTCAATCACGCGTCCGAGCTCATTTCAGGAATCAACCTGTTCGATTTCATCCTCAAATAACGAGCTTTAACACATTTTTCACGATTATCCGAGTTTCGGCGAATGCTGGTTTGTGGAACACCAGCACCCCCAAATGTCTTCCGTTGGTGCTCAAACTTTGTGTGGTCGCTTTATCTGACCCGAGGAACTTTCTAAGTGATTTCCGGAGAATTTTGTTCCGGGACCCCGGAATCGCGAAAAACCGTGTATTATACACTTCAATTTCAGCTGTTCGGAAGGTCGTACCGGACCCTGTTTCTTTTTCTCCATTTTTTTCAATCACGCGTCCGAACTCATTTCAGGAATCAACCTGTTCGATTTCAGGAATCAACCTGTTCGATTTCAACCTGAAATAACGAGCTTTAACACATTTTTCACGATTATACGAGTTTCGGCAAATGCTGGTTTGTGGCACACCGGCACCCCCAAATATCTTCCGTTGGTTCTCAAACTTTGCGTGGCCGCTTTATCTAACCCAAGGAACTTTTTATGTGATTTCCGGAGAATTTTGTTCCGGGACCCCGAAATACCGAAAAACCGTGTATTGTACACTTCAATTTCAGCCGTTCGGAAGGTCGTACCGGACCCTGTTTCTTTTTCTCCCTGTTTTTCAATCACGCGTCCGAGCTCATTTCTGGAATCAACCTTTTCGATTTCAAGAATCAACCTGTTCGATTTCAGCCTCAAATATCGAGCTTTAACACATTTTTCACGATAATACGAGTTTCGGCGAATGCTGGTTTGTGGCACTCAGCACCCCCCAAATGTCATCCGTTGGTGATCAAACTTTGCGTGGCTGCTTTATCTGACCCGAGGTACTTTCTATGTGATTTCCGAAGAATTTTGTTCCGGGACCCCGGAATCCCGAAAAACCGTGTATTATACACTTCAATTTCAGCCGTTCGGAAGGTAAATCTTGGACCCTGTTTATTTTTCTCCCTGTTTTTCAATCACGAGTCCGAGCTCATTTCAGGAATCAACCTGTTCGATTTCAGGAATCAATCTGTTCGATTTCAGCCTCAAATAACGAGCTTTAACACATTTTTCACGATAATCCGAGTTTCGGCGAATGCTGGTTTGTGGCACACCGGCACCCCCAAATGTCTTCCGTTGGTGCTCAAACTTTGCGTGGCCGCTTTATCTGACCCGAGATACTTTCTATGTGATTTCCGGAGAATTTTGTTTCAGGGCCCCGGAATCCCGAAAAACCGTGTATTAGATTTCAATTTCGGCCGTTCGGAAGGTCGTACCGGACCCTGTTTCTTTTTCTCCCTGTCTTTAATCACGCGTCCGAGCTCATTTCAGGAATCAACCTGTTCGATTTTAAGAATAAACCTGTTCGATTTCAGCCTCAAATAACGAGCTTTAACACATTTTTCACGATAATCCGAGTTTCGGCGAAGGCTGGTTTGTGGCACACCGGCACCCCCAAATGTCTTCCGTTGGTGCTCAAACTTTGCGTGGCCGCTTTATCTGACCCGAGGAACTTTCTATGTGATTTCCGGAGAATTTTGTACCGGAACCCCGGAATCCCGAAAAACCGTGTATTATGCACTTCAATTTCAGCCGTTCAGAAGGTCGTGCCGGACCCTATTTCTTTTTCTCCCTGTTTTTCAATCACGCATCCGAGCTCATTTCAGGAATCAACCTGTTCGATTTCAGGAATCAACCTGTTCGATTTCAGGAATCAACCTGTTCGATTTCAGCCTCAAATAACGAGCTTTAACACATTTTTCACGATTATACGAGTTTCGGCAAATGCTGGTTTGTGGCACACCGGCACCCCCAAAATGTCTTCCGTTGGTGCTCAAAATTTGCGTGGCCGCTTTATCTGACCCGAAGAACTTTCTATTTGATTTCCGGAGAATTTTGTTCAGGGACCCCGGAATCCCGAAAAACCGTGTATTATACACTTAATTTTCAGCCGTTCAGAAGGTCGTACCGGACCCTGTTTCTTTTTCTCCCTGTTTTTCAATCACGCATCCGAGCTCATTTCAGGAATCAACCTGTTCGGTTTCAGCCTCAAATAACGAGCTTTAACACATTTTTCACGATTATCCGAGTTTCGGCGAATGCTGGTTTGTGGCACACCGGAACTCCCAAATGTCTTCCGTTGGTGCTCAAACTTTGCGTGTCCGTTTTATCTGACCCGAGGAACTTTCTATGTGATTTCCGGAGAATTTTGTACCGGGACCCCGGAATTCCGAAAAACCGTGTATTATGCACTTCAATTTCAGCCGTTCAGAAGGTCGTACCGGGCCCTATTTCTTTTTCTCACTGTTTTTCAATCACGCATCCGAGCTCATTTCAGGAATCAACCTGTTCGATTTCAGGAATCAACCTGTTCGATTTCAGCCTCAAATAACGAGCTTTAACACATTTTTCACGATTATACGAGTTTCGGCGAATGCTGGTTTGTGGCACACCGGCACCCCCAGATGTCTTCCGTTGGTGCTCAAACTTTACGTGGCTGCTTTATCTGACCCGAAAAACTTTCTATGTCATTTCCGGAGAATTTTGTTCCGAGACCTCGGAATCCCGAAAAACCGTGTATTACACTTTAACTTCAGCCGTTCGAAAGGTCGTACCGCACCCTGTTTCTTTTTCTCCCTGTTTCTCAATCATGGGTCCGGGCTCATTTTAGGAATCAACCTGTTCGATTTCAGGAATAAACCTGTTCGATTTCAGCCTCAAATAACGAGTTTTAACACATTTTTCACGATAATCCGAGTTTCAGCGAATGCTGGTTTGTGGCACACCTGCACTCCCAAATGTCTTCCGTTGGTGCTCAAACTTTGCATGGCCGCTTTATCTGACCCGAGAAACTTTCTATGTGATTTACGGAGAATTTTGTTCCGAGACCCCGGAATCCCGAAAAACCGTGTATTATACACTTCAATTTCAGCCGTTCGGAAGGTCGTACCGGACCTTGTTTCTTTTTCTCCCTGTTTTTCAATCACGCATCCGAGCTCATTCCTGGAATCAACCTGTTCGATTTCAGGAATCAACCTGTTCGATTTCAGCCTCAAATAACGAGCTTTAACACATTTTTCACGATTATCCGAGTTTCGGCGAATGCTGGTTTGTGGCACACCGGCACCCCCAAATATCTTCCGTTGGTGCTCAAACTTTGCGTGTCCGCTTTATATGACTCGAGGAACTTTCTATGTGATTTACAGAGAATTTTGTTCCGAGACCCCGGAATCCCGAAAAACTTTGTATTATACACTTCAAAATTCAGCCGTTCGGAAGGTCGTACCGGACCCAGTTTCTTTTTCTCCCTATTTTTCAATCACGCATCCGAGCTCATTTCAGGAATCAACCTGTTCGATTTCATCCTCAAATAACGAGCTTTAACACATTTTTCACGATTATCCGAGTTTCGGCGAATGCTGGTTTGTGGAACACCCGCACCCCCAAATGTCTTCCGTTGGTGCTCAAACTTTGTGTGGTCTCTTTATCTGACCCGAGGAACTTTCTATGTGATTTCCGGAGAATTTTGTTCCGGGACCCCGGAATCACGAAAAACCGTGTATTATACACTTCTATTTCAGCTGTTCGGAAGGTCGTCGATCTAGGACCTGTTTCTTTTTCTCCCTTTTTTTCAATCACGCGTCCGAGCTCATTTCAGGAATCAACCTGTTCGATTTCAGGAATCAACCTGTTCGATTTCAGCCTGAAATAACGAGCTTTAACACATTTTTCACGATTATACGAGTTTCGGCAAATGCTGGTTTGTGGCACACCGGCACCCCCAAATGTCTTCCGTTGGTTCTCAAACTTTGCGTGGCCGCTTTATCTAACCCGAGGAACTTTCTATGTGATTTCCGGAGAATTTTGTTCCGGGACCCCGAAATCCCGAAAAACCGTGTATTGTACACTTCAATTTCAGCCGTTCGGAAGCTCGTACCGGACCCAGTTTCTTTTTCTCCCTGTTTTTCAATCACGCGTCCGAGCTCATTTCAGGAATCAACCTGTTCGAATTCAGGAATCAACCTGTTCGAGTTCATCCTCAAATAACGAGCTTTAACACATTTTTCACGATTATCCGAGTTTCGGCGAATGCTGGTTTGTGGAACACCAGCACCCCCAAATGTCTTCTGTTGGTGCTCAAACTTTGTGTGGTCGCTTTATCTGACCCGAGGAACTTTCTATGTGATTTCGAAGAATTTTGTTCGGGACCGGAATCCAGAAAAAACCGTGTATTATACACTTCAATTTCAGCTGTTCGGAGAGTCGTACCGGACCCTGTTTCTTTTTCTTACTTATTTTCAATCACGCGTCCGAGCTCATTTCAGGAATCAACCTGTTCGATTTCAGGAATCAACCTGTTCGATTTCATCCTCAAATAACGAGCTTTAACACATTTTTCACGATTATCCGAGTTTCGGCGAATGCTGGTTTGTGGAACACCAGCACCCCCAAATGTCTTCTGTTGGTGCTCAAACTTTGTGTGGTCGCTTTATCTGACCCGAGGAACTTTCTATGTGATTTCCGAAGAATTTTGTTCCGGGACCCCGGAATCCCGAAAAACCGTGTATTATACACTTCAATTTCAGCTGTTCGGAGAGTCGTACCGGACCCTGTTTCTTTTTCTTACTTATTTTCAATCACGCGTCCGAGCTCATTTCAGGAATCAACCTGTTCGATTTCAGGAATCAACCTGTTCGATTTCATCCTCAAATAACGAACTTTAACACATTTTTCACGATTATACGAGTTTCGGCGAATGCTGGTTTGTGGCACACCGGCACCCCCAAATGTCTTCCCTTGGTGCTCAAACTTTGTGTGGCCGCTTTATCTAACCCGATGAACTTTCTATGTGATTTCCGGAGAATTTTTTTCCGGGACTCCGAAATCCCGAAAAACCGTGTATTATACACTTCAATTTCAGCCGTTCGGAAGGTAAATCGTACCGGACCTGTTTATTTTTCTCCCTGTTTTTCAATCACGCGTCCGAGCTCATTTCTGGAATCAACCTTTTCGATTTCAGCCTCAAATATCGAACTTTAACACATTTTTCACGATAATACGAGTTTCGGCGAATGTTGGTTTGTGGCACTCAGCACCCCCCAAATGTCATCCGTTGGTGCTCAAACTTTGCGTGGCTGCTTTATCTGACCCGAGGTACTTTCTATGTGATTTCCGAAGAATTTTGTTCCGGGACCCCGGAATCCCGAAAAACCGTGTATTATACACTTCAATTTCAGCCGTTCGGAAGGTCGTAACGGACCCTGTTTCTTTTTCTCCCTGTTTTTCAATCACGCGTCTGAGCTCATTTCAGGAATCAACCTGTTCGATTTCAGAAATCAACCTGTTCGATTTCAACCTCAAATAACGAGCTTTAACACATTTTTCACGATTATACGAGTTTCGGTGAATGCTGGTTTATGGCACACCGGCACCCCCAAATATCTTCCGTTGGTGCTCAAACTTTGCATGGCCGCTTTATCTGACCCGAGGAATTTTCTATGTGATTTCCGGAGAATTTTGTTTCAGGGCCCCGGAATCCCGAAAAACCGTGAAACCGTGTATTGTACACTTCAATTTCAGCCGTTCGGAAGGTCGTACCGAACCCTGTTTATTTTTCTCCCTGTTTTTCAATCACGCATCCGAGCTCATTTCTGGAATCAACCTTTTCGATTTCAGGAATCAACCTGTTCGATTTCAGCCTCAAATATCGAGCTTTAACACATTTTTCACGATAATACGAGTTTCGGCGAATCTTTGGTTTGTGGCACTCAAGACCCCCAAATGTCATCCGTTGGTGCTCAAACTTTGCGTGGTCTGCTTTATCGACTGAGGTACTTTCTATGTGATTTCCGAAGAATTTTGTTAGGGACAGGAATCCCGAAAAACCGTGTATTATACACTTCAATTTCAGCCGTTCGGAAGGTCGTAACGGACCCTGTTTCTTTTTCTCCCTGTTTTTCAATCACGCGTCTGAGCTCATTTCAGGAATCAACCCGTTCGATTTCAGAAATCAACCTGTTCGATTTCAACCTCAAATAACGAGCTTTAACACATTTTTCACGATTATACGAGTTTCGGTGAATGCTGGTTTATGGCACACCGGCACCCCCAAATGTCTTCCGTTGGTGCTCAAACTTTGCATGGCCGTTTTATCTGACCCGAGGAACTTTCTATGTGATTTCCGGAGAATTTTGTTTCAGGGCCCCGGAATCCCGAAAAACCGTGTATTACATTTCAATTTCGGCCGTTCGGAAGGTCGTACCGGACCCTGTTTCTTTTTCTCCTTGTCTTTAATCACGCGTCCGAGCTCATTTCAGGAATCAACCTGTTCGATTTTAGTAATAAACATGTTCGATTTCAGCCTCAAATAACGAGCTTTAACACATTTTTCACGATAATCCGAGTTTCGGCGAAGGCTGGTTTGTGGCACACCGGCACCCCCAAATGTCTTCCGTTGGTGCTCAAACTTTGCGTGGCCGCTTTATCTGACCCGAGGAACTTTCTTTGTGATTTCCGGAGAATTTTGTTCGGGGACCCCGTAATCCCGAAAAACCGTGTATTATACACTTCAATTTCAAATTGTTCGGAAGGTCGACTAGGACCGTTTATTTTTCTCCCTTTTTTTCAATCACGCGCCCGAGCTCATTTCAGGAATCAGCCTGTTCGATTTCAGGAATCAACCTGTTCGATTTCAGCCTCAAATAACGAACTTTAACACATTTTTCACGATTATACGAGTTTCGGCGAATGCTGGTTTGTGGCACACCGGCACCCCCAAATGTCTTCCGTTGGTGCTCAAACTTTGCGTGGCCGCTTTATCTAACCCGATGAACTTTCTATGTGATTTCCGGAGAATTTTTTTCCGGGACTCCGAAATCCCGAAAAACCGTGTATTATACACTTCAATTTCAGCCGTTCGGAAGGTCGTACCGGACCCTGTTTCTTTTTCTACCTGTTTTTCAATCACGCGTCCGAGCTCATTTCAAGAATCAACCTGTTCGATTTCAGAAATCAACCTGTTCGATTTCAGCCTCAAATAACGAGCTTTAACACATTTTTCACGATAATCCGAGTTTCGGCGATTGCTGGTGTGTGGCACACCGACATCCCCAAACGTCTTCCGGTTGTGCTCAAACTTTGCGTGGTCGCTTTATCTGACCTGAGGAACTTTCTATGTGATTTACGGAGAATTTTGTTCCGAGACCCCGGAATCCTGAAAAACTGAAAAACCGTGTATTATACACTTCAATTTCAGCCGTTCGGATGGTCGTACCGGACCCAGTTTCTTTTTCTCCCTGTTTTTCAATCACGCGTCCGAGCTCATTTTAGGAATCAACCTGTTCGATTTCAGCCTCAAATAACGAGTTTTAACACATTTTTCACGATTATACGAGTTTTGGCGAATGCTGGTTTATGGCACACCGGCACCCCCAAATGTCTTCCGTTGGTGCTCAAACTTTGCATGGTCGCTTTATCTGACCCGAGGAACTTTCTATGTGATTTCCGGAGAATTTTGTTTCAGGGCCCCGGAATCCCGAAAAACCGTGTATTACATTTCAATTTCAGCCGTTCGGAAGGTCGTACCGGACCCTGTTTCTTTTTCTCCCTGTTTTTAATCACGCGTCCGAGCTCATTTCAGGAATCAACCTGTTCGATTTTAGGAATTAACCTGTTCGATTTCAGCCTCAAATAACGACCTTTAACACATTTTTCACGATAATCCGAGTTTTGCGAAGGTGGTTTCAGGCACACCGGCACCCCCAAATGTCTTCCGTTGGTGCTCAAACTTTGCGCGGCCGCTTTATCTGACCCGAGGAACTTTCTTTGTGATTTCCGGAGAATTTTGTTCCGGGACCCCGTAATCCCGAAAAACCGTGTATTACACTTCAATTTCAGCCGTTCGGAAGGTCGTACCAGACCCTGTTTCTTTTTCTCCCTTTTTTTCAATCACGCGTCCGTGCTCATTTCAGGAATCAGCCTGTTCAATTTCAGGAATCAACCTGTTCGATTTCAGCCTCAAATAACGAGCTTTAACACATTTTTCACGATTATACGAGTTTCGGCGAATGCTGGTTTGTGGCACACCGGCAACCTCAAATGTCTTCCGTTAGTGCTCAAACTTTGCGTGGCCGCTTTATCTAACCCGAGGATTTTTCTATGTGATTTCCGGAGAATTTTTTTTCCGGGACTCCGAAATCCCGAAAAACCGTGTATTATACACTTCAATTTCAGCCGTTCGGAAGGTCGTACCGGACCTTGTTTCTTTTTCTCCCTGTTTTTCAATCACGCATCCGAGCTCATTTCAGGAATCAACCTGTTCGATTTCAGGAATCAACTTGTTCGATTTCAGCTTCAAATAACGAGCTTTAACACATTTTTCACGATTATCCGAGTTTCGGTGAATGCTGGTTTGTGGCGCACCGGCACCCCCAAATGTCTTCCCTTGGTGCTCAAACTTTGCGTGGCCGCTTTATCTGACCCGAGGAATTTTCTATGTCATTTCCGGAGAATTTTGTTCCGAGACCCCGGAATCCCGAAAAACCGTGTATTATACACTTCAATTTCAGCCGTTCGGAAGGTCGTACCGGACCAAGTTTCTTTTTCTCCCTGTTTTTCAATCATGCGTCCGAGTTCATTTCTGAAATCAACCTGTTCGATTTCAGCCTCAAATAACGAGCTTTAACACATTTTTCACGATTATACGAGTTTCGGCGAATGCTGGTTTATGGCACATCGGCACCCCCAAATGTCCTCCGTTGGTGCTCAAACTTTGCATGGCTGCTTTATCTGACCCGAGGAACTTTCTATGTGATTTCCGAAGTATTTTGTTTCAGGACCCCGGAATCCCGAAAAACCGTGTATTACACTTCAATTTCAGCCGTTCGGAAGGTCGTGTCGGACCCTGTTTCTTTTTCTCCCTGTTTTTCAATCACGCGTCAGAGCTCATTTCAGGAATCAACATGTTCGATTTCAGAATCACCCTGTTCGATTTCAGCCTCAAATAACGAGCTTTAACACATTTTTCACGATTATACGAGTTTCGGCGAATGCTGGTTTGTGGCACACCGGCACCCCCAATTGTCTTTCGTTGGTGCTCAAATTTGCGTGGCCGATTTATCTGACCCGAGGAACTTTCTATTTCATTTCCGGAGAATTTTGTTCCGAGACCCCGGAATCCCGAAAAACCGTGTATTAGACACTTAAATTTCAGCCGTTCGGAAGGTCGTACCAGACCCAGTTTCTTTTTCTCCCTGTTTTTCGATCACGCGTCCGGGCTCATTTCGGAATCAACCTGTTCGATTTCATCCTCAAATAACGAGCTTTAACACATTTTTCACGATTATCCGAGTTTCGGCGAATGCTGGTTTGTGGAACACCGGCACCCCCAAATGTCTTCCGTTGGTGCTCAAACTTTGTGTGGTCGCTTTATTTGACCCGAGGACCATTCTATGTGATTTCCGGAGAATTTTGCTCCGGGACCCGATTCGAAAAACCGTGTATTATACACTTGATTTCAGCCGTTCGGAGGAAGGTCGTATCGGACCTGTTTCTTTTTCTCCTGTTTTTAAATCACGCATCCGAGCTCGTTTCAGAATTAACTGTTCGATTTCAGGAATCAACCGATTCGATTTGACCTCAAATAACGAGATTTAACACATTTTTCACGATTATCCGATTTTCGGCGAATGCTGGTTTGTGGCACACCGGCACACCCAAATGTCTTCCGTTGGTTCTCAAACTTTGTGTGGCCGCTTTATCTGACCCGAGGAACTTTCTATGTCATTTCCGGAGAATTTTGTTCCGTGACCCTGGAATCCCGAAAAACCATGTATTATCCACTTCAAATTTAGCCGTTCGAAAGGTCGTACCGGACCCTGTTTCTTTTTCTCCCTGTTTTTCAATCACGCGTCCGAGCTCATTTCAGGAATCAACCTGTTCGATTTCAGAAATTAAACTGTTCGATTTCAGCCTCAAATAACGAGTTTTAACACATTTTTCACGATAAACCGAGTTTCGGCGAATGCTGGTTTGTGGTACACCGGCACCCTCAAATGTCTTCCGTTGGTGCTCAAACTTTGCGTGGCCGCTTTATCTGACCCGAGGAACTTTCTATGCGATTTCCGGAGAATTTTGTTCCGGGATCCCGGAATCCCGAAAAACCGTGTATTTATATACATTTCAATTTCAGCCGTTCGGAAGGTCATACCGGACCCTGTTTCTTTTTCTCCCTGTTTTTCAATCACGCGTACGAGCTCATTTCAGGAATCAACTTGTTCGATTTCAGCCTCAAATAACGAGATTTAACACATTTTTCACGATTATCCAAGTTTCGGCGAATGCTGGTTTGTGGCACACCGGCACCCCTAAATGTCTTCCGTTGGTGCTAAAACTTTGCGTGGCCGCTTTATCAGACCCGAGGATCTTTCTATGTGATTTCCGGAGAATTTTGTTCCGAGACCCCGGAATCCCGAAAAACCGTGTATTGTACACTTCAATTTCAGCCGTTCGAAAGTCGTACCAAACCCTGTTTCTTTTCCTCCCTGTTTTTCAATCACGCGTTAGAGCTCATTTCAGAAATCAACCTGTTCGATTTCAGCCTCAAATAACAAGCTTTAACACATTTTTCACGATTATACGAGTTTCGGCGAATGCTGGTTTGTGGCACACCGGCACCCCCAATGTCTTCCGTTGGTGCTCAAACTTTGCGTGGCCGCTTTATCTGACCCGAGGAACTTTCTTTGTCATTTCCGGAGAATTTTGTTCCGAGACCCTCGAATCCCGAAAAACCGTGTATTATCCACTTCAATTTTCGCCGTTCGAAAGGTCGTACCGGACCCTGTTTCTTTTTCTCCCTGTTTTTCAATCATGCGTCCGAGCTCATTTCAGGAATCAACCTGTTCGATTTCAGGAATTAACCTGTTCGATTTCAACCTCAAATAACGAGTTTTAACACATTTTTCACGATAATCCGAGTTTCGGCGAATGCTGGTTTGTGGTACACCGGCACCCCCAAATGTCTTCCGTTGGTGCTCAAACTTTGCGTGGCCGCTTTATCTAATCCGAGGAACTTTCTATGTGATTTCCGGAGAATTTTTTTCTGGGACCCCGAAATCCCGAAAAACCGTGTATTATACACTTCAATTTCAGACGTTCGGAAGGTAAATGCAGGACCTGTTTCTTTTTCTCCTGTTTTTCAATCACGCGTCCGAGCTCATTTCTGGAATCAACCTGTTCGATTTCAGGAATCAACTGTTCGATTTTGACCTCAAATAACGAGCTTTAACACATTTTTCACATTAATACGAGTTTCGGCGAATGCTGGTTTGTGGCACTCGGCACCCCCCAAATGTCATCCGTTGGTGCTCAAACTTTGTGTGGCCGCTTTATCTGACCCGAGAAACTTTCTATGTGATTTCCGTAGAATTTTGTTCCAGGACCCCGGAATCCCGAAAACCGTGTATTATACACTTCAATTTCAGCCATTCGGAAGGTCGTACCGGACCCTGTTTTTTTTTCTCCCTGTTTTTCAATCACGCGTCTGAGTTCATTTTAGGAATCAACCTGTTCGATTTCAGCCTCAAATAACGAGCTTTAACACATTTTTCACGATAATCCGAGTTTCGGCGAATGCTGGTTTGTGGCACACCGGCATCCCCAAATGTCTTCCTGTTGTGCTCAAACTTTGCATGGTCGCTTTATCTAACCCGAGGAACTTTCTATGAGATTTACGGAGAATTTTGTTCCGAGACCCCGGAATCCCGAAAAACCGTGTATTATACACTTCAATTTCAGCCGTTCGGAAGGTCGCACCGGACCCAGTTTCTTTTTCTCCCTGTTTTTCAATCACGCGTCCGAGCTCATTTCAGGAATCAACCTGTTCGATTTCAGGAATCAACCTGTTCGATTTCAGGAATCAACCTGTTCGATTTCATCCTCAAATAACGAGCTTTAACACATTTTTCACGATTAATGCTGGTTTATGGCACATCGGCACCCCCAAATGTCCTCCATTGGTGCTCAAACTTTGCATGGCCGCTTTATCTGACCCGAGGAACTTTATATGTGATTTCCGGAGTATTTTGTTTCAGGACCCCGGAATCCCGAAAAACCGTGTATTACACTTCAATTTCAGCCGTTCGGAAGGTCGTACCGGACCCTGTTTCTTTTTCTCCCTGTTTTTAATCACGCGCCCGAGCTCATTTCAGGCATCAACCTGTTCGATTTTAGGAATAAACCTGTTCAATTTCAGCCTCAAATAACGAGCTTTAACACATTTTTCACGATAATCCGAGTTTCGGCGAAGGCTGGTTTGTGGCACACCGGCACCCCCAAATGTCTTCCGTTGGTGCTCAAACTTTGCGTGGCCACTTTATCTGACCCGAGGAACTTTCTATGTGATTTTCGGAGAATTTTGTTCTGGGACCCGAAATCCCGAAAAATCGTGTATAATACACTTCAATTTCAGCCATTCAGAAGGTCGTACCGGACCCTGTTTCTTTTTCTCCCTGTTTTTCAATCACGCGTCGGAGCTCATTTCAGGAATCAACCTGTTCGATTTCAGGAATCAACCTGTTCGATTTCAGCCTCAAATAACGAGATTTAACACATTTTTCACGATTATCCGAGTTTCGGCGAATCTTTGGTTTTCAGGCACACCGGCACCCCCAAATGTCTTCCGTTGGTGATCAAACTTTGCGTGGCCGCTTTATATAACCCGAGGAACTTTCTATGTGATTTCCGGAGAATTTTTGTCCGGGACCCCGAAATCCCGAAAAACCGTGTATTATACACTTCAATTTGGTAGTTCGGAAGGTAAATCACCAGGACCTGTTTCTTTTTCTCCCAGTTTTTCAATCACGCGTCCGAGCTCATTTCAGGAATCAACCTGTCCGATTTCAGAAATCAACCTGTTCGATTTCAGCCTCAAATAACGAGCTTTAACACATTTTTCACGATTATACGAGTTTCGGCGAATGCTGGTTTGTGGCACACCGGCACCCCCAAATGTCTTCCGTTCGTGCTCAAACTTTGCGTGGCCGCTTTATCTGACCCGAGGAACTTTCTATGTGATTTCCGGAGAATTTTGTTCCGGGATCCCGGAATCCCGAAAAACCGTGTATTATATATACACTTCAATTTCAGCCGTTCGGAAGGTCGTACCGGACCCTATTTCTTTTTCTCCCTGTTTTTCAATCACGCGTCCGAGCTCATTTTAGGAATCAACTTGTTCGATTTCAGCCTCAAATAACGAGCTTTACCACATTTTTCACGATAACCCGAGTTTCGGCGAATGCTGGTTTGTGGCACACCGGCACCCCCAAATGTCTTCCGTTGGTGCTAAAACTTTGCGTGGCCGCTTTATCTGACCCGAAGAACTTTCTATGTGATTTCCGGAGAATTTTGTTCCGAGACCCCGGAATCCCGAAGAACCGTGTATTGTACACTTCAATTTCAGCCGTTCGGAAGGTCGTACCGGACCCTGTTTCTTTTTCTCCCTGTTTTTCAATCACGCGTCCGAGCTCAATTCAAGAATCAACCTGTTCGATTTCAGAAATCAACCTGTTCGATTTCAGCCTCAAATAACGAACTTTAACACATTTTTCACGATTATACGAGTTTCGGCGAATGCTGGTTTGTGGCACACCGGCACCCCTAAATGTCTTCCGTTAGTTCTCAAACTTTGTGTGGCCACTTTATCTGAGCCGAGGAACTTTCTATGTCATTTCCGGAGAATTTTTTTCCGAGACCCTGGAATCCCGAAAAACCATGTATTATCCACTTCAATTTTAGCCGTTCGAAAGGTCGTACCGGACCCTGTTTCTTTTTCTCCCTGTTTTTCAATCACGCGTCCGAGCTCATTTCAGGAATCAACCTGTTCGATTTCAATAATTAAACTGTTCGATTTCAGCCTCAAATAACGAGTTTTAACACATTTTTCACGATAATCCGAGTTTCGACGAATGCTGGTTTGTGGTACACCGGCACCCCCAAATGTCTTCCGTTGGTGCTCAAACTTTGCGTGGCCGCTTTATCAAACCCGAGGATCGTTCTATGTGATTTCCGGAGAATTTTGTTTCGAGACCCCGGAATCCCGAAAAACCGTGTATTGTACACTTCAATTTCAGCCGTTCGGAAGGTCGTACCAAACCCTGTTTCTTTTTCTCCCTGTTTTTCAATCACGCGTCCGAGCTCATTTCAGGAATCAACCTGTTCGATTTCAGCCTCAAATAACGAGCTTTAACACATTTTTCACGATTATACGAGTTTCGGCGAATGCTGGTTTGTGGCACACCGGCACCCCCAATGTCTTCCGTTGGTGCTCAAACTTTGCGTGGCCACTTTATCTGATCCGAGGAACTTTCTTTGTCATTTCCGGAGAATTTTGTTCCGTGACCCTGGAATCCCGAAAAACCATGTATTATCCACTTCAAATTTAGCCGTTCGAAAGGTCGTACCGGACCCTGTTTTTTTTTCTCCCTGTTTTTCAATCACGCGTCCGAGCTCATTTCAGGAATCAACCTGTTCGATTTCAGGAATTAAACTGTTCGATTTCAGCCTCAAATAACGAGTTTTAACACATTTTTCACGATAAACCGAGTTTCGGCGAATGCTGGTTTGTGGTACACCGGCACCCCCAAATGTCTTCCGTTGGTGCTCAAACTTTGCGTGGCCACTTTATCTGACCCGAGGAACTTTCTATGTGATTTCCGGAAAATTTTGTTACAGGACCCCGAAATCCCGAAAAATCGTGTATTATACACTTCAATTTCAGCCGTTCAGAAGGTCGTACCGGACCCTGTTTCTTTTTCTCCCTGTTTTTCAATCACGCGTCGGAGCTCATTTCAGGAATCAACATGTTCGATTTCAGCCTCAAATAACGAGATTTAACACATTTTTTACGATTATACGAGTTTCGGCGAATGCTGGTTTGTGGCACACCGGCACCCCCAAATGTCTTCCGTTGGTGCTCAAACTTTGCGTGGCCGTTTTATCTAACCCAAGGAACTTTCTATGTGATTTCCGGAGAATTTTTTTCCGGGACCCCGAAATCCCGAAAAACCGTGTATTATACACTTCAATTTCAGCCGTTCGGAAGGTCTTACCGGACCCTGTTTCTTTTTCTTCCTGTTTTTCAATCACGCGTCCGAGCTCATTTCAGGAATCAACTTTGTCCGATTTGAGAAATCAAACTCATTCGATTTGACCTCAAATAACGAGCTTTAACACATTTTTCACGATAATACGAGTTTGGCGAATCTTTGGTTTGTGGCACACCGCACCCCAAATGTCTTCCGTTGGTGCTCAAACTTTGCGTGGCCGCTTTATCTGACCCGAGGAACTTTCTATGTGATTTCCGGAGAATTTTGTTCCGGGACCCGGAATCCCGAAAAACCGTGTATTATACACTTCAATTTCAGCCGTTCGGAAGGTCGTACCGGACCAGTTTCTTTTTCTCCCTGTTTTTCGATCACGCGTCCGAGCTCATTTGAGGAATCAACCTGTTCGATTTCATCCTCAAATAACGAGCTTTAACACATTTTTCACGATTATCCGAGTTTCGGCGAATGCTGGTTTGTGGAACACCGGCACCCCCAAATGTCTTCCGTTGGTGCTCAAACTTTGTGTGGTCGCTTTCTCGACCCGAGGACCATTCTATGTGATTTCCGGAGAATTTTGTGCGGGACCCCGAATCCCGAAAAACCGTGTATTATACACTTCGATTTAACCGTTCGAAGGTCGTATCGGACCCTGTTTCTTTTTCTCCTGTTTTTCAATCACGCATCCGAGCTCGTTTCAGGAATTAACCTGTTCGATTTCAGGAATCAAGCAGTTCGATTTCAGCCTCAAATAACGAGATTTAACACATTTTTCACGATTATCCGAGTTTCGGCGAATGCTGGTTTGTGGCACACCGGCACCCCCAAATGTCTTCCGTTGGTTCTCAAACTTTGTGTGGCCGCTTTATCTGACCCGAGGAACTTTCTATGTCATTTCCGGAGAATTTTGTTCCGTGACCCTGGAATCCCGAAAAACCATGTATTATCCACTTCAAATTTAGCCGTTCGAAAGGTCGTAAATCGGTCCTCTGTTTCTTTTTCTCCTGTTTTTCAATCACGCGTCCGAGCTCATTTCAGGAATCAACCTGTTCGATTTCAGGAATTAAACTATTCTATTTCAGCCTCAAATAACGAGTTTTAACACATTTTTCACGATAAACCGAGTTCGGCGAATGCTGGTTTGTGGTACGCCGGCACCCCCAAATGTCTTCCGTTGGTGCTCGAAATTTGCGTGGCCACTTTATCTGACCCGAGGAACTTTCTATGTGATTTCCGGAAAATTTTGTTACAGGACCCCGAAATCCCGAAAAATCGTGTATTATACACTTCAATTTCAGCCGTTCAGAAGGTCGTACCGGACCCTGTTTATTTTTCTCCCTGTTCTTCAATCACGCGTCGGAGCTCATTTCAGGAATCAACCTGTTCGATTTCAGGAATCAACCTGTTCAATTTCAGCCTCAAATAACGAGATTTAACACATTTTTCACGATTATACGAGTTTCGGCGAATGCTGGTTTGTCGCACACCGGCACCCCCAAATGTCTTCCGTTGGTGCTCAAACTTTGCGTGGCCGCTTTATCTAACCCAAGGAACTTTCTATGTGATTTCCGGAGAATTTTTTTCCGGGACCCCGAAATCCCGAAAAACCGTGTATTATACACTTCAATTTCAGCCGTTCGGAAGGTCGTACCGGACCCTGTTTCTTTTTCTCCTGTTTTTCAATCACGCGTCCGAGCTCATTTCAGGAATCAACCTGTCCGATTTCAGAAATCAACCTGTTCGATTTCAGCCTCAAATAACGAGCTTTAACACATTTTTCACGATTATACGAGTTTCGGCGAATGCTGGTTTGTGGCACACCGGCACCCCCAAATGTCTTCCGTTGGTGCTCAAACTTTGCGTGGCCGATTTATCTGACCCGAGGAACTTTCTATGTCATTTCCGGAGAATTTTGTTCCGAGACCCCGGAATCCCGAAAAACCGTGTATTATACACTTAAATTTCAGCCGTTCGGAAGGTCGTACCAGACCCAGTTTCTTTTTCTCCCTGTTTTTCGATCACGCGTCCGAGCTCATTTCAGGAATCAACCTGTTCGATTTCATCCTCAAATAACGAGCTTTAACACATTTTTCACGATTATCCGAGTTTCGGCGAATGCTGGTTTGTGGAACACCGGCATCCCCAAATGTCTTCCGTTGGTGCTCAAACTTTGTGTGGTCGCTTTATCTGACCCGAGGACCATTCTATGTGATTTCCGGAGAATTTTGTGCGGGACCCCGGAATCCCGAAAAACCGTGTATTATACACTTCAGTTTCAGCCGTTCAGAAGGTCGTATCGGACCCTGTTTCTTTTTCTCCCTGTTTTTCAATCACGCATCCGAGCTCGTTTCAGGAATTAACCTGTTCGATTTCAGGAATCAACCAGTTCGATTTCAGCCTCAAATAACGAGATTTAACACATTTTTCACGATTATCCGAGTTTCGGCGAATGCTGGTTTGTGGCACACCGGCACCCCCAAATGTCTTCCGTTGGTTCTCAAACTTTGTGTGGCCGCTTTATCTGACCCGAGCAACTTTCTATGTCATTTCCGGAGAATTTTGTTCCGTGACCCTGGAATCCCGAAAAACCATGTATTATCCACTTCAAATTTAGCCGTTCGAAAGGTCGTACCGGACCCTGTTTCTTTTTCTCCCTGTTTTTCAATCACGCGTCCGAGCTCATTTCAGGAATCAACCTGTTCGATTTCAGGAATTAAACTGTTCGATTTCAGCCTCAAATAACGAGTTTTAACACATTTTTCACGATAAACCGAGTTTCGGCGAATGCTGGTTTGGGGTACACCGGCACCCCCAAATGTCTTCCGTTGGTTCTCAAACTTTGCGTGGCCACTTTATCTGACCCGAGGAACTTTCTATGTGATTTCCGGAAAATTTTGTTACAGACCCGAAATCCCGAAAAATCGTGTATTATACACTTCAATTTCACCGTTCGAAGGTAAATCAGGACCTGTTTCTTTTTCTCCCTGTTTTTCAATCACGCGTCGGAGCTCATTTCAGGAATCAACATGTTCGATTTCAGCCTCAAATAACGAGATTTAACACATTTTTCACGATTATACGAGTTTCGGCGAATCTTTGGTTTCAGGCACACCTAAGCACCCCAAATGTCTTCCGTTGGTGCTCAAACTTTGCGTGGCCTCTTTATCTAACCCAAGGAACTTTCTATGTGATTTCCGGAGAATTTTTTTCCGGGACCCCGAAATCCCGAAAAACCGTGTATTATACACTTCAATTTCACCGTTCGGAAGGTCTTAGGACCCTGTTTCTTTTTCTCCTGTTTTTCAATCACGCCTCCGAGCTCATTTCAGGAATCAACTGTCCGATTTCAGAAATCAACTGTTCGATTTGACCTCAAATAACGAGCTTTAACACATTTTTCACGATAATACGAGTTTCGGCGAATCTTTGGTTTGTGGCACACCGGCACCCCAAATGTCTTCCGTTGGTGCTCAAACTTTGCGTGGCCGATTTATCTGACCCGATGAACTTTCTATGTCATTTAGGAGAATTTTGTTCCGAGACCGGAATCCCGAAAAACCGTGTATTATACACTTAAATTTCAGCCGTTCGGAAGGTCGTACTGGACCAGTTTCTTTTTTCTCCTGTTTTTCGATCACGCGTCCGAGCTCATTTCAGGAATCAACCTGTTCGATTTCATCAAATAACGAGCTTTAACACATTTTTCACGATTATCCGAGTTTCGGCGAATGCTGGTTTGTGGAACACCGGCACCCCCAAATGTCTTCCGTTGGTGCTCAAACTTTGTGTGGTCGCTTTATCTGACCCGAGGACCATTCTATGTGATTTCCGGAGAATTTTGTGCGGGACCCCGGAATCCCGAAAAACCGTGTATTATACACTTCAGTTTCAGCCGTTCAGAAGGTCGTATCGGACCCTGTTTCTTTTTCTCCCTGTTTTTCAATCACGCATCCGAGCTCGTTTCAGGAATTAACCTGTTCGATTTCAAGAATCAAGCAGTTCGATTTCAGCCTCAAATAACGAGATTTAACACATTTTTCACGATTATCCGAGTTTCGGCGAATGCTGGTTTGTGGCACACCGGCACCCCCAAATGTCTTCCGTTGGTTCTCAAACTTTGTGTGGCCGCTTTATCTGACCCGAGGAACTTTCTATGTCATTTCCGGAGAATTTTGTTCCGTGACCCTGGAATCCCGAAAAACCATGTATTATCCACTTCAAATTTAGCCGTTCGAAAGGTCGTACCGGTCCCTGTTTCTTTTTCTCCCTGTTTTTCAATCACGCGTCCGAGCTCATTTCAGGAATCAACCTGTTCGATTTCAGGAATTAAACTATTCGATTTCAGCCTCAAATAACGAGTTTTAACACATTTTTCACGATAAACCGAGTTTCGGCGAATGCTGGTTTGTGGTACGCCGGCACCCCCAAATGTCTTCCGTTGGTGCTCAAACTTTGCGTGGCCACTTTATCTGACCCGAGGAACTTTCTATGTGATTTCCGGAAAATTTTGTTACAGGACCCCGAAATCCCGAAAAATCGTGTATTATACACTTCAATTTCGTACTGTTCGGAAGGTCGCAGGACCTGTTTATTTTTCTCCCTGATCTTCAATCACGCGTCGGAGCTCATTTCAGGAATCAACCTGTTCGATTTCAGGAATCAACCTGTTCGATTTCAGACTCAAATAACGAGCTTTAACACATTTTTCACGATTATACGAGTTTCGGCGAATGCTGGTTTGTGGCACACCGGCACCCCCAAATGTCTTCCGTTGGTGCTCAAACTTTGCGTGGCCTCTTTATCTAACCCAAGGAACTTTCTATGTGATTTCCGGAGAATTTTTTTCCGGGACCCCGAAATCCCGAAAAACCGTGTATTATACACTTCAATTTCAGCCGTTCGGAAGGTCTTACCGGACCCTGTTTCTTTTTCTCCCTGTTTTTCAATCACGCCTCCGAGCTCATTTCAGGAATCAACCTGTCCGATTTCAGAAATCAACCTGTTCGATTTCAGCCTCAAATAACGAGCTTTAACACATTTTTCACGATTATACGAGTTTCGGCGAATCTTTGGTTTAGGCACACCGGCACCCCCAAATGTCTTCCGTTGGTGCTCAAACTTTGCGTGGCCGATTTATCTGACCCGATGAACTTTCTATGTCATTTCCGGAGAATTTTGTTCCGAGACCCCGGAATCCCGAAAAACCGTGTATTATACACTTAAATTTCAGCCGTTCGGAAGGTCGTACCAGACCCAGTTTCTTTTTCTCCCTGTTTTTCGATCACGCGTCCGAGCTCATTTCAGGAATCAACCTGTTCGATTTCATCAAATAACGAGCTTTAACACATTTTTCACGATTATCCGAGTTTCGGCGAATCTTTGGTTTGTGGGAACACCGCACCCCCAAATGTCTTCCGTTGGTGCTCAAACTTTGTGTGGTCGCTTTATCTGACCCGAGGACCATTCTATGTGATTTCCGGAGAATTTTGTGCGGGACCCCGGAATCCCGAAAAACCGTGTATTATACACTTCAGTTTCAGCCGTTCAGAAGGTCGTATCGGACCCTGTTTCTTTTTCTCCCTGTTTTTCAATCACGCATCCGAGCTCGTTTCAGGAATTAACCTGTTCGATTTCAAGAATCAAGCAGTTCGATTTCAGCCTCAAATAACGAGATTTAACACATTTTTCACGATTATCCGAGTTTCGGCGAATGCTGGTTTGTGGCACACCGGCACCCCCAAATGTCTTCCGTTGGTTCTCAAACTTTGTGTGGCCGCTTTATCTGACCCGAGGAACTTTCTATGTCATTTCCGGAGAATTTTGTTCCGTGACCCTGGAATCCCGAAAAACCATGTATTATCCACTTCAAATTTAGCCGTTCGAAAGGTCGTACCGGTACCCTGTTTCTTTTTCCCGTTTTTCAATCACGCGTCCGAGCTCATTTCAGGAATCAACCTGTTCGATTTCAGGAATTAAACTATTCGATTTCAGCCTCAAATAACGAGTTTTAACACATTTTTCACGATAAACCGAGTTTCGGCGAATGCTGGTTTGTGGTACGCCGGCACCCCCAAATGTCTTCCGTTGGTGCTCAAACTTTGCGTGGCCACTTTATCTGACCCGAGGAACTTTCTATGTGATTTCCGGAAAATTTTGTTACAGGACCCCGAAATCCCGAAAAATCGTGTATTATACACTTCAATTTCAGCCGTTCAGAAGGTCGTACCGGACCCTGTTTATTTTTCTCCCTGATCTTCAATCACGCGTCGGAGCTCATTTCAGGAATCAACCTGTTCGATTTCAGGAATCAACCTGTTCGATTTCAGACTCAAATAACGAGCTTTAACACATTTTTCACGATTATACGAGTTTCGGCGAATGCTGGTTTTTGGCACACCGGCACCCCCAAATGTCTTCCGTTGGTGCTCAAACTTTGCGTGGCCGATTTATCTGACCCGAGGAACTTTCTATGTCATTTCCGGAGAATTTTGTTCCGAGACCCCGGAATCCCGAAAAACCGTGTATTATACACTTAAATTTCAGCCGTTCGGAAGGTCGTACCAGACCCAGTTTCTTTTTCTCCCTGTTTTTCGATCACGCGTCCGAGCTCATTTCAGGAATCAACCTGTTCGATTTCATCCTCAAATAACGAGCTTTAACACATTTTTCACGATTATTCGAGTTTCGGCGAATGCTGGTTTGTGGAACACCGGCACCCCCAAATGTCTTCCGTTGGTGCTCAAACTTTGTGTGGTCGCTTTATCTGACCCGAGGACCATTCTATGTGATTTCCGGAGAATTTTGTGCGGGACCCCGGAATCCCGAAAAACCGTGTATTATACACTTGCCAAACCGTTCGAAGGTCGTATCGGACCCTGCTTCTTTTTCTCCCTGTTTTTCAATCACGCATCCGAGCTCGTTTCAGGAATTAACCTGTTCGATTTCAGAAATCAAGCAGTTCGATTTCAGCCTCAAATAACGAGCTTTAACACATTTTTCACGATAATTCGAGTTTCGGCGAATGCTGGTTTGTGGCACACCGGCACCCCCAAATGTCTTCCGTTGGTGCTCAAACTTTGCGTGGCCGCTTTATCTAACCCAAGGAACTTTCTATGTGATTTCCGGAGAATTTTTTTCCGGGATCCCGGAATTCCGAAAAACCGTGTATTATATATACACTTCAATTTCAGCCGTTCGGAAGGTCGTACCGGACCCTGTTTCTTTTTCTCCCTGTTTTTCAATCACGCGTCCGAGCTCATTTTAGGAATCAACTTGTTCGATTTCAGCCTCAAATAACGAGCTTTACCACATTTTTCACGATAACCCGAGTTTCGGCGAATCTTTGGTTTGGCACACCAAGCACCCCCAAATGTCTTCCGTTGGTGCTAAAACTTTGCGTGGCCGGTTTATCTGACCCGAGGAACTTTCTATGTGATTTCCGGAGAATTTTGTTCCGAGACCCCGGAATCCCGAAGAACCGTGTATTATACACTTCAATTTCAGCCGTTCGGAAGGTCGTACCGGACCCTGTTTCTTTTTCTCCCTGTTTTTCAATCACGCGTCCGAGCTCAATTCAAGAATCAACCTGTTCGATTTCAGAAATCAACCTGTTCGATTTCAGCCTCAAATAACGAGCTTTAACACATTTTTCACGATTATACGAGTTTCGGCGAATGCTGGTTTGTGGCACACCGGCACCCCCAAATGTCTTCCGTTAGTTCTCAAACTTTGTGTGGCCGCTTTATCTGACCCGAGGAACTTTCTATGTCATTTCCGGAGAATTTTGTTCCGAGACCCTGGAATCCCGAAAAACCATGTATTATCCACTTCAATTTTAGCCGTTCGAAAGGTCGTACCGGACCCTGTTTCTTTTTCTCCCTGTTTTTCAATCACGCGTCCGAGCTCATTTCAGGAATCAACCTGTTCGATTTCAAGAATTAAAAACATTCGATTTGACCTCAAATAACGAGTTTTAACACATTTTTCACGATAATCCGAGTTTCGACGAATGCTGGTTTGTGGTACACCGGCACCCCCAAATGTCTTCCGTTGGTGCTCAAACTTTGCGTGCCCGCTTTATCAGACCCGAGGAACTTTCTATGTGATTTCCGGAGAATTTTGTTCCGGGATCCCGGAATCCCGAAAAACCGTGTATTATATATACATTTCAATTTCAGCCGTTCGGAAGGTCGTACCGGACCCTGTTTCTTTTTCTCCCTGTTTTTCAATCACGCGTACGAGCTCATTTCAGGAATCAACTTGTTCGATTTCAGCCTCAAATAACGAGATTTAACACATTTTTCACGATTATCCGAGTTTCGGCGAACGCTGGTTTGTGGCACACCGGCATCCCCAAATGTCTTCCGTTGGTGCTAAAACTTTGCGTGGCCGCTTTATCATACCCGAGGATCTTTCTATGTGATTTCCGGAGAATTTTGTTCCGAGACCGGAATCCAAAAAACCGTGTATTGTACACTTCAATTTCGGACCGTTCGGAAGGTCGTACCAAACCCTGTTTCTTTTTCTCCATGTTTTTCAATCACGCGTCCGAGCTCATTTCGGGAATCAACTGTTCGATTTGACCTCAAATAACGAGCTTTAACACATTTTTCACGATTATACGAGTTTCGGCGAATGCTGGTTTGTGGCACACCGGCACCCCCAATGTCTTCCGTTGGTGCTCAAACTTTGCGTGGCCGCTTTATCTGACCCGAGGAACTTTCTTCGTCATTTCCGGAGAATTTTGTTCCGAGACCCTCGAATCCCGAAAAACCGTGTATTATCCACTTCAATTTTAGTCGTTCGAAAGGTCGTACCGGACCCTGTTTCTTTTTCTCCCTGTTTTTCAATCATGCGTCCGAGCTCATTTCAGGAATCAACTTGTTCGATTTCAAGAATTAACCTGTTCGATTTTAGCCTCAAATAACGAGTTTTAACACATTTTTCACGATAATCCGAGTTTCAGCGAATGCTGGTTTGTGGTACACCGGCACCCCCAAATGTCTTCCGTTGGTGCTCAAACTTTGCGTGGCCGCTTTATCTAACCCGAGGAACTTTCTATGTGATTTCCGGAGAATTTTTTTCTGGGACCCCGAAATCCCGAAAAACCGTGTATTATACACTTCAATTTCAGCCGTTCGGAAGGTAAATCTTAGGACCCTGTTTCTTTTTCTCCTCGCGTTTTTCAATCACGCGTCCGAGCTCATTTCTGGAATCAATCTTTTCGATTTCAGGAATCAACCTGTTCGATTTCAACCTCAAATAACGAGCTTTAACACATTTTTCACATTAATACGAGTTTCGGCGAATGCTGGTTTGTGGCACTCGACACCCCCCAAATGTCATCCGTTGGTGCTCAAACTTTGCGTGGCCGCTTTATCTGACCCGAGGAACATTCTATGTGATTTCCGTAGAATTTTGTTCCGGGACCGGAATCCCAAAACCGTGTATTATACACTTCAATTTTACCGTTCGGAAGGTCGTACCGGACCCTGTTTCTTTTTCTCCCTGTTTTTCAATCACGCGTCTGAGCTCATTTCAGGAATCAACCTGTTCGATTTCAGCCTCAAATAACGAGCTTAAACACATTTTTCACGATAATCCGAGTTTCGGCGAATGCTGGTTTGTGGTACACCGGCACCCCCAAATGTCTTCCATTGGTGCTCAAACTTTGCGTGGCCGCTTTATCTGACTCGAAGAACTTTCTATGTAATTTCCGGAGAATTTTGTTCCGGGACCCCGGAATCCCGAAAAACCGTGTATTATACACTTCAATTTCAGCCGTTCGGAAGGTCGTACCGGACCCTGTTTCTTTTTCTCCCTGTTTTTCAATCACGCGTCCGAGCTCATTTCAGGAATCAACTTGTTCGATTTCAGCCTCAAATAACGAGCTTTAACACATTTTTCACGATAATACGAGTTTCGGCGAATACTGGTTTGTGGCACTCGGCACCCCCCAAATATCATCCGTTGGTGCTCAAACTTTGCGTGGCAGCTTTATCTGACCCGAGGAACTTTCTATGTGATTTCCGGAAAATTTTGTTCCAGGACCCTGGAATCCCGAAAAACCGTGTATTACACTTCAATTTCAGTCGTTCGGAAGGTCGTACTGGACCCTGTTTCTTTTTCTCCCTGTTTTTCAATCACGCGTCTGAGCTCATTTCAGGAATCAACCTGTTCGATTTCAGGACTTAAACTGTTCGATTTCAGCCTCAAATAACGAGTTTTAACACATTTTTCACTATAATCCGAGTTTCGGCGAATGCTGGTTTGTGGTACACCGGTACCCCCAAATGTCTTCCGTTGGTGCTCAAACTTTGCGTGGCCGCTTTATCTGACCCGAGGAACTTTCTATGTGATTTCCGGAGAATTTTGTTCCGGGATCCCGGAATCCCGAAAAACCGTGTATTTATATATACACTTCAATTTCAGCCGTTCGGAAGGTCGTACCGGACCCTGTTTCTTTTTCTCCCTGTTTTTCAATCACGCGTCCGAACTCATTTCAGGAATCAACTTGTTCGATTTCAGCCTCAAATAACGAGCTCTAACACATTTTTCACGATAACCCGAGTTTCGGCGAATGCTGGTTTTGCGGCACACCGGCACCCCCAAATGTCTTCCGTTGGTGCTCAAACTTTGCGTGGCCGCTATATCTGACCCGAGGAACTTTCTATGTGATTTCAGTAGAATTTTGTTCCAGGACCCCGGAATCCCGAAAAACCGTGTATTTATTACAACTTCAATTTCAGCCGTTCGGAAGGTCGTACCGGACCCTGTTTCTTTTTCTCCCTGCTTTTCAATCACGCGTCCGAGCTCATTTCAGGAATCAACGTGATCGATTTCAGCCTCAAATAACGAGCTTTAACACATTTTTCACGATAATTCGAGTTTCGGCGAATTTGGTTTCAGGTACACCTAAGCACCCCCAAATGTCTTCCGTTGGTGCTCAAACTTTGCGTGGCCGCTTTATCTAACCCAAGGAACTTTCTATGTGATTTCCGGAGAATTTTTTTCCAGGACCCCGGAATCCCGAAAACCGTGTACTACACACTTCAATTTCAGCCGTTCGGAAGGTCGTACCGGACCCTGTTTCTTTTTCTCCCTGTTTTTCAATCACGCGTCCGAGCTCATTTCTGGAATCAATCTTTTCGATTTCAGGAATCAACCTGTTCGATTTCAGCCTCAAATAACGAGCTTTAACACATTTTTCACATTAATACGAGTTTCGGCGAATGCTGGTTTGTGGCACTCGACACCCCCCAAATGTCATCCGTTGGTGCTCAAACTTTGCGTGGCCGCTTTATCTGACCCGAGGAACATTCTATGTGATTTCCGTAGAATTTTGTTCCAGGACCCCGGAATCCCGAAAACCGTGTATTATACACTTCAATTTCAGCCGTTCGGAAGGTCGTACCGGACCCTGTTTCTTTTTCTCCCTGTTTTTCAATCACGCGTCTGAGCTCATTTCAGGAATCAACCTGTTCGATTTCAGCCTCAAATAACGAGCTTAAACACATTTTTCACGATAATCCGAGTTTCGGCGAATGCTGGTTTGTGGTACACCGGCACCCCCAAATGTCTTCCATTGGTGCTCAAACTTTGCGTGGCCGCTTTATCTGACTCAAAGAACTTTCTATGTAATTTCCGGAGAATTTTGTTCCGGGACCCCGGAATCCCGAAAAACCGTGTATTATACACTTCAATTTCAGCCGTTCGGAAGGTCGACGGACCTGTTTCTTTTTTTCTCCTGTTTTTCAATCACGCGTCCGAGCTCATTTCAGGATCAACTTGTTCGATTTCAGCCTCAAATAACGAGCTTTAACACATTTTTCACGATAATACGAGTTTCGGCGAATCCTGGTTTGTGGCACTCGGCACCCCCAAATATCATCCGTTGGTGCTCAAACTTTGCGTGGCGCTTATATCGACCCGAGGAACTTTCTATGTGATTTCCGGAAAATTTTGTTCCAGGACCCCGGAATCCCAAAAAACCGTGTATTATACACTTCAATTTGATCCGTTCGGAAGGTCGATCTTTGGACCTGTTTCTTTTTCTCCTGTTTTTCAATCACGCGTCCGAGCTCATTTCAGGAATCAACATGTTCGATTTCGGGACTTAAACTCATTCGATTTTGACCTCAAATAACGAGTTTTAACACATTTTCACGATAATCCGAGTTTCGGCGAATCTTTGGTTTGTGGTACACCGGTACCCCCAAATGTCTTCCGTTGGTGCTCAAACTTTGCGTGGCCGCTTTATCTCACCCGAGGAACTTTCTATGTGATTTCCGGAGAATTTTGTTAGGGATCCGGAATCCCGAAAAACCGTGTATTTATATATACACTTCAATTTGGCCGTTCGGAAGGTCGTCGGACCCTGTTTCTTTTTCTCCCTGTTTTTCAATCACGCGTCCGAACTCATTTCGGGAATCAACTTGTTCGATTTGACCTCAAATAACGAGCTCTAACACATTTTTCACGATAACCCGAGTTTGGCGAATCTTTGGTTTTTGCACACCAAGCACCCCCAAATGTCTTCCGTTGGTGCTCAAACTTTGCGTGGCCGCTATATCTGACCCGAGGAACTTTCTATGTGATTTCAGTAGAATTTTGTTCCAGGACCCCGGAATCCCGAAAAACCGTGTATTTATTATACACTTCAATTTCAGCCGTTCGGAAGGTCGTACCGGACCCTGTTTCTTTTTCTCCCTGTTTTTCAATCACGCGTCCGAGCTCATTTCAGGAATCAACGTGATCGATTTCAGCCTCAAATAACGAGCTTTAACACATTTTTCACGATAATTCGAGTTTCGGCGAATCTTTGGTTTGTAGGCACACCAAGCACCCCCAAATGTCTTCCGTTGGTGCTCAAACTTTGCGTGGCCGCTTTATCTAACCCAAGGAACTTTCTATGTGATTTCCGGAGAATTTTTTTCCGGGATCCCGGAATTCCGAAAAACCGTGTATTATATATACACTTCAATTTCAAACGTTCGGAAGGTCGACCGGACCTGTTTCTTTTTCTCCTGTTTTTCAATCACGCGTCCGAGCTCATTTTAGGAATCAACTTGTTCGATTTCAGCCTCAAATAACGAGCTTTACCACATTTTTCACGATAACCCGAGTTTCGGCGAATGCTGGTTTTGCGGCACACCGGCACCCCCAAATGTCTTCCGTTGGTGCTCAAACTTTGCGTGGCCGCTATATCTGACCCGAGGAACTTTCTATGTGATTTCCGGAGAATTTTGTTCCAGGACCCCGGAATCCCGAAAAACCGTGTATTTATTATACACTTCAATTTCAGCCGTTCGGAAGGTCGTACCGGACCCTGTTTCTTTTTCTCCCTGTTTTTCAATCACGCGTCCGAGCTCATTTCAGGAACCAACTTGTTCGATTTCAGCCTCAAATAACGAGCTTTAACACATTTTTCACGATAACACGAGTTTCGGCGAATGCTGGTTTGTGGCACTCCGGCACCCCCAAATGTCTTCCGTTGGTGTTCAAACTTTGCGTGGCCGCTATATATGACCCGAGGAACTTTCTATGTGATTTCCGGAGAATTTTGTTCCGGGACCCCGGAATCCCGAAAAACCGTGTATTTATTATACACTTAAATTTCAGCCGTTCGGAAGGTCGTACCGGACCCTGTTTCTTTTTCTCCGTCTCTTTCAATCACGCGTTCGAGCTCATTTCAGGAATCAGCCTGTTCGATTTCAGCCTCGAATAACGAGCTTTAACACATTTTTAACGATAATCCGAGTTTCGGCAAATGCTGGTTAGTGACACACCGACACCCCCAAATGTCTGCCGTTGGTGCTTAAACTTTGCGTGGCGGCCTTATCTGACCCGAGGAACTTTCAATGTGATTTCCAGAGAATTTTGTTCCGGGACTCCGGAATCCCGAAAAACCGTGTATTATATACACTTCAATTTCGCCGTTCGGAAGGTCGTACCGGACCCTGTTTCTTTTTCTCCCTGTTTTTCAATCACGCGTCCGAGCTCATTTCAGGAATAAACCTATTCAATTTCAGCCTCAAATAACGAGCCTTAACATATTTTTCACGATAATCCGAGTTTCGGCGAATGCTGGTTTGTGGCACACCGGCACTCCCAAATGTCTTCCGTTGGTGCTCAAACATTGCGTGGCCGCTTTATCTGACTCGAGTAACTTTCTATGTAATTTCCGGAGAATTTTGTTCCGGGACCCCGGAATCCCGAAAAACCGTGTATTATACACTTCAATTTCAGCCGTTCGGAAGGTCGTACCGGACCCTGTTTCTTTTTCTCCCTGTTTTTCAATCACGCGTCCGAGCTCATTTCAGGAATCAACTTGTTCGATTTCGGCCTCAAATAACGAGCTTTAACTCATTTTTCATGATAATCCGAGTTTCGGCGAATGCTGGTTTGTAGCACACCGACACTCCCAAATGTCTTCCGTTGGTGCTCAAACTTTGCGTGGCCGCTTTATCTGACCCGAGGAACTTTCTATGTGATTTCTGGAGAATTTTGTTCCGGGACCCCGGAATATCGAAAAACCGTGTATTATACACTTCAATTTCTACCGTTCGGAAGGTAAATCAGGACCCTGTTTCTTTTTCTCCCTGTTTTCCAATCACGCGTCCGAGCTCATTTCAGGAATCAACTTGTTCGATTTCAGCCTCAAATAACGAGTTTTAAATCATTTTTCTTAATAACCCGAGTTTCGGCGAATGCTGGTTTGTGGCACACCGGCACTCCCAAATGTCTTCCGTTGGTGCTCAAACATTGCGTGGCCGCTTTATCTGACCCGAGGAACTTTCTATGTAATTTCCGGAGAATTTTGTTCCGGGACCCCGGAATCCCGAAAAACCGTGTATTATACACTTCAATTTCAGCCGTTCGGAAGGTCGTACCGGACCCTATTTCTTTTTCTCCCTGTTTTTCAATCACGCGTCCGAGCTCATTTCAGGAATCAACCTGTTCAATTTCAGGAATCAACTTGTTCGATTTCAGCCTCAAATAACGAGCTTTAACACATTTTTCACGATAATCCGAGTTTCGGCGAAGGCTGGTTTGTGGCACACCGGCACCCCCAAATGTCTTCCATTGGTGCTCAAACTTTGCGTGGCCACTTTATCTGACCTTAGGAACTTTCTAAGTGATTTCCGGAAAATTTTGTTACAGGACCCCGAAATCCCGAAAAATCGTGTATTATACACTTCAATTTCAAACTGTTCGGAAGGTAAATCTAGGACCACTGTTTCTTTTTCTCCCTGTTTTTCAATCACGCGTCGGAGCTCATTTCAGGAATCAACTTGTTCGATTTCAGGAATCAACCTGTTCGATTTCAGCCTCAAATAACGAGATTTATCACATTTTTCACGATTATACGAGTTTCGGCGAATGCTGGTTTGTGGCACACCGGCACCCCCAAATGTCTTCCGTTGGTGCTCAAACTTTGCATGGCCGCTTTATCTAACACGAGGAACTTTCTATGTGATTTCCGGAGAATTTTTTTCCGGGACCCCGAAATCCCGAAAAACCGTGTATTATACACTTCAATTTCAGCCGTTCGGAAGGTCGTACCGGACCCTGTTTCTTTTTCTCCCTGTTTTTCAATCACGCGTCCGAGCTCATTTTAGGAATCAACTGTTCGATTTCGAAATCAACCTGTTCGATTTGGCCTCAAATAACGAGCTTTAACACATTTTTCACGATAATACGAGTTTCGGCGAATCTTTGGTTTGTGGCACACCGGCACCCCAAATGTCTTCCGTTGGTGCTCAAACTTTGCGAGGCCGATTTATCTGACCCGAGGAACTTTCTATGTCATTTCCGGAGAATTTTGTTCCGAGACCCTGAAATCCCGAAAAACCGTGTATTATACACTTCAATTTCAGCCGTTCGGAAGGTCGTACTGACCAGTTTCTTTTTCTCCCTGTTTTTCGATCACGCGTCCGGGCTCATTTCAGGAATCAACCTGTTCGATTTCATCCTCAAATAACGAGCTTTAACACATTTTTCACGATTATCCGAGTTTCGGCGAATGCTGGTTTGTGGAACACCGGCACCCCCAAATGTCTTCCGTTGGTGCTCAAACTTTGTGTGGTCGCTTTATCTGACCCGAGGACCATTCTATGTGATTTCCGGAGAATTTTGTTCCGGGACCCCGGAATCCCGAAAAACCGTGTATTATACACTTCAGTTTCAGCCGTTCAGAAGGTCGTATCGGACCCTGTTTTTTTTCTCCCTGTTTTTCAATCACGCATCCGAGCTCGTTTCAGGAATTAACCTGTTCGATTTCAGGAATCAACCAGTTCGATTTCAGCCTCAAATAACGAGATTTAACACATTTTTCACGATTATCCGAATTTCGGCGAATGCTGGTTTGTGGCACACCGGCACCCCCAAATGTCTTCCGTTGGTGCTAAAACTTTGCGTGGCCGCTTTATCTGACCCGAGGAACTTTTTATGTGATTTCCGGAGAATTTTGTTCCGAGACCCCGGAATCCCGAAGAACCGTGTATTATACACTTCAATTTCAGCCGTTCGGAAGGTCGTACCGGACCCTGTTTCTTTTTCTCCCTGTTTTTCAATCACGCGTCCGAGCTCAATTCAAGAATCAACCTGTTCGATTTCAGAAATCAACCTGTTCGATTTCAGCCTCAAATAACGAGCTTTAACACATTTTTCACGATTATACGAGTTTCGGCGAATGCTGGTTTGTGGCACACAGGCACCCCCAAATGTCTTCCGTTAGTTCTCAAACTTTGTGTGGCCGCTTTATCTGACCCGAGGAACTTTCTATGTCATTTCCGGAGAATTTTGTTCCGAGACCCTGGAATCCCGAAAAACCATATATTATCCACTTCAATTTTAGCCGTTCGAAAGGTCGTACCGGACCCTGTTTCTTTTTCTCCCTGTTTTTCAATCACGCGTCCGAGCTCATTTCAGGAATCAACCTGTTCGATTTCAAGAATTAAACTGTTCGATTTCAGCCTCAAATAACGAGTTTTAACACATTTTTCACGATAATCCGAGTTTCGACGAATGCTGGTTTGTGGTACACCGGCACCCCCAAATGTCTTCCGTTGGTGCTCAAACTTTGCGTGGCCGCTTTATCAGACCCGAGGAACTTTCTATGTGATTTCCGGAGAATTTTTTTCCGGGATCCCGGAATCCCGAAAAACCGTGTATTATATATACATTTCAATTTCAGCCGTTCGGAAGGTAAACGGGACCTGTTTCTTTTTTTCTCCTCGTTTTTCAATCACGCGTACGAGCTCATTTCAGGAATCAACTTGTTCGATTTCAGCCTCAAATAACGAGATTTAACACATTTTTCACGAGTATCCGAGTTTCGGCGAATGCTGGTTTGTGGCACACCGGCACCCCCAAATGTCTTCCGTTGGTGCTAAAACTTTGCGTGGCCGCTTTATCAGACCCGAGGATCTTTCTATGTCATTTCCGGAGAATTTTGTTCCGAGACCCCGGAATCCCGAACAACCGTGTATTGTACACTTCAATTTCAGCCGTTCGGAAGGTCGTACCAAACCCTGTTTCTTTTTCTCCCTGTTTTTCAATCACGCATCCGAGCTCATTTCAGGAATCAACCTGTTCGATTTCAGCCTCAAATAACGAGCTTTAACACATTTTTCACGATTATACGAGTTTCGGCGAATCTTTGGTTTGTGGTACACCGGCACACCCCAAATGTCTTCCGTTGGTGCTCAAACTTTGCGTGGCCGCTTTATCTAACCCGAGAACTTTCTATGTGATTTCCGGAGAATTTTTTTCGGGACCCGAAAAAGCGTGTATTATACACTTCAATTTCACCGTTCGGAAGGTCGATCTAGGACTGTTTCTTTTTCTCCTTGTTTTTCAATCACGCGTCCGAGCTCATTTGGAATCAATCTTTTCGATTTCGGGAATCAACTGTTCGATTTCAAACCTCAAATAACGAGCTTTAACACATTTTTCACATTAATACGAGTTTCGGCGAATCTTTGGTTTGTGGCACTCGACCCCCAAATGTCATCCGTTGGTGCTCAAACTTTGCGTGGCCGCTTATCTCGACCCGAGTAACTTTCTATGTGATTTCCGTAGAAATTTGTTCCAGACCGGAATCCCAAAACCGTGTATTATACACTTCAATTTCAAACCGTTCGGAAGGTCGTACCGGACCCTGTTTCTTTTTCTCCCTTTTTTTCAATCACGCGTCTGAGCTCATTTCAGGAATCAACCTGTTCGATTTCAGCCTCAAATAACAAGCTTTAACACATTTTTCACGATAATCCGAGTTTCGGCGAATGCTGGTTTGTGGCACACCGGCATCCCCAAAAGTCTTTCTGTTGTGCTCAAACTTTGCATGGTCGCTTTATCTAACCCGAGGAACTTTCTATGAGATTTACGGAGAATTTTGTTCCGAGACCCCGGAATCCCGAAAAACCGTGTATTATACACTTCAATTTCAGCCGTTCGGAAGGTCGTACCGGACCCAGTTTCTTTTTCTCCCTGTTTTTCAATCACGCGTCCGAGCTCATTTCAGGAATCAACCTGTTCGATTTCAGGAATCAACCTGTTCGATTTCAGGAATCAACCTATTCGATTTCATCCTCAAATAACGAGCTTTAACACATTTTTCACGATAATCCGAGTTTCGGCGAATGCTGGTTTGTGGCACACCGACACCCCCAAATGTCTTCCGTTGGTGCTCAAACTTTGCGTGGCCGCTTTATCTAATCCGAGGAACTTTCTATGTGATTTCCGGAGAATTTTTTTTCCGGGACCCCGAAATCCCGAAAAACCGTGTATTATATATACACTTCAATTTCAGCCGTTCGAAAGGTCGTACCGGACCCTGTTTCTTTTTCTCCCTGTTTTTCAATCACGCGTCCGAGCTCATTTCTGGAATCAACCTTTTTTATTTCAGGAATCAACCTGTTCGATTTCAGCCTCAAATAACGAGCTTTAACAAATTTTTCACGATAATACGAGTTTCGGCGAATGCTGGTTTGTGGCACTCGGCACCCCCCAAATGTCATCCGTTGGTGCTCAAACTTTGCGTGGCAGCTTTATCTGACCCGAGGAACTTTCTATGTGATTTCCGGAGAATTTTGTTCCAGGACCCCGGAATCCCGAAAAACCGTGTATTATACACTTCAATTTCAGTCGTTCGGAAGGTCGTACCGGACCCTGTTTCTTTTTCTCCCTGTTTTTCAATCACGCGTCCGAGCTCATTTTAGGAATCAACCTGTTCGATTTCAGAAATCAACCTGTTCGATTTCAGCCTCAAATAACGAGCTTTAACACATTTTTCACGATTATACGAGTTTCGGCGAATGCTGGTTTGTGGCACACCGGCACCCCCAAATGTCTTCCGTTGGTGCTCAAACTTTGCGAGGCCGATTTATCTGACCCGAGGAACTTTCTATGTCATTTCCGGAGAATTTTGTTCCGAGACCCCGGAATCCCGAAAAACCGTGTATTATACACTTAAATTTCAGCCGTTCGGAAGGTCGTACCAGACCCAGTTTCTTTTTCTCCCTGTTTTTCGATCACGCGTCCGGGCTCATTTCAGGAATCAACCTGTTCGATTTCATCCTCAAATAACGAGCTTTAACACATTTTTCACGATTATCCGAGTTTCGGCGAATGCTGGTTTGTGGAACACCGGCACCCCCAAATGTCTTCCGTTGGTGCTCAAACTTTGTGTGGTCGCTTTATCTGACCCGAGGACCATTCTATGTGATTTCCGGAGAATTTTGTTCCGGGACCCCGGAATCCCGAAAAACCGTGTATTATACACTTCGGCCACCGTTCGAAGGTCGATCGGACCTGTTTTTTTCTCCTGTTTTTCAATCACGCATCCGAGCTCGTTTCAGGAATTAACCTGTTCGATTTCAGGAATCAACCAGTTCGATTTCAGCCTCAAATAACGAGATTTAACACATTTTTCACGATTATCCGAATTTCGGCGAATGCTGGTTTGTGGCACACCGGCACCCCCAAATGTCTTCCGTTGGTGCTAAAACTTTGCGTGGCCGCTTTATCTGACCCGAGGAACTTTTTATGTGATTTCCGGAGAATTTTGTTCCGAGACCCCGGAATCCCGAAGAACCGTGTATTATACACTTCAATTTCAGCCGTTCGGAAGGTAAATAGGACCTGTTTCTTTTTCTCCTGTTTTTCAATCACGCGTCCGAGCTCAATTCAAGAATCAACCTGTTCGATTTCAGAAATCAACTCGTTCGATTTCAGCCTCAAATAACGAGCTTTAACACATTTTTCACGATTATACGAGTTTCGGCGAATCTTTGGTTTGGCACACAGCACCCCCAAATGTCTTCCGTTAGTTCTCAAACTTTGTGTGGCCGCTTTATCTGACCCGAGGAACTTTCTATGTCATTTCCGGAGAATTTTGTTCCGAGACCCTGGAATCCCGAAAAACCATGTATTATCCACTTCAATTTTAGCCGTTCGAAAGGTCGTACCGGACCCTGTTTCTTTTTCTCCCTGTTTTTCAATCACGCGTCCGAGCTCATTTCAGGAATCAACCTGTTCGATTTCAAGAATTAAACTGTTCGATTTCAGCCTCAAATAACGAGTTTTAACACATTTTTCACGATAATCCGAGTTTCGACGAATGCTGGTTTGTGGTACACCGGCACCCCCAAATGTCTTCCGTTGGTGCTCAAACTTTGCGTGGCCGCTTTATCAGACCCGAGGAACTTTCTATGTGATTTCCGGAGAATTTTTTTCCGGGATCCCGGAATCCCGAAAAACCGTGTATTATATATACATTTCAATTTCAGCCGTTCGGAAGGTCGTACCGGACCCTGTTTCTTTTTCTCCCTGTTTTTCAATCACGCGTACGAGCTCATTTCAGGAATCAACTTGTTCGATTTCAGCCTCAAATAACGAGATTTAACACATTTTTCACGAGTATCCGAGTTTCGGCGAATGCTGGTTTGTGGCACACCGGCACCCCCAAATGTCTTCCGTTGGTGCTAAAACTTTGCGTGGCCGCTTTATCAGACCCGAGGATCTTTCTATGTCATTTCCGGAGAATTTTGTTCCGAGACCCCGGAATCCCGAACAACCGTGTATTGTACACTTCAATTTCAGCCGTTCGGAAGGTCGTACCAAACCCTGTTTCTTTTTCTCCCTGTTTTTCAATCACGCATCCGAGCTCATTTCAGGAATCAACCTGTTCGATTTCAGCCTCAAATAACGAGCTTTAACACATTTTTCACGATTATACGAGTTTCGGCGAATGCTGGTTTGTGGTACACCGGCACCCCCAAATGTCTTCCGTTGGTGCTCAAACTTTGCGTGGCCGCTTTATCTAACCCGAGAACTTTCTATGTGATTTCCGGAGAATTTTTTCTGGGACCCCGAAAAACTGTGTATTATACACTTCAATTTCAGCCGTTCGGAAGGTCGTACCGGACCCTGTTTCTTTTTCTCCTTGTTTTTCAATCACGCGTCCGAGCTCATTTCTGGAATCAATCTTTTCGATTTCAGGAATCAACCTGTTCGATTTCAGCCTCAAATAACGAGCTTTAACACATTTTTCACATTAATACGAGTTTCGGCGAATGCTGGTTTGTGGCACTCGGCACCCCCCAAATGTCATCCGTTGGTGCTCAAACTTTGCGTGGCCGCTTTATCTGACCCGAGTAACTTTCTATGTGATTTCCGTAGAAATTTGTTCCAGGACCCCGGAATCCCGAAAACCGTGTATTATACACTTCAATTTCAGCCGTTCGGAAGGTCGTACCGGACCCTGTTTCTTTTTCTCCCTTTTTTTCAATCACGCGTCTGAGCTCATTTCAGGAATCAACCTGTTCGATTTCAGCCTCAAATAACAAGCTTTAACACATTTTTCACGATAATCCGAGTTTCGGCGAATGCTGGTTTGTGGCACACCGGCATCCCCAAAAGTCTTTCTGTTGTGCTCAAACTTTGCATGGTCGCTTTATCTAACCCGAGGAACTTTCTATGAGATTTACGGAGAATTTTGTTCCGAGACCCCGGAATCCCGAAAAACCGTGTATTATACACTTCAATTTCAGCCGTTCGGAAGGTCGTACCGGACCCAGTTTCTTTTTCTCCCTGTTTTTCAATCACGCGTCCGAGCTCATTTCAGGAATCAACCTGTTCGATTTCAGGAATCAACCTGTTCGATTTCAGGAATCAACCTATTCGATTTCATCCTCAAATAACGAGCTTTAACACATTTTTCACGATAATCCGAGTTTCGGCGAATGCTGGTTTGTGGCACACCGACACCCCCAAATGTCTTCCGTTGGTGCTCAAACTTTGCGTGGCCGCTTTATCTAATCCGAGGAACTTTCTATGTGATTTCCGGAGAATTTTTTTTCCGGGACCCCGAAATCCCGAAAAACCGTGTATTATATATACACTTCAATTTCAATTTAGTTCGAAAGGTCGAGGACCCTGTTTCTTTTTCTCCCTGTTTTTCAATCACGCGTCCGAGCTCATTTCTGGAATCAACCTTTTTTATTTCAGGAATCAACCTGTTCGATTTTGACCTCAAATAACGAGTTTTAACACATTTTCACGATAATCCGAGTTTCGGCGAATGCTGGTTTGTGGCACTCGGCACCCCCCAAATGTCATCCGTTGGTGCTCAAACTTTGCGTGGCAGCTTTATCTGACCCGAGGAACTTTCTATGTGATTTCCGGAGAATTTTGTTCCAGGACCCCGGAATCTCGAAAAACCGTGTATTACACTTCAATTTCAGTCGTTCGGAAGGTCGTACCGGACCCTGTTTCTTTTTCTCCCTGTTTTTCAATCACGCGTCTGAGCTCATTTCAGGAATCAACCTGTTCGATTTCAGGACTTAAACTATAATCTGAGTTTCGGCGAATGCTGGTTTGTGGTACACCGGCACCCCCCAAATGTCTTCCATTGGTGCTCAAACTTTGCGTGGCCACTTTATCTGACTCGAAGAACTTTCTATGTAATTTCCGAAGAATTTTGTTCCGGGACCCCGGAATCCCGAAAAACCGTGTATTATACACTTCAATTTCAGCCGTTCGGAAGGTCGTACCGGACCCTGTTTCTTTTTCTCCCTGTTTTTCAATCACGCGTCCGAGCTCATTTCAGGAATCAACTTGTTCGATTTCAGCCTCAAATAACGAGCTTTAACTCATTTTTGACGATAACCCGAGTTTCGGCGAATGCTGGTTTGTGGCGCACCGGCACTCCCAAATGTCTTCCGTTGGTGCTCAAACATTGCGTGGCCGCTTTATCTGACCAGAGGAACTTTCTATGTAATTTCCGGAGAATTTTGTTCCGCGACCCCGGAATCCCGAAAAACCGTGTATTATACACTTCAATTTCATCCGTTCGGAAGGTCGTACCGGACCCTGTTTCTATTTCTCCCTGTTTTCCAATCACGCGTCCGAGCTCATTTCAGGAATCAACTTGTTCGATTTCAGCCTCAAATAACGAGCTTTAACTCATTTTTGACGATAACCCGAGTTTCGGCGAATGCTGGTTTGTGGCACACCGGCACTCCCAAATGTCTTCCGTTGGTGCTCAAACATTGCGTGGCCGCTTTATCTGACCCGAGGAACTTTCTATGTAATTTCCGGAGAATTTTGTTCCGCGACCCCGGAATCCCGAAAAACCGTGTATTATACACTTCAATTTCAGCCGTTCGGAAGGTCGTACCGGACCCTGTTTCTTTTTCTCCCTGTTTTCCAATCACGCGTCCGAGCTCATTTCAGGAATCAACTTGTTCGATTTCAGCCTCAAATAACGAGCTTTAACTCATTTTTCTTGATAACCCGAGTTTCGGCGAATGCTGGTTTGTGGCACACCGGCACTCCCAAATGTCTTCCGTTGGTGCTCAAACATTGCGTGGCCGCTTTATCTGACCCGAGAAACTTTCTATGTAATTTCCGGAGAATTTTGTTCCGGGACCCCGGAATCCCGTAAAACCGTGTATTATACACTTCAATTTCAGCCGTTCGGAAGGTAAATCGGACCTGTTTCTTTTTCTCCTGTTTTTCAATCACGCGTCCGAGCTCATTTCAGGAATCAACTTGTTCGATTTCAGCCTCAAATAACGAGCTTTAACACATTTTTCACGATAACCCGAGTTTCGGCGAATGCTGGTTTGTAGCACACCGGCACCCCTAAATGTCTTCCGTTGGTGCTCAAACTTTGCGTGGCCGCTATATCTGACCCGAGTAACTTTCTATGTGATTTCCGGAGAATTTTGTTCCGGGACCCCGGAATCCCGAAAAACCGTGTATTATACACTTCAATTTCAGCCGTTCGGAAGGTCGTACCGGACCCTATATCTTTTTTTTCCTTGTTTTTCAGTGACGCGTCCGAGCTCATTTCAGGAATCAACCTGTTCGACTTCAGCCTCAAATAACGAGCTTTAACACATTTTTCACGATAATCCGACTGTCGACGAATGCTGGTTTGTGGCACACCGGCACCCCCAAATGTCTTCCGTTGGTGCTCAAACTTTGCGTGGCCGCTTTATCTGACCCGAGGAACTTTCTATGTAATTTTCGGAGAATTTTGTTCGGGGACACCGGAATCCCGAAAAACCGTGTATTATACACTTTAATTTGAACCGTTCGGAAGGTCGCACCGGGCCCCCGTTTCTTTTTCTCCTGTTTTTCAATCACGCTTCCGAGCTCATTTCAGAATTAATCATTCGATTTCACCTCAAATAACGAGCTTTAACACGTTTTTCACGATAATCCGAGTTTTGCGAATCTTTGGTTTGTGGCACACCGGCACCCCCAAATGTCTTCCGTTGGTGCTCAAACTTTGCGTGGCCGCTTTATCTGACCCGAGGAAGTTTCTATTTGATTTCCGGAGAATTTTGTTCCGGGACCCCGGAATCCCGAAAAATCGTGTATTATACACTTCAATTTCAGAAGTTCGGAAGGTCGTACCCGACCCTGTTTCTTTTTCTTCCTGTTTTTCAATCACGCGTCCGAGCTCATTTCAGGAATCAACCTGTTCGATTTCAGAAATCAACTATTTCGATTTAAGCCTCAAATAACGAGCTTTAGCACATTTTCACGATTATACGAGTTTCGGCGAATGCTGGTTTATGGCACACCGGCACCCCCAAATGTCTTCCATTGGTGCCCAAACTTTGCATGGCCGCTTTATCTGACCCGGGGAACTTTCTATGTGTTTTCCGGAGAATTTTGTTTCAGGACCCCGGAATCCCGAAAAACCGTGTATTACACTTCAATTTCAGCCGTTCGGAAGGTCGTACCGGACCCTGTTTCTTTTTCTCCCTGTTTTTAATCATGCGTCCGAGCTCATTTCAGTAATCAACCTAATCGATTTCAGGAATAAACCTGTTCAATTTCAGCCTCAAATAACGAGTTTTAACACATTTTTCACGATAATCCGAGTTTCGGCGAAGGCTGGTTTGTGGCACACCGGCACCCCTAAATGTCTTCCGTTGGTGCTCAAACTTTGCGTGGCCGCTTTATCTGACCCGAGGAACTATCTATGTGATTTTCGTAGAATTTTGTTCCGGGACCCCGGAATCCCGAAAAACCGTGTATTATACGCTTCAATTTCAGTTGTTCGGAAGGTCGTACCGGACCCTGTTTCTTTTTCTCCCTTTTTTTCAATTACGCGTCCGAGCTTATTTATGGAATCAACCTGTTCGATTTCAGTAATCAACCTGTTCGATTTCAGGAATCAGCCTGTTCGATTTCAGCCTCAAATAACGAGTTTTAACACATTTTTCACGATTATACGAGTTTCGGCAAATGCTGGTTTGTGGCACACCGGCACCCCCAAATGTCTTCCGTTGGTGCTCAAACTTTGCGTGGATGCTTTATCTAACCCGGGGAACTTTCTATGTGATTTTCGGAGAATTTTTTTCCGGGACCCCGAAATCCCGAAAAACCGTGTATTATACTCTTCAATTTCAGCCGTTCGGAAGGTCGTACCGGACCCTGTTTCTTTTTCTCCCTGTTTTTCGATCACGCGCCCGACCTCATTTCAGGAATCAACCTTTTCGATTTCAGGAATCAACTTGTTTGATTTCAGCCTCAAATAACGAGCTTTTACACATTTTTCACGATAATACGAGTTTCGGCGAATGCTGGTTTTTGCCACTCGGCACCCCCCAAATGTCATCCGTTGGTGCTCAAACTTTGCGTGGCTGCTTTATCTGACCCGAGGAACTTTCTATGTGATTTCCGGAGAATTTTGTTCCGGGACCCCGGAATCCCGAAAAACCGTGTATTATACACTTCAATTTCAGCCGTTCGGAAGGTCGTACCGGACCCTGTTTCTTTTTCTCGCTTTTTTTCAATCACGCATCCAAGCTCATTTCAGGAATCAACCTGTTCGATTTCAGGAATCAACCTGTTCGATTTCAGCCTCAAATAACGAGCTTTAACACATTTTTCACGATAATCCGAGTTTCGGCGAATACTGGTTTGTGGCACACCGGCACCCCCAAATGTCTTCCGTTGGTGCTCAAACTTTGCGTGGCCGCTTTATCTGACCCGAGAAAGTTTCTATTTGATTTCCGGAGAATTTTGTTCCGGGACCCCGGAATCCCGAAAAATCGTGTATTATACACTTCAATTTCAGCAGTTCGGAAGGTCGTACCAGACCCTGTTTCTTTTTCTTCCTGTTTTTCAATCACGCGTCCGAGCTCATTTCAGGAATCAACCTGTTCGATTTCAGAAATCAACCTGTTCGATTTTGTTGGAGCTTGTGTCCTCCACAAATTAGCTCGATAACATTTGTAAATCTCTTAAAGGTTCACAAGTGTATACTTCGTATTTAATCAGTTTATTAACGATTACCTAATAACTGTTGGTATGTCATCTTATATTCATATGATTGTTATTAACCATGAAAGTTTCGGAACTTGGGTACTAGATACTGGTTGTGGTTCTCATCTGTGTAATCATTTGCAGGGCCTAAGAAACATCACACCTCTCGGAAAGGGTGATGTGGACCTGCGAGTCGGGAATGGAGCCAGAGTTGTTGTTGTCTCGAAGGGAACATATGTAATCCAACTCCCTAGTGGTTTTGAGTTATTTTTAAATAACTGTTACTATGTACCCAGTTTGTCTAAGAACATTATTTCAGTTTCCGTACTTGATAAAGACGGATTTTCATTTTTAATAAAGGATAATAGCTGTATTTTCTGTTTCAATGAAATGATTTATGGCAAAGCGGTTTCCATGAATGGAATTTACATCTTAGATCAAACCACGGAAGTATTACACGTGAATAATAAGAAATAAAGGTTGGTGACAAAGATCAATCCTATCTATGGCATTGTCGAATGGGACACATAAATGAGAAACGCGTAAAGAAACTCGTCGATAATGGGACTATTCCCGCATTCGAATTTTCTACATATGGCACGTGTGAATCATGTCTCATTGGCAAAATGACTCGAATTTCCTTCAAAGGTGTTGGAATGCGCGCTAGTGACCTATTAGGACTCATACATACTGATGTTTGTGGACCTATGTCAATTACCGCTAGAGATGGCTATAGATATTTTATCACTTTCACGGACGATTTGAGTAAATACGGATATGTCTACTTAATGAAGCATAAAAGTGAGTCCTTTGAGAAATTCAAGGAATACCAGAAGAGGGTTGAGAACCAACTGGGTAGAAAGGTTAAAGCACTCCAGATCGGGGTAGCGAATATCTTTCAAATGAGTTTGATCAACACCTTAAAGACTGTGGAATCGTTTTGCAGTTAACTCCACCTGGAACACCTCAATTAAATGGTGTGTCCGAATGGAGAAATCGAACCTTACTTGATATGGTTCGATCCATGATGAGTCACACGGTAGTGCCTGATTCATTATGGGGTTTTGCTCTTTTGTCAGCCGCTCTTATACTTAACCGAAGTCCGACTAAAGCTGTCGACAAGACTCCATATGAAATGTGGAAGGGAACGGTCCCTAACTTGTCCTTTATTCGGGTTTGGGGCTGCGAGGCTTATATCAAGTGGAGACACGAGGATAAGCTCGGCCCGCAATCGGTCAAGACATACTATATAGGTTATCCAAAAGGAACATTTGGTCATTACTTCTATTCGCCTACCGAACATCGAGTTTTTGTTGCGGCTTGTGCGACGTTCTTAGAGAAATAATTTCTCGAGAACAAGACGAGTAATAGAACCTTCGAGCTGTCGGAGATTACAGAACCAACAACCGAGGAACGGATGGAGGAAGTTGTTCCTCCAACTGATGATACGGTTAATATTCCTAAGGAACCCAGGAGGTCGGGTAGAGTCTCTAATCCTCCGGACAGATACATTGGTATGGTCGAGGAGAATGACGTTTTACTTCTAGAAAGTAATGAACCCGCTACCTATAAAGGTGCTATGGCCTGTTCCGACTCAAAGTTATGGCTCGAAGCCACGCAATCCGAGATGGACTCTATGTATGAGAATGATGTATGAGATCTAGTTGATTTACCTAATAAGGTAAAACCTCTACAATGCAAATGGCTTTACAAAATAAAGCGTTCTGTAGACGCGCAACCAGATACCTATAAGGCACGACTAGTGGCAAAAGGTTTCACTCAAGTGCACGGATTGCATTATGATGAGATTTTTGCACCTGTAGTCATGCTACGTTCCATTCGGATAATCTTAGCGATTGCCGCTTTTCATGATTATGAAATTTGGCAAATGGATGTGAAAACCGCCTTCTTAAACGGTTATTTGGAGGAAGAGTTGTACATGGTGCAACCCGAAGGTTTCATAGATCCTGAACATCCTAAGAAAGTATGCAAGCTTAAGCGTTCCATTTATGGACTTAAGCAAGCTTCTCGGAGTTGGAATCATCGTTTCGACCAGGTGATAAAAGAGTATGGTTTCACACGATCGGTCGAGGAACCATGCTTATATATCAAGTCGAGTGGGAGCAAGATTGTATTCTTGATATTGTATGTCGATGACATACTCTTGATTGGGAATGACATTCCTCTCCTATCTTCGGTTAAAGAATGGTTGAAGAACCATTTCCAGATGAAAGATCTGGGTGAGGCACAACGCATTTTGGGAATCCGTATCTACCGAGATAGATCACGACGGACGTTATCACTTAGTCAGGAGTCTTATTTGGATAAGATTCTTGAGAAGTTCAGCATGACCAACTCCAAGAAGGGGAACCTTTCAATGACGTCTGGGATGCAGTTGAGCAAGTCTCTGTCACCTACGACGCCTTAAGGGATTGAGCACATGAGTCGTGTTCCTTATGCATCTGCAATAGGATCAATCATGTATGTCATGATATGCACACGTCCAGACGTGGCATATGCATTGAGTATGACGAGTCGGTACCAAAAGAATCCAGGTGAAACACACTGGATAGCTGTTAAAAATATCCTCAAGTACCTACAGAGGACTAAGGATAGGGTATTGACTTATGGAGGCGATACTAAGCTATGCGCAATCGGTTACGCAGATGCTAGCTTCCAAAAAGATCGAGATGATTCAAAATCTCAGTCCGGATTCGTCTTCACTCTTAATGGTGCTGCGGTCAGCTGGAAGAGTTCCAAACAGAGTGTTGTAGCAGATTCTACCACTGAATCCGAGTACTATGCCGCTTCGGAAGCAGCTAAGGAAGCGATATGGATGCGTCAATTCTTACAAGGACTTACGATAGTTCCTAGTTCGAATGACCCGATCACCATCTATTGTGACAATAGAGGTGCCATCTTCCAGGCTAAGGAGCCAAAGTCTAGCAACAAATCTAGACATGTACATCGGAAAGCTCACCTGATCCGTGATTACGTGGAGCAAGAAGAGATAGTGATTGACAAGATTGCGACGGATGATAACATCGCGGACCCTCTCACTAAACCATTGAATTTTGATAAGCATAAAGGGCACGTTATTTCCATGGGAATTAAACGTGTTCCTGAGTTGTAGTAGTTGATTATGAATTTGATACATTATCTTTTTCATATACTATTTATAACTTCATCGTTTTATTATAATATTTTGTTTTTCATGTGGATTGTACTGACAACTTTGAACGCCACAAAGTGAACTGAATTACATTAGATTTTGTTTTGGTCCGTAATCGCCTACAAGAGCTGATAACTCTGGCTATTATATTGTGCAGTCGATTGATGGTGGGTTCAACGAGCCATAAGTCAAACTGTTGACTGATCGATCACAAATGCGAGATTATAACGATACCTCGTAGGACAAATTTTTGTGACAACGTAATGGAGTCCTAAATGTTTAAAAACATCCGGTGCCAGGTCATGGATAGGACATCCATTGTGTTCTTAGAGTCGATTCTTTTGACTATCGACTGTCTCTTGAGATTAAGGCAGTTTTTGGGTGACTTTGGTTTCTTTCTCACGATGTCTCCGAATCGAGGCTAAGTAGATTTTTTCTGGATCATTTCATACTGTGCTTACATCGGCAGGATTCGAGTTAAGGAAAATATCCAACCTTTATCAGGTATAGTTATTTCTCAGGGCCACTCGAGGAGTAGTAACTGAAATGCATGGCCATGCTCGAATGATGATTCGTTTATCAGTTAAGTTACTCTCTAGTCGGGGAAACCACTCTTGATAATGATCGCTTGTAAAATACGACCTTTGTGAATACGGATTTGCAAATTGTTTTACATTGAGTGGGAGAAATTTTAGGATATGAGAATCGGTTATCGCACATACACTTGTGAGGACAAGTGGGAGTTTGTTGGAGCTTGTGTCCTCCACAAATTAGTGTGATAACATTTGTAAATCTCTTAAAGGTTCACAAGGGTATACTTCGTATTTAATCAGTTGATTAACGATTGCCTAATAACGGTTGGCTTGCTAGAAAGTTTGACGTTATTATCATACAGATGGCGGTGATCAACTGGTCCCTAAAGGTCACACCTATAGGATGTGTTTGAGAGATGTGGTTATGGAAATGTAATCACATTGATGCCTTATATGACTAAACAGTTAGTCAATGTGTTGATGAGACAATTATTTAATGAAGATTAAATAATATTAGTTGAGACGAATTAACTGTCAATTCGTAAAATTGAATATAATAAGTTATATTTAATTAATGTATATAATGTTAGCTTGGACGAATTAATATGTTAATTCGTACTTAAATGTAATCGATTATATTTAAGCAACAAGATGAATGTGTCATAGTGGTAATAGTGAGGGTACTCAAACCAAGAGGTTATGGGATCGATCCTCACTAGATGATAATTTATATTTAACACATTTTATACATTTTTGGAATAACCGAAAATAAGGAAATTATACTCCTTATTATTTCGGTATTATGGGCCGAGAATTAAGTAGAAAAATCTACCCTATTCATTAATTTTTACACGGTTAAAGGGTGAAGGAAGGGGAATTTTTCTAACCTAATTTTTTTCCCATTCTTGCCTCTCATCTAAAAACACAAAAACGACAAAACCCCTAATTAAATTTACTGAAATTTGGGGATCGATTCTAGCAACAAGTTAAGGGCATTTCTCATATCGTCTTGGGTGCAACTAATAGGCGAATATCAACTTTGATATTGTTCTTAGGCCGTTTTTGCTAAGACCGAATGTTATTTCTTAATCCTTTACGATTTTGTTTATGCAATTTAATTTTATAACTAGTTTCATCATTATAATTCGTTATAATCCTTAAAAATTAAAGGGATGCATACAGATAAATCCCACATATTTCAGTCTCAAATAACGAGCTTTAACACATTTTTCACGATAATCCGAGTTTCGGCGAATGCTGGTTTGTGGCACACCGTGTAACGCCCCGTAAACAATAGGTGTACAAAATGGTATATTTTATTAATAGCAGCGGAAATTACAGAGCGTTACCGCCGTATTTCCCCATACAGAGAAATACAAGGATTACATTATTCTTTAGTGCAACCAAATAACTAGTAACAAGTCTTATTGATAAGATTATATTATTCTGATACATTATTCTTATTCTATTTTCTTGCGTCAACCTCATTCATGCCCTTCCCTGTTTCCTGTACCTGAAAAAGATGATTAAAATAAAGGGTCAACCAACCACAGGTTGAGTATATTTCCCCTAAGCTCCAACTCAAATTAATATAACTCTGGTCATTATTATTGAACAGGGCCACATTACGGAGCCGAGACTCCCTTAGGCTATGCCCTCCTCCGTGTACACATGATAACAATCTTTTCCTCTTTTTTTTTCTCTTTTTCTCTTTTCTTTTTTCCTTTTTCTCTTTTTCTTTCTTTTTATCCGGATATAACGGGGCGGAGCCAATTGCCGAACCCCCTGCCGAGCTCACTTCAGAGCTCACGTCCATGTACACGGGATAAAATAATAATGTGGTCCAGTCCCTTTCAATAATAATGTCCCCGGATGATACATTGGCCAAATGTATACCTTAGCACTGGTATTTTAACATTAACATTATCATGTGAGTATTATAACGTCAACTATTAACACAAACAGTACCACAGTCATATCTCACGTAAACCACATTACGTAAATTATACGAGTATAACATAACTTTATCACATAGACAGTCATTCACGTACATTATAATACCAGTTAAGAAATTATGACGACAACTTACTTACTCATTATATTAACTTAAGATGAAGGGGTAGGAAATATACCTTATAATCACCTCACCAAACCTTAGCTACTATATCAGCCATGAAGTAATTTGTAGTGAACTGATGATATCCCTTTTGGTTGTGCGTTTATCAAATGAACAAGGTAGATATTTATAGTTTTCTAAGTCGGTTAACCTATGCTACCTACCCTTCTACATGGTACATGCACAACCAAAAAAACATGAAATTGTCATCCTACCTCCCCTAGGTTCACACGTGGTACACTAAGTACCATATTTGCCCTTTTTTTTTATTACTACAATTCAACATGTGACAAAAATATATATTATATATTAAATTTTAGAAAAATATCTAAATATTTTATTTTGCGGGTTATTTTCTTTGAGATAGGTCTATAAAAAATTCTACGGGTAAAGTTATTATTGAGTCGGATTCTAACCGAACTATTTTATTCTTATTCTAGGGTCTTACTTATACTAGGTTACTACGCCTTTCGAATTTTATTGGGTCAATATCTCCCTCTAGGATGGATTCATTTCATTTGTGTACCTTTTTCGACTTTACTAGATAAAAATTCTTTCCCTTTTTAAATAAAGAATTTTCTCAAATCTATTAAATAAGATAATTTTATTTGGGGTATCACATTCTACCCCCCTTAAAATAAGTTTCGTACTCGAAACTTGGATCATTACCTTAGTGAAACAAATAAGGGTATCGAATTCGCATTTCTTGTTCTGTTTCCCAAGTTGCTTCTGTGTCATCATGATGTGACCACAAAACCTTTACTAGTGGAATAACTTTGTTTCGAAGAGCCTTTTCCTTGTGATATAAATTTGAATCGATTTCTCTTCGTAGGTTAGGTCCTCCCTAACTTGCACCAGAGGTAAGTTAATGACATGGCTAGGGTCGGAGATATACTTTCTTAAGAGTGACACATGAAAAATGTCGCATGGATTCTAGAAAGTTCTATTGGAAGGGATAGTCTATATGCAACATTTCCAACTCGCTCCACTATCTCAAATGGTTCTATATATCTTGGGCTCAATTTTCTCTGTTTCCCGAATCTAATAACCTCCTTTGTAGGTGTTTCTTAAGGAAAAACCAAATCACCTCCTTGAAACTCCACTAGTCGTCTTTTAGGTCTAGCATAACTCTTTTGACAACTTTGAACAGTTATCATTTTCCCTTATATGAATTTTATGTTATCGGTAGTCTCTTGAATCAGATCTGGTCCAATGACCCTTGACTCATCAATATCACTCTAACATATTGGGGATCTACAGTTTCTCTCATACAAAGCATCAAAATGAGTCATTCCAATACTAGCATGATAACTATTATATGAAACTTGATCAAGGGCAAATGTTGTTCTCAAGACCCCTGGAATTTCAGAACACATGCTCCTAACTAATATAGGTTACTTCTTCAAGTAATCATGTTGCTCACATACTAACAAATCTGGGTTAAGCTTTTTGTTCCAGAAAGCTCTTTGGTGGTATCCATGGAAACCATAAACATTGCCAAATATGTAAAAGTAATCAACCCATTTTTGGTAATAAGTGTCTTTTTGTATGAGAAAACTCTTTTCCAAAGAAATCAAAAGCTTCCTTCTCAATTTAAACGAAATAACCAGTTTTTTTTTCCCTGAAGTGTATAAGGTTTGTTGAAAATTTGGAGAGCCATTTTCAAGAGTTAAAATATTTTCGAAATGTTTCTTTCAAAGACGAGTCTTCTTAAGTCACAGTGGACTACACTGTTGTTGTTTTTTTGTACTTAGACAATAAACCAAATTTAATGATCTCTTATAGCACCCTGACTCAATCTATGACATTCTTCATCTTTGATCATCCTTGTGCAATCTTCTGTGGCAATTAGAACTCTTGAGCTATAAGGTTAAAACTTAAGAGGCACATAATTAAATAAACAATGAGATTAATTTGTCTTAGGGCATCATCAACACTTAACTAATCAAATTGGGTCCCAACATCTCTGTTTGTCCAACGGTTTATGGGTGAAAAGCAGTGCTAAAGTTCAAACGATTTCCTAGAGCATTCTAGAAACTTTTCCAAAATTTCTCTAAAAAATTTTGTGTCATGATATGACACAATGGTTTGGGAACTCCGTGTAATCTGACAATTTCTTTTAGGTATTTCTTTGCTAACTGTTCAGATTTCCACGTGGTTTTGATTGCTAAAAAAAAGCGTGTCTTCTTGGTTAGTCGGTCTAAATCACTCATATCTCATTCATTCCTTTTAGGTGTCAAAGGCAACATTGTCACAAAGTTCACTCTTATCGACTCCCATTCCCATGATGGAATGTCCAAAGGCTGTAAACTTCCTCATGGCCTTTAATGTTCATTTTCACTTGCTGACAGGTTAGACATTTTGTGACAAATTCTAACATCTCGTACCTTCCTATGATGTCATCACATATGTCAAATGTTTTTATACAACTAATTCCCTTAAAAAGGTGTACTAATATAAGGCTAGGTGTACTAATATAAGGTTGTACTCATTGCTCTGACAATCACAATGTCCATCATCATACATAATAAGTCAAACTAATTTTTTTTTTCTATTCTCATATCTTTTAAAATATTCAAAATATGAAATATTAGTTAACTAAATCTAATTTCTTTTATCATCATATCCCGAATTGCCTAACTATGGGTAGATAAACAATAAAACGTTTACCACTAAGTGTCTCTACTACCACATAAGTCTTATGAAGGGGCTATTGAATACCTATATTACAATCCATGAGAAACTTTGACTATTTTACCTCATCTCATGCAAACCTCCATTTCTCTTTTATCTAGATAAAAATCCAATAGCATTTCCTAATTTGTCCAAGACACAATGTACTTCTGTGTAGAATCGTCATTGTATAGCTTAGCTTCTATGCCTAGGAATAAGAGCACCGATATTATGTTCAAACCTATTTCCTCTCCCTTTTCCTTTATACATTATCACTCTCTATAAATTATTTTATTGACTGTATAAATAGACTGTCTACTTATTTACGGTTCCACCGACACTTACTGTTCACTGAGGCTACAGTAGTACAGTACCCACCGAAGCCTTTTTTTTTTTTCAAATATATTTTTTTTTCTATAAAAAACCACAAAAATTAACCATTTTATCCACCCACTTCATTTACTTCTTATCCATAATCTCAAAAAAACTCTCTAAATTATGGATAAATCATCCGATAATTCATCCAATAAATCACCCGACATCTCCTCCGATGAGCTTTATAATTCCGTTACAAAGTCTCTTAATGAAGTGAAGACACTCATTAGCTTGCTAATGATACTAATATGTGTATTAGTAGCGGTATTTGCAATAATTATAGTTTATCTTACGAAATAAATAACTATTGTTTGTAATCCTCTCTTTGATATTATTAATCATGTTACTAATCTAGTGATTTGTATATTCTTAGAGGTTTTATTATCGCCCTAACAACTTGTTAAATAAACTATACTTGTTAATCATGTTTAAAAAGTTAAAAATAGGGTAACCTTTTTATTTTGGTTTTTTTTTGGCTTTTATTAGAAATCGAACCTCAGACTTCTTAAACGATCTGAGATTCTCGGACCACTTAGGCTCCATTCCCAAGTTGACATCTCAACTACAAAATATTATGATATTGTCTTATGTTAATATTGTTTCAACATCGATACTTCAAAACAGTAAATGACCATCTCAACTCAACTGGGCTCTTTCAATTTGAGCTTCATGAAATATTCAAATGTTCCCCAATTAAAACATCATAATTCTAATACTCAATATTCCACTAATTCACAATTACTTAATTACCCACATTAATAATGCCTTACATCACTAATCTCACAAGACACCTTCAATCATGTCTATTTTTCCATCTATAGATCCATGAAATAATGTAATCACCTGATATCATGATCTTATCATCTTAGTCACAAATATCTTATAAAAAAATGCATTGACTAATCTAATATTTTCTTTGAAGCAAAACTTTATAATCCAAATTTCACCATCACCAGCAAATTACCTAATTACTACCTAATTACTACCAACAACTTCCAAATTTCAATCCCCAAAATCACAGTCATTCTCAAAATATAAATTAAAACATGAAAATATTTTTATCCTTTTCTTTTACCTCTAAGTAACCCAATGTCAATCTCATTAGCATAATCCAAACGACTTAAGTACAACTCTATATTAGCCATAAATCCCTTAATAATATCATCCAGGTCCTCAACCCACAATATCTTCAAAACTCTAATAAGACTTTGTGATGCTCACTAATGACCTTCAAAGACATTAATCCAACATTCTCCATAATTGAAATAAATATTCACTTAACATTTACAAGCCCCTAAAACTTTATATCTTCAAACCTCCATTTTTTTTTCTGACATCTTCAATATATTGGCTTGAAACCACAATATTCTGATTCAAACTTTAAAATTCTTCCTCTTTGTATTTACTATATAAATTCCTCGAAGATTCGAACTCCATAAATGTACTTACATTGAATTCATCCTACTCAATTCCTTTTTTTTTTGTTTTCTCTCTTTTCCTAATTGCCTCCAACGGTAAGCTTGCCAAAAATCGAATTATTCACTTCCTTTCTATACTCCTAACGCCTGCCTCTCATTCGTCCACAAAGTTAGGCACAACCTTCTTCTTCCATAACAAATACGACAAACCCCTTTCTTTTGTTTTACCAGTCAAGATTTCGAAAATCGTGATAGCCACTTAACTTAGTTTATCTATATTCTACATATATCACACCTTGTTAGTTCACATAAACTACAAAAACCATCATCTTCTCGAACTCACTCGGACATAATACTTCACCATTCTTCTATTGAAAAACATCGACATTTGGTACGTCGTTGTCGTTAAGTGAATCTAGTGCACTCTACTTTCGACTATATCCATTAATGTTGGGCACTAAAATAAATTTATTATACCTCTATAATATTGTATTTTTCATGTCTAAATGACTAAAGTATAGTATCTCTATTTCACTCGGCATTTATGGAAGTATACTCTGTTTCTCACGCAGCCTCTAATATCTCTAACCTTGTGACATGACAGTAAGACTGAACCTAGTAGTTCTTTATACCTTTTTTTATTATAGTGCAAGTTATGATTTTAAAAGTGTGCACATATATAGAATGATATGTCGGCAAAGACCGTATCAAATAGTGCACTAACGATAAATACTAAAAGGACACATAAAAAATATCATTAAGTCAAATAAGGTAATCACATAAGTTAACAAGCAAATAAACAAGATAAAATCCTATAAGCTACCCATTATACCTAGGACGTCTACCCATCTCTCGGTCAATTTATGTTTTTTTTTTGAATCCATATAATTTATTAAGTAATTTTTTTTTCATTCTTTAGCCTAAGCTCTGATACCACTTTTGTAACGTCCCGTAAACAACAGGAGTACAAAATGGTATATTTTATTAATAGCAGCGGAAATTACAGAGCGTTACCGCCGTATTTCCCCATACAGAGAAATACAAGGCTTACATTATTCTTTAGTGCAACCAAATAACTAGTAACAAGTCTTATTGATAAGATTATATTATTATGATACATTATTCTTATTCTATTTTCTTGCGTCAACCTCACTCATGCCCTTCCCTGTTTCCTGTACCTGAAAAAGATGAATAAAATAAAGGGTCAACCAACCACAGGTTAAGTATATTTCCCATAAGCTCCAACTCAAATTAATATAACTCTGCTCATTATTATTGAACAGGGCCACATTACGGAGCTGAGACTCTCTTAGGCTATGCCCTCCTCCGTGTACACAAGATAACAATCTTTTCCTCTTTTTTTTTTCTCCTTTTCTCTTTTTTTTTTTTTTCATTTTTCTCTTTTTCTTTCTTTTTATCAGGATATAACGGGGCGGAGCCAATTGCCAAGCCCCCTTCCGAGCTCACTTCAGAGCTCACGTCCATGTACACGGGATAAAATAATAATGTGGTCCAGTCCCATTCAATAATAATGTCCCCGGATGATACATTGGCCAAATGTATACCTTAGCACTGGTATTTTAACATTAACATTATCATCTGAGCATTATAACGTCAACTATTAACACAAACAGTACCACAGTCATATCTCACGTAAACCACATTACATAAATTATACGAGTATAACATAACTTTATCACATAGACAGTCATTCACGTACATTATAATACCAGTTAAGAAATTATGACGACAACTTACTTACTCGTTATATTAACTTAAGATGAAGGGGTAGGAAATATACCTTATAATCACCTCACCAAACCTTAGCTACTATATCAGCCATGAAGTAATTTGTAGTGAACTGATGATATCCCTTTTGGTTGTGCGTTTATCAAATGAACAAGGTAGATATTTATAGTTTTCTAAGTCGGTTAACCTATGCTACCTACCCTTCTACGTGGTACATGCACAATCAAAAAAACATGAAATTGTCATCCTACCTCCCCTAGGTTCACACGTGGTACACTAAGTACCATATTTGCCCTTTTTTTATTACTACAATTCAACATGTGACAAAAATATATATTATATATTAAAGTTTAAAAAAATATCTAGATATTTTATTTTGCGGGTTATTTTCTTTGAGATAGGTCTATAAAAAATTCTACGGGTAAAGTTATTATTGAGTCGGATTCTAACCGAACTATTTTATTCTTATTCTAGGGTCTTACTTATACTAGGTTACTACGCCTTTCGAAATTTATTGAGTCAATATCTCCCTCTAGGATGGATTCATTTCATTTGTGTACCTTTTTCGACTTTACTAGATAAAAAATCTTTCCCTTTTCAAATAAAGAATTTTCTCAAATCTATTAAATAAGATAATTTTATTTGGGGTATCACACACCGGCACCCCCAAATGTCTTCCGTTGGTGCTCAAACTTTGCGTGGCCGCTTTATCTGACCCGAGGAACTTTCTATGTTATTTCCGGAGAATTTTGTTCTGGGACCCCGGAATCCCGAAAAACCGTGTATTATACAGTTCAATTTCAGCCGTTCGGAAGGTCGTACCGAACCCTGTTTCTTTTTCTCCCGAATTTTCAATCACGCGTCCGAGCTCATTTCAGGAATCAACCTGTTCGATTTCAGCCTCAAATAACGAGCTTTAACACATTTTTCACGATAATCCGAGTTTCGGCGAATGCTGGTTTGTGGCACACCGGCACCCCCAAATGTCTTACGTTGGTGCTCAAACTTTGCATGGCCGTTTTATCTGACCCGGGAAACTTTCTATGTGATTTTCGGAGAATTTTGTTCCGGGACCCCGGAATCCCGAAAAACCGTGTATTATAATACACTTTAATTTCAGCCGTTCGAAGGTCGTACCGCACCCTGTTTCTTTTTCTCCCTGTTTTTCAATCACGCGTCCGAGCTCATTTCAGAAATCAACCTGTTCGATTTCAAGAATCAACCTGTTCGATTTCAGCATCAAATAACGAGCTTTAACAAATTTTTCACGATAATCCGAGTTTCGGCGAATGCTAGTTTGTGGCACACCGGCACCCCCAAATGTCTTCCGTTGGTGCTCAAACTTTGCGTCGCCGCTTTATCTGACCCGAGGAACTTTCTATGTGATTTCCGGATAATTTTGTTCCGGGACCCCGAAATCCCGAAAAACCGTGTATTATACACTTCAGTTTCAGCAGTTCGGAAGGTCGTACCGGACCCAGTTTCTTTTTCTCCCTGTTTTTCAATCACCCGTCCGAGCTCATTTCAGGAATCAACCTGTTTGATTTAAGAAATCAACTTGTTCGATTTCAGCCTCAAATAACGAGCTTTAACACATTTTTCACGATAATCCGAGTTTGGCGAATCTTTGGTTTTGGCACACCGGCACCCCCAAATGTCTTCCGTTGGTGCTCAAACTTTGCGTGGCCGCTTTATCTGACACGAGGAACTTTCTATGTGATTTCCGGAGTATTTTGTTCCGGGACCCCGGAATCCCGAAAAACCGTGTAATATACACTTCAGTTTCAGCCGTTCGGAAGGTCGTACCGGACCCTGTTTATTTTTCTCCCTGTTTTTCAATCACGCGTCCGAGCTCATTTCAGGAATCAACCTGTTCGATTTCAGGAATCAACCTGTTCGATTTCAGCCTCAAATAACGAGCTTTAACACATTTTTCACGTTAATTCGAGTTTCGGCGAATGCTGGTTTGTGACACACCGGCACCCCCAAATGTCTTCTTTTGGTGTTCAAACTTTGCGTGGCCGCTTTATCTGACCCGAGGAACTTTCTATGTTATTTCCGGAGAATTTTATTCCGGGACCCCGGAATCCCGAAAAACCGTGTATTACACACTTCAATTCAGCCGTTCGGAAGGTCGTACCGGACCCTGTTTCTTTTTCTCCCTGTTTTTCAATCACGCGTCCGAGCTCATTTCAGGAATCAACCTGTTCGATTTCAGGAATCAACCTGTTCGATTTCAGCCTCAAATAACGAGCTTTAACACATTTTTCACGATAATCCGAGTTTCGGCGAATGCGGGTTTGTGGCACACCGGCTCCACCAAATGTCTTCCGTTGGTGCTCAAACTTTGCGTGGACGCTTTATCTGACACGAGGAACTTTCTATGTGATTTCCGGAGAATTTTGTTCCGGGATTCTGGAATCCCGAAAAACCGTGTATTATATACACTTCAATTTCAGCCGATCCGAAGGTCGTACCGGACCCTGTTTCTTATTCTATCTGTTTTTCAATCACGTGTCCGAGCTCATTTCAGGAATCAACCTGTTCTATTTCAACCTCAAATAACGAGCTTTAACACATTTTTCACGATAAAAGAGTTTCGGCGAATGCTGGTTTGTGGCACACAAGTAGTCCAGCACCCCCCCAAATGTCTTCCGTTGGTGCTCAAACTTTGCGTGGCCACTTTATCTGACCCGAGGAACTTTCTATGTGATTTCCGGAGAATTTTGTTCCGGGACCCCGGAATCCCGAAAAGCCGTGTATTATACACTTCAATTTCAGCCGTTCGGAAGGTCGTACCGGACCCTGTTTCTTTTTCTCCCTGTTTTTCAATCACTCGTCCGATCTCATTTCAGGAATCAACCTGTTCGATTTCAGAAATCACCTGTTCGATTTAAGCCTCAAATAACGAGCTTTAACACATTTTTCACGATAATCCGAGTTTCGGCGAATGCTGGTTTGTGGCACACCGGCACCCCCAAATGTCTTCCGTTGGTGCTCAAACTTTGCGTAACCGCTTTATCTGACACGAGGAACTTTCTATGTGATTTCCGGAGAATTTTGTTCCGGGACCCCGGAATCCCGAAAAACCGTGTATTATACACTTCAATTTCAGCCGTTCGGAAGGTCGTACCGGACCCTGTTTTTTTTATCCCTGTTATTTAATCACGCATCCGAGCTCATTTCAGGAATCAACCTGTTCAATTTCAGGAATCAACCATTTCGATTTCAGCCTCAAATAACGAGCTTTAACACATTTTTCACGATAATCCGAGTTTAGCGAATCTTTGGTTTCAGGCACACCGGCACCCCCAAATGTCTTCTGCTGGTGCTCAAACTTTGCGTGGCCTCTTTATCTGACACGAGGAACTTTCTATGTGATTTCCGGAGAATTTTGTTCCGGGACCCCGAAAAACCGTGTATTATACACTTCAATTTCAGCCGTTCGGAAGGTCGTACCGGACCCTGTTTCTTTTTCTCCCTGTTTTTCAATCACGCGTCCGAGCTCATTTCAGGAATTAACCTGTTCGATTTCAGGAAACAATCTGTTCGATTTCAACCTCAAATAACGAGCTTTAACACATTTTTCACGATAATCCGAGTTTCGGCGAATGCTGGTTTGTGGCACACCGGCACCCCCAAATATCTTCCGTTGGTGCTCAAACTTTGCGTGGCCGCTTTATTTGACCCGAGGAACTTTCTATGTGATTTCCGGAAAATTTTGTTCCGGGACCCCGGAATCCCGAAAAACCGTGTATTATACACTTCAATTTCAGCCGTTCGGAAGGTCGTACTGGAACCTGTTTCTTTTTCTCCCTGTTTTTCAATCACGCGTCCGAGCTCATTTCAGGAATCAACCTGTTCGATTTCAGGAATCAATCTGTTCGATTTCAACCTCAAATAACGAGCTTTAACACATTTTTCACAATAATCCGAGTTTCGTCGAATGCTGGTTTGTGGCACACCGGCACCCCCAAATGTCTTCCGTTGGTGCTCAAACTTTGTGTGGCCGCTTTATCTGACCCGAGGAACTTTCAATGTGATTTCGGAGAATTTTGTTCCGAGACCCCGGAATCCCGAAAAACCGTGTACTAAACACTTCAATTTTAGCCGTTCGGAAGGTCGTACCGGACCCTGTTTCTTTTTCTCCCTGTTTTTAAATCACGCGTCCGAGCTCATTTCATGAATCAACCTGTTCGATTTCAGGAATCAACCTATTCTATTTCAGCCTCAAATAACGAGCTTTAACACATTTTTCAAGATAATCCGAGTTTCGGCGAATGCTGGTTTGTCGCACACCGGCACTCCCAAATGTCTTCCATTGGTGCTCAAGATATGCGTGGCCGCTTTATCTGACCCGAGGAAATTTCGAAGTGATTTCCGGAGAATTTTGTTCCGGGACCCCGGAATCCCGAAAAACCGTGTATTACACACTTCAATTTCAGCCGTTCCGAAGTTCTTACCGGATCCTATTTCTTTTTCTCCTTGTTTTTCAATCACGCGTCCGAGCTCATTTCAGGAATCAACCTGTTCGATTTGAGGAATCAACCTATTCGATTTCAGCCTCAAATAACGAGCTTTAACACATTTTTCACGATAATCCGAGTTTCGGCGAATGCTGGTTTGTGGCACACCGCCACTCCCAAATGTCTTCCGTTGGTACTCAAGGTTTGCGTGGCCGCTTTATCTGACCCGAGGAACATTCGAAGTGATTTCCGGAGAATTTTGTTCCGGGACCCCGGAATCCCGAAAAACCGTGTATTACACACTTCAATTTCAGCCGTTCGGAAGGTCGTACCGGATCCTATTTCTTTTTCTCCCTGTTTTTCAATCACGCGTCCGAGCTCATTTCAGGAATCAACCTGTTCGATTTGAGGAATCAACCTATTCGATTTCAGCCTCAAATAACGAGCTTTAACACATTTTTCACGATAATCCGAGTTTCGGCGAATGCTGGTTTGTGGCACACCGACACCCCCAAATATCTTCCGTTGGTGCTCAAACTTTGCGTGGCCGCTTTATCTGACACGAGGAATTTTCTATGTGATTTCCGGAGAATTTTGTTCCGGGACCCCGGAATCCCGAAAAACCGTGTATTACACACTTCAATTTCAGCCGTTTGGAAGGTTGTACCTCTGTTTCTTTTTCTCCTTGTTTTTCAATCACGCGTCCGAGCTTATTTCAGGAATCAACCTGTTCGATTTCAGGAATCACCAGTTCGATTTCAGCCTTAAATAACGAGTTTTAACACATTTTTCACCATAATCCGAGTTTCGGCGAATGCTGGTTTATAGCACACCGGCACCCCCAAATGTCTTCCGTTGGTGCTCAAACTTTGCGTGGCCGCTTTGTCTGACATGAGGAACTTTCTATGTGATTTCCGGAGAATTTTGTTCCGGGACCCCGGAATCCCGAAAAACCGTGTATTATACACTTCAATTACAGTCGTTCGGAAGGTCGTACCGGACCCCTGTTTTTTTTTCTCCCTGTTTTTCAATCACGCATCCGAGCTCATTTCAGGAATCAACCTGTTCGATTTCAGGAATCAGCCATTTCGATTTCAGCCTCAAATAACGAGCTTTAACACATTTTTCACGATAATCCGAGTTTCGGCGAATGCTGGTTTGTGGCACACCGGCACCCCCAAATGTCTTCCGTTGGTGCTCAAACTTTGCGTGGCCGCTTTATCTGACCCGAGGAACTTTCTATGTGATTTCCGGAGAATTTTGTTCCGGGACCCCGGAATCCCGAAAAACCGTGTATTACACTTCAATTTCAGCCGTTCGGAAGGTCGTACTTGACCCTGTTTCTTTTTTTCCCTGTTTTTCAATCACACGTCCGAGCTCATTTCAGGAATCAACCTGTTCGATTTGAGGAATCAACCTATTCGATTTCAGCCTCGAATAACGAGCTTTAACACATTTTTCACGATAATCCGAGTTTCGGCGAATGCTGGTTTGTGGCACACCGGCACCCCCAAATGTCTTCCGTTGGTGCTCAAACTTTGCGTGGCCGCTTTATCTGACACGAGGAACTTTCTATGTGATTTCCGGAAAATTTTGTTCCGGGACCCCGGAATCCCGAAAAACCGTGTATTATACACTTCAATTTCAGCCGTTTGGAAGGTCGTACCTCTGTTTCTTTTTCTCCTTGTTTTTCAATCACGCATCCGAGCTCACTTCAGGAATCAAGCTGTTCGATTTCAGGAATCAACCTGTTCGATTTCAGCCTCAAATAACGAGGTTTAACACATTTTTCACGATAATCCAAGTTTCGGCGAATGCTGGTTTATAGCACACCGGCACCCCCAAATGTCTTCCGTTGGTGCTCAAACTTTGCGTGGCCGCTTTGTCTGACACGAGGAACTATCTATGTGATTTCCGGAGAATTTTGTTCCGGGACCCCGGAATCCCGAAAAACCGTGTATTATACACTTCAATTACATCCGTTCGGAAGGTCGTACCGGACCCTGTTTTTTTTCTCCCTGTTTTTCAATCACGCATCCGAGCTCATTTCAGGAATCAACCTGTTCGATTTCAGGAATCAACCATTTCGATTTCAGCCTCAAATAACGAGCTTTAACACATTTTTCACGATAATCCGAGTTTCGGCGAATGCTGGTTTGTGGCACACCGGCACCCCCAAATGTCTTCCGTTGGTGCTCAAACTTTGCGTGGCCGCTTTATCTCACCCGAGGAACTTTCTATGTGATTTCCGGAGAATTTTGTTCCGGGACCCCGGAATCCCGAAAAACCGTGTATTATACACTTCAATTTTGTAGTTCGGAAGGTCGTACTTGACCCTGTTTCTTTTTTTCCCTGTTTTTCAATCACGCGTCCGAGCTCATTTCAGGAATCAACCTGTTCGATTTGAGGAATCAACCTATTCGATTTCAGCCTCGAATAACGAGCTTTAACACATTTTTCACGATAATCCGAGTTTCGGCGAATCTTTGGTTTCAGGCACACCGGCACCCCAAATGTCTTCCGTTGGTGCTCAAACTTTGCGTGGCCGCTTTATCAGACCCGAGGAACTTTCTATGTGATTTCCGGAAAATTTTGTTAGGGACCGGAATCCGAAAAACCGTGTATTATACACTTCAATTTCAGCCGTTTGGAAGGTCGTACCTCTGTTTCTTTTTCTCCTTGTTTTTCAATCACGCATCCGAGCTCACTTCAGGAATCAAGCTGTTCGATTTCAGGAATCAACCTGTTCGATTTCAGCCTCAAATAACGAGCTTTAACACATTTTTCACGATAATCCAAGTTTCGGCGAATGCTGGTTTATAGCACACCGGCACCCCCAAATGTCTTCCGTTGGTGCTCAAACTTTGCGTGGCCGCTTTGTCTGACACGAGGAACTTTCTATGTGATTTCCGGAGAATTTTGTTCCGGGACCCCGGAATCCCGAAAAACCGTGTATTATACACTTCAATTACAGCCGTTCGGAAGGTCGTACCGGACCCTGTTTTTTTTCTCCTTGTTTTTCAATCACGCATCCGAGCTCATTTCAGGAATCAACCTGTTCGATTTCAGGAATCAACCATTTCGATTTCAGCCTCAAATAACGAGCTTTAACACATTTTTCACGATAATCCGAGTTTCGGCGAATGCTGGTTTGTGCCACACCGGCACCCCCAAATGTCTTCCGTTGGTGCTCAAACTTTGCGTGGCCGCTTTATCTGACCCGAGGAACTTTCTATGTGATTTCCGGAGAATTTTGTTCCGGGACCCCGGAATCCCGAAAAACCGTGTATTACACTTCAATTTCAGCCGTTCGGAAGGTCGTACTTGACCCTGTTTCTTTTTTTCCCTGTTTTTCAATCACGCGTCCGAGCTCATTTCAGGAATCAACCTGTTCGATTTCAGAAATCACCTGTTCGATTTAAGCCTCAAATAACGAGCTTTAACACATTTTTCACGATAATCCGAGTTTCGGCGAATCTTTGGTTTTGGCACACCGGCACCCCAAATGTCTTCCGTTGGTGCTCAAACTTTGCGTAGCTGCTTTATCTGACACGAGGAACTTTCTATGTGATTTCCGGAGAATTTTTTTAGGGACCGGAATCCGAAAAACCGTGTATTATACACTTCAATTTCAACCGTTCGGAAGGTAAACCGGACCTGTTTTTTTATCCCTGTTATTTAATCACGCATCCGAGCTCATTTCAGGAATCAACCTGTTCAATTTCAGGAATCAACCATTTCGATTTCAGCCTCAAATAACGAGCTTTAACACATTTTTCACGATAATCCGAGTTTCGGCGAATGCTGGTTTGTGGCACACCGGCACCCCCAAATGTCTTCTGCTGGTGCTCAAACTTTGCGTGGCCTCTTTATCTGACACGAGGAACTTTCTATGTGATTTCCGGAGAATTTTGTTCCGGGACCCCGAAAAACCGTGTATTATACACTTCAATTTGTAGTTCGGGAAAGGTGCAGGACCTGTTTCTTTTTCTCCTGTTTTTCAATCACGCGTCCGAGCTCATTTCAGGAATTAACCTGTTCGATTTCAGGAAACAATCTGTTCGATTTCAACCTCAAATAACGAGCTTTAACACATTTTTCACGATAATCCGAGTTTCGGCGAATGCTGGTTTGTGGCACACCGGCACCCCCAAATATCTTCCGTTGGTGCTCAAACTTTGCGTGGCCGCTTTATTTGACCCGAGGAACTTTCTATGTGATTTCCGGAAAATTATGTTCCGGGACCCTGGAATCCCGAAAAACCGTGTATTATACACTTCAATTTCAGCCGTTCGGAAGGTCGTACTGGAACCTGTTTCATTTTCTCCCTGTTTTTCAATCACGCGTCCGAGCTCATTTCAGGAATCAACCTGTTCGATTTCAGGAATCAATCTGTTCGATTTCAACCTCAAATAACGAGCTTTAACACATTTTTCAAGATAATCCGAGTTTCGGCGAATGCTGGTTTGTGGCACACCGGCACTCCCAAATGTCTTCCATTGGTGCTCAAGATTTGCGTGGCCGCTTTATCTGACCCGAGGAAATTTCAAGTGATTTAGGAGAATTTTGTTCGGGACCGGAATCCCAAAGTGTATTACACACTTCAATTTCAGCCGTTCGGAAGGTCGTCATCGGATCCTATTTCTTTTTCTCCTGTTTTTCAATCACGCGTCCGAGCTCATTTCAGGAATCAACCTGTTCGATTTGAGGAATCAACCTATTCGATTTCAGCCTCAAATAACGAGCTTTAACACATTTTTCACGATAATCCGAGTTTGGCGAATCTTTGGTTTGTGGCACACCGACACCCCCAAATATCTTCCGTTGGTGCTCAAACTTTGCGTGGCCGCTTTATCTGACACGAGGAATTTTCTATGTGATTTCCGGAGAATTTTGTTCCGGGACCCCGGAATCCCGAAAAACCGTGTATTATACACTTCAATTTCAGCCGTTTGGAAGGTTGTACCTCTGTTTCTTTTTCTCCTTGTTTTTCAATCACGCGTCCGAGCTTATTTCAGGAATCAACCTGTTCGATTTCGGGAATCACGATTCGATTTCAGCCTTAAATAACGAGTTTTAACACATTTTTCACCATAATCCGAGTTTGGCGAATCTTTGGTTTATAGCACACCGGCACCCCCAAATGTCTTCCGTTGGTGCTCAAACTTTGCGTGGCCGCTTTGTCTGACACGAGGAACTTTCTATGTGATTTCCAGAGAATTTTGTTCGGGACCGGAATCACAAAACCGTGTATTATACACTTCAATTACGATCGTTCGGAAGGTCGTAATCTTAGGACCTTTTTTTTTCTCCTGTTTTTCAATCACGCATCCGAGCTCATTTCAGGAATCAACCTGTTCGATTTCAGGAATCAACCATTTCGATTTCAGCCTCAAATAACGAGCTTTAACACATTTTTCACGATAATCCGAGTTTTGGCGAATCTTTGGTTTGTGGCACACCGGCACCCCCAAATGTCTTCCGTTGGTGCTCAAACTTTGCGTGGCCGCTTTATCGACCCGAGGAACTTTCTATGTGATTTCCGGAGAATTTTGTTCCGGGACATGGAATCCCGAAAAACCGTGTATTACACTTCAATTTCAGCCGTTCGGAAGGTCGTACTTGACCCTGTTTCTTTTTTTCCCTGTTTTTCAATCACGCGTCCGAGCTCATTTCAGGAATCAACCTGTTCGATTTGAGGAATCAACCTATTCGATTTCAGCCTCGAATAACGAGCTTTAACACATTTTTCACGATAATCCGAGTTTCGGCGAATGCTGGTTTGTGGCACACCGGCACCCCCAAATGTCTTCCGTTGGTGCTCAAACTTTGCGTGGCCGCTTTATCTGACACGAGGAACTTTCTATGTGATTTCCGGAAAATTTTGTTCCGGGACCCCGGAATCTCGAAAAACCGTGTATTATACACTTCAATTTCAGCCGTTTGGAAGGTCGTACCTCTGTTTCTTTTTCTCCTTGTTTTTCAATCACGCATCCGAGCTCACTTCAGGAATCAAGCTGTTCGATTTCAGGAATCAACCTGTTCGATTTCAGCCTCAAATAACGAGCTTTAACACATTTTTCACGATAATCCAAGTTTCGGCGAATGCTGGTTTATAGCACACCGGCACCCCCAAATGTCTTCCGTTGGTGCTGAAACTTTGCGTGGCCGCTTTGTCTGACACGAGGAACTTTCTATGTGATTTCCGGAGAATTTTGTTCCGGGACCCCGGAATCCCGAAAAACCGTGTATTATACACTTCATTCTGACCGTTCGGAAGGTAAACCGGACCTTTTTTTCTCCTGTTTTTCAATCACGCATCCGAGCTCATTTCAGGAATCAACCTGTTCGATTTCAGGAATCAACCATTTCGATTTCAGCCTCAAATAACGAGCTTTAACACATTTTTCACGATAATCCGAGTTTCGGCGAATGCTGGTTTGTGGCACACCGGAACCCCCAAATGTCTTCCGTTGGTGCTCAAACTTTGCGTGGCCGCTTTATCTCACCCGAGGAACTTTCTATGTGATTTCCGAAGAATTTTGTTCCGGGACCCCGGAATCCCGAAAAACCGTGTATTACACTTCAATTTCAGCCGTTCGGAAGGTCGTACTTGACCCTGTTTCTTTTTTTCCCTGTTTTTCAATCACGCGTCCGAGCTCATTTCAGGAATCAACCTGTTCGATTTGAGGAATCAACCTATTCGATTTCAGCCTCGAATAACGAGCTTTAACACATTTTTCACGATAATCCGAGTTTGGCGAATCTTTGGTTTGTGGCACACCGGCACCCCCAAATGTCTTCCGTTGGTGCTCAAACTTTGCGTGGCCGCTTTATCGACCCGAGGAACTTTCTATGTGATTTAGGAAAATTTTGTTAGGGACCCGGAATCCCGAAAAACCGTGTATTATATATACACTTCAATTTCAGCCGTTTGGAAGGTCGTACCTCTGTTTCTTTTTCTCCTTGTTTTTCAATCACGCATCCGAGCTCACTTCAGGAATCAAGCTGTTCGATTTCAGGAATCAACCTGTTCGATTTCAGCCTCAAATAACGAGCTTTAACACATTTTTCACGATAATCCAAGTTTCGGCGAATGCTGGTTTATAGCACACCGGCACCCCCAAATGTCTTCCGTTGGTGCTCAAACTTTGCGTGGCCGCTTTGTCTGACACGAGGAACTTTCTATGTGATTTCCGGAGAATTTTGTTAGGGACCGGAATCCCGAAAACCGTGTATTATACACTTCAATTACAGCCGTTCGGAAGGTCGTACCGGACCCTGTTTTTTTTCTCCTTGTTTTTCAATCACGCATCCGAGCTCATTTCAGGAATCAACCTGTTCGATTTCAGGAATCAACCATTTCGATTTCAGCCTCAAATAACGAGCTTTAACACATTTTTCACGATAATCCGAGTTTCGGCGAATGCTGGTTTATGGCACACCGGCACCCCCAAATGTCTTCCGTTGGTGCTCAAACTTTGCGTGGCCGCTTTATCTGACCCGAGGAACTTTCTATGTGATTTCCGGAGAATTTTGTTCCGGGACCCCGGAATCCCGAAAAACCGTGTATTACACTTCAATTTCAGCCGTTCGGAAGGTCGTACTTGACCCTGTTTCTTTTTTTCCCTGTTTTTCAATCACGCGTCCGAGCTCATTTCAGGAATCAACCTGTTCGATTTCAGAAATCACCTGTTCGATTTAAGCCTCAAATAACGAGCTTTAACACATTTTTCACGATAATCCGAGTTTCGGCGAATGCTGGTTTGTGGCACACCGGCACCCCCAAATGTCTTCCGTTGGTGCTCAAACTTTGCGTAGCCGCTTTATCTGACACGAGGAACTTTCTATATGATTTCCGGAGAATTTTGTTCCGGGACCCCGGAATCCCGAAAAACCGTGTATTATACACTTCAATTTCAGCCGTTCGGAAGGTCGTACCGGACCCTGTTTTTTTTATCCCTGTTATTTAATCACGCATCCGAGCTCATTTCAGGAATCAACCTGTTCAATTTCAGGAATCAACCATTTCGATTTCAGCCTCAAATAACGAGCTTTAACACATTTTTCACGATAATCCGAGTTTCGGCGAATGCTGGTTTGTGGCACACCGGCACCCCCAAATGTCTTCTGCTGGTGCTCAAACTTTGCGTGGCCTCTTTATCTGACACGAGGAACTTTCTATGTGATTTCCGGAGAATTTTGTTCCGGGACCCCGAAAAAACCGTGTATTATACACTTCAATTTGGTAGTTCGGAAGGTCGTCGCATCTGACTGTTTCTTTTTCTCCCTGTTTTTCAATCACGCGTCCGAGCTCATTTCAGGAATTAACCTGTTCGATTTCAGGAAACAATCTGTTCGATTTCAACCTCAAATAACGAGTTTTAACACATTTTTCACGATAATCCGAGTTTCGGCGAATGCTGGTTTGTGGCACACCGGCACCCCCAAATATCTTCCGTTCGTGCTCAAACTTTGCGTGGCCGCTTTATTTGACCCGAGGAACTTTCTATGTGATTTCCGGAAAATTATGTTCCGGGACCCCGGAATCCCGAAAAACCGTGTATTATACACTTCAATTTCAGCCGTTCGGAAGGTCGTACTGGAACCTGTTTCTTTTTCTCCCTGTTTTTCAATCACAAGTCCGAGCTCATTTCAGGAATCAACCTGTTCGATTTCAGGAATCAATCTGTTCGATTTCAACCTCAAATAACGAGCTTTAACACATTTTTCAAGATAATCCGAGTTTCGACGAATGCTGGTTTGTGGCACACCGGCACTCCCAAATGTCTTCCATTGGTGCTCAAGATTTGCGTGGCCGCTTTATCTGACCCGAGGAAATTTCGAAGTGATTTCCGGAGAATTTTGTTCCGGGACCCCGGAATCCCGAAAAACCGTGTATTACACACTTCAATTTCAGCCGTTCCGAAGTTCTTACCGGATCCTATTTCTTTTTCTCCTTGTTTTTCAATCACGCGTCCGAGCTCATTTCAGGAATCAACCTGTTCGATTTGAGGAATCAACCTATTCGATTTCAGCCTCAAATAACGAGCTTTAACACATTTTTCACGATAATCCGAGTTTCGGCGAATGCTGGTTTGTGGCACACCGCCACTCCCAAATGTCTTCCGTTGGTACTCAAGGTTTGCGTGGCCGCTTTATCTGACCCGAGGAACTTTCAAAGTGATTTCCGGAGAATTTTGTTCCGGGACCCCGGAATCCCGAAAAACCGTGTATTACACACTTCAATTTCAGCCGTTCGGAAGGTCGTACCGGATCCTATTTCTTTTTCTCCCTATTTTTCAATCACGCGTCCGAGCTCATTTCAGGAATCAACCTGTTCGATTTGAGGAATCAACCTATTCGATTTCAGCCTCAAATAACGAGCTTTAACACATTTTTCACGATAATCCGAGTTTCGGCGAATGCTGGTTTGTGGCACACCGACACTCCCAAATGTCTTCCGTTGGTGCTCAAGCTTTGCGTGGCCGCTTTATCGGACCCGAGGAACTTTCTTTGTGATTTCCGGAGAATTTTGTTCCGGGACCCCGGAATCCCGAAAAACCGTGTATTACACACTTCAATTTCAGCCGTTTGGAAGGTTGTACCTCTGTTTCTTTTTCTCCTTGTTTTTCAATCACGCGTCCGAGCTTATTTCAGGAATCAACCTGTTCGATTTCAGGAATCACCAGTTCGATTTCAGCCTTAAATAACGAGTTTTAACACATTTTTCACCATAATCCGAGTTTCGGCGAATGCTGGGTTATAGCACACCGGCACCCCCAAATGTCTTCCGTTGGTGCTCAAACTTTGCGTGGCCGCTTTGTCTGACACGAGGAACTTTCTATGTGATTTCCGGAGAATTTTGTTCCGGGACCCCGGAATCCCGAAAAACCATGTATTATACACTTCAATTACAGTCGTTCGGAAGGTCGTACCGGACCCTGTTTTTTTTCTCCCTGTTTTTCAATCACGCATCCGAGCTCATTTCAGGAATCAACCTGTTCGATTTCAGGAATCAACCATTTCGATTTCAGCCTCAAATAACGAGCTTTAACACATTTTTCACGATAATCCGAGTTTCGGCGAATGCTGGTTTGTGGCACACCGGCACCCCCAAATGTCTTCCGTTGGTGCTCAAACTTTGCGTGGCCGCTTTATCTGACCCGAGGAACTTTCTATGTGATTTTCGGAGAATTTTGTTCGGGACCGGAATCCCAAAAACCGTGTATTACACTTCAATTTCAGCCGTTCGGAAGGTCGTACTTGACCCTGTTTCTTTTTTTCCCTGTTTTTCAATCACGCGTCCGAGCTCATTTCAGGAATCAACCTGTTCGATTTGAGGAATCAACCTATTCGATTTCAGCCTCAAATAACGAGCTTTAACACATTTGTCACGATAATCCGAATTTCGGCGAATGCTGGTTTGTGGCACACCGACACCCCCAAATATCTTCCGTTGGTGCTCAAACTTTGCGTGGCCGCTTTATCTGACACGAGGAATTTTCTATGTGATTTCCGGAGAATTTTGTTCCGGGACCCCGGAATCCCGAAAAACCGTGTATTATACACTTCAATTTCAGCCGTTTGGAAGGTTGTACCTCTGTTTCTTTTTCTCCTTGTTTTTCAATCACGCGTCCGAGCTTATTTCAGGAATCAACCTGTTCGATTTCAGGAATCACCAGTTCGATTTCAGCCTTAAATAACGAGTTTTAACACATTTTTCACCATAATCCGAGTTTCGGCGAATGCTGGTTTATAGCACACCGGCACCCCCAAATGTCTTCCGTTGGTGCTCAAACTTTGCGTGGCCGCTTTGTCTGACACGAGGAACTTTCTATGTGATTTCCGGAGAATTTTGTTCCGGGACCCCGGAATCCCGAAAAACCGTGTATTATTCACTTCAATTACAGTCGTTCGGAAGGTCGTACCGGACCCTGTTTTTTTTCTCCCTGTTTTTCAATCACGCATCCGAGCTCATTTCAGGAATCAAGCTGTTCGATTTCAGGAATCAACCATTTCGATTTCAGCCTCAAATAACGAGCTTTAACACATTTTTCACGATAATCCGAGTTTCGGCGAATGCTGGTTTGTGGCACATCGGCACCCCCAAATGTCTTCCGTTGGTGCACAAACTTTGCGTGGCCGCTTTTATCGACCCGAGGAACTTTCTATGTGATTTCCGGAGAATTTTGTTCAGGGACCGGAATCCCGAAAAACCGTGTATTACACTTCAATTTCAGCCGTTCGGAAGGTCGTACTTGACCCTGTTTCTTTTTTTCCCTGTTTTTCAATCACGCGTCCGAGCTCATTTCAGGAATCAACCTGTTCGATTTGAGGAATCAACCTATTCGATTTCACCTCGAATAACGAGCTTTAACACATTTTCACGATAATCCGAGTTTCGGCGAATTTTGGTTTGTGGCACACCGGCACCCCCAAATGTCTTCCGTTGGTGCTCAAACTTTGCGTGGCCGCTTTATCCGACACGAGGAACTTTTCTGTGATTTCGGAAAATTTTGTTCCGGGACTTTAGAATCCCGAAAAACCGTGTATTATACACTTCAATTTCGGCCGTTTGGAAGGTCGTACCTCTGTTTCTTTTTCTCCTTGTTTTTCAATCACGCATCCGAGCTCACTTCAGGAATCAAGCTGTTCGATTTCAGGAATCAACCTGTTCGATTTCAGCCTCAAATAACGAGCTTTAACACATTTTTCACGATAATCCAAGTTTCGGCGAATCCTTGGTTTATAGCACACCGGCACCCCAAATGTCTTCCATTGGTGCTCAAACTTTGCGTGGCCGCTTTGTCTGACACGAGGAACTTTCTATGTGATTTCCGGAGAATTTTGTTCGGGACCCTGGAATCCCGAAAAACCGTGTATTATACACTTCAATTACTGTAGTTCGGAAGGTCGACGGACCCTGTTTTTTCTCCTGTTTTTCAATCACGCATCCGAGCTCATTTCAGAAATCAACCTGTTCGATTTCAGGAATCAACCATTTCGATTTCAGCCTCAAATAACGAGCTTTAACACATTTTTCACGATAATCCGAGTTTCGGCGAATGCTGGTTTGTGGCACACCGGCACCCCCAAATGTCTTCCGTTGGTGCTCAAACTTTGCGTGGCCGCTTTATCTGACCCGAGGAACTTTCTATGTGATTTCCGGAGAATTTTGTTCGGGACCCCGGAATCCCGAAAAACCGTGTATTATACACTTCAATTTCGGCCGTTCGGAAGGTCGTACTGGACCCTGTTTATTTTTTCCCTGTTTTTCAATCACGCGTCCGAGCTCATTTCAGGAATCAACCTGTTCGATTTCAGGAATCAATCTGTTCGATTTCAACCTCAAATAACGAGCTTTAACACATTTTTCACGATAATCCGAGTTTTGCCGAATGCTAGTTTGTGGCACACCGGCACCCCCAAATGTCTTCCGTTGGTGCTCAAACTTTGCGTGGCCACTTTATCTGACCCGAGGAACTTTCTATGTGATTTCGGAGAATTTTGTTCCGGGACCCCAGAATCCCGAAAAACCGTGTATTATACACTTCAATTTCAGCCGTTCGGAAGGTCGTACCGGACCCTGTTTCTTTTTCTCCCTGTTTTTAAATCACGGGTCCGAGCTCATTTCATGAATCAACCTTTCCGATTTCAGGAATCAACCTATTCTATTTCAGCCTCAAATAACGAGCTTTAACACATTTTTCACGATAATCCGAGTTTCGGCGAATGCTGGTTTGTTGCACACCGGCACTCCCAAATGTCTTCCGTTGGTGCTCAATATTTGCGTGGCCGCTTTATCTGACCCGAGGAACTTTCTATGTGATTTCCGGAGAATTTTGTTCCGGGACCCCGGAATCCCGAAAAACCGTGTATTACACTTCAATTTCAGCCGTTCGGAAGGTCGTACTTGACCCTGTTTCTTTTTTTCCCTGTTTTTCAATCACGCGTCCGAGCTCATTTCAGGAATAACCCTGTTCGATTTGAGGAATCAACCTATTCGATTTCAGCCTCGAATAACGAGCTTTAACACATTTTTCACGATAATCCGAGTTTCGGCGAATGCTGGTTTGTGGCACACCGGCACCCCCAAATGTCTTCCGTTGGTGCTCAAACTTTGCGTGGCCGCTTTGTCTGACACGAGGAACTTTCTATGTGATTTCCGGAGAATTTTGTTCCGGGACCCCGGAATCCCGAAAAACCGTGTATTATACACTTCAATTACAGCCGTTCGGAAGGTCGTACCGGACCCTGTTTTTTTTCTCCCTGTTTTTCAATCACGCTTCCGAGCTCATTTCAGGAATCAACCTGTTCGATTTCAGGAATCAACCATTTCGATTTCAGCCTCAAATAACGAGCTTTAACACATTTTTCACGATAATCCGAGTTTCGGCGAATGCTGGTTTGTGGCACACCGGCACCCCCAAATGTCTTCCGTTGGTGCTCAAACTTTGCGTGGCCGCTTTATCTGACACGAGGAACTTTCTATGTGATTTCCGGAAAATTTTGTTCCGGGACCCCGGAATCCCGAAAAACCGTGTATTATACACTTCAATTTCAGCCGTTTGGAAGGTCGTACCTCTGTTTCTTTTTCTCCTTGTTTTTCAATCACGCATCCGAGCTCACTTCAGGAATCAAGCTGTTCGATTTCAGGAATCAACCTGTTCGATTTCAGCCTCAAATAACGAGCTTTAACACATTTTTCACGATAATCCAAGTTTCGGCGAATGCTGGTTTATAGCACACCGGCACCCCCAAATGTCTTCCATTGGTGCTCAAACTTTGCGTGGCCGCTTTGTCTGACACGAGGAACTTTCTATGTGATTTCCGGAGAATTTTGTTCCGGAATCCCGAAAAACCGTGTATTATACACTTCAATTACAGCCGTTCGGAAGGTCGTACCGGACCCTGTTTTTTTTCTCCCTGTTTTTCAATCACGCATCCGAGCTCATTTCAGAAATCAACCTGTTCGATTTCAGGAATCAACCATTTCGATTTCAGCCTCAAATAACGAGCTTTAACACATTTTTCACGATAATCCGAGTTTCGGCGAATGCTGGTTTGTGGCACACCGGCACCCCCAAATGTCTTCCGTTGGTGCTCAAACTTTGCGTGACCGCTTTATCGGACCCGAGGAACTTTCTATGTGATTTCCGGAGAATTTTGTTCCGGGACCTCGGAATCCCGAAAACCGTGTATTATACACTTCAATTTCAGCCGTTCGGAAGGTCGTACTTGACCCTGTTTCTTTTTTTCCCTGTTTTTCAATCACGCGTCCGAGCTCATTTCAGGAATCAACCTGTTCGATTTCAGGAATCAATCTGTTCGATTTCAACCTCAAATAACGAGCTTTAACACATTTTTCACGATAATCCGAGTTTTCCGAATGCTAGTTTTGGCACACCGGCACCCCCAAATGTCTTCCGTTGGTGCTCAAACTTTGCGTGGCCACTTTATCAGACCCGAGGAACTTTCTATGTGATTTCCGGAGAATTTTGTTCCGGGACCCCAGAATCCGAAACACCGTGTATTATACACTTCAATTTGGCCCGTTCGGAAGGTCGACGGACCCTGTTTCTTTTTCTCCCTGTTTTTAAATCACGGGTCCGAGCTCATTTCATGAATCAACCTTTCCGATTTCAGGAATCAACCTATTCTATTTCAGCCTCAAATAACGAGCTTTAACACATTTTTCACGATAATCCGAGAGTTTGCGAATCTTTGGTTTGTTGCACACCGGCACTCCCAAATGTCTTCCGTTGGTGCTCAATATTTGCGTGGCCGCTTTATCTGACCCGAGGAACTTTCTATGTGATTTCCGGAGAATTTTGTTCGGGACCGGAATCCCAAAACCGTGTATTACACTTCAATTTGCCGTTCGGAAGGTCGTACTTGACCTGTTTCTTTTTTTTCCTGTTTTTCAATCACGCGTCCGAGCTCATTTCAGGAATCAACCTGTTCGATTTCAGGAATCAACCTATTCGATTTGACCTCGAATAACGAGCTTTAACACATTTTCACGATAATCGAGTTTCGGCGAATCTTTGGTTTGTGGCACACCGGCACCCCCAAATGTCTTCCGTTGGTGCTCAAACTTTGCGTGGCCGCTTTGTCTGACACGAGGAACTTTCTATGTGATTTCCGGAGAATTTTGTTCCGGGACCCCGGAATCCCGAAAAACCGTGTATTATACACTTCAATTACTGTAGTTCGGAAGGTCGTGCTAGGACTGTTTTTTTCTCCCTGTTTTTCAATCACGCTTCCGAGCTCATTTCAGGAATCAACCTGTTCGATTTCAGGAATCAACCATTTCGATTTCAGCCTCAAATAACGAGCTTTAACACATTTTTCACGATAATCCGAGTTTCGGCGAATCTTTGGTTTTGCACACACCGGCACCCCCAAATGTCTTCCGTTGGTGCTCAAACTTTGCGTGGCCGCTTTATCTGACCCGAGGAACTTTCTATGTGATTTCCGGAGAATTTTGTTCCGGGACCCCGGAATCCCGAAAAACCGTGTATTACACTTCAATTTCAGCCGTTCGGAAGGTCGTACTTGACCCTGTTTCTTTTTTTCCCTGTTTTTCAATCACGCGTCCGAGCTCATTTCAGGAATCAACCTGTTCGATTTCAGGAATCAATCTGTTCGATTTCAACCTCAAATAACGAGCTTTAACACATTTTTCACGATAATCCGAGTTTTGCCGAATGCTAGTTTGTGGCACACCGGCACCCCCAAATGTCTTCCGTTGGTGCTCAAACTTTGCGTGGCCACTTTATCTGACCCGAGGAACTTTCTATGTGATTTCGGAGAATTTTGTTCCAGGGACCGGAATCCCGAAAAAACCGTGTATTATACACTTCAATTTCAGCCGTTCGGAAGGTCGTACCGGACCCTGTTTCTTTTTCTCCTTGTTTTTAAATCACGCGTCCGAGCTCATTTCAGGAATCAACCTGTTCGATTTCAGGAATCAACCTATTCTATTTCAGCCTCAAATAACGAGCTTTAACACATTTTTCACGATAATCCGAGTTTCGGCGAATGCTGGTTTGTTGCACACCGGCACTCCCAAATGTCTTCCGTTGGTGCTCAATATTTGCGTGGCCGCTTTATCTGACCCGAGGAACTTTCGAAGCGATTTTCGGAGAATTTTGTTCCGGGACTCCGGAATCCCGAAAAACCGTGTATTACACACTTCAATTTCAGCCGTTCGGAAGGTCGTACCGGATCCTATTTCTTTTTCTCCCTGTTTTTCAATCACACGTCCGAGCTCATTTCAGGAATCAACCTGTTCGATTTGAGGAATCAACCTATTCGATTTCAGCCTCGAATAACGAGCTTTAACACATTTTTCACGATAATCCGAGTTTCGGCGAATGCTGGTTTGTGGCACACCGGCACCCCCAAATGTCTTCCGTTGGTGCTCAAACTTTGCGTGGCCGCTTTATCGACCCGAGGAACTTTCTATGTGATTTCCGGAAAATTTTGTTCGGGACCTCGGAATCTCGAAAAACCGTGTATTATACACTTCAATTTTGTAGTTTGGAAGGTCGTCCTCTGTTTCTTTTTCTCCTTGTTTTTCAATCACGCATCCGAGCTCACTTCAGGAATCAAGCTGTTCGATTTCAGGAATCAACTTTGTTTGATTTGCCTCAAATAACGAGCTTTAACACATTTTTCACGATAATCCAAGTTTCGACGAATCTTTGGTTTGTGGCACGGCACCCCCAAATGTCTTCCGTTGGTGCTCAAACTTTGCGTGGCCGCTTTATCTCGACCCGAGGAACTTTCTATGTGATTTCCGGAGAATTTTGTTCGGGACCGGAATCCAAAACCGTGTATTATACACTTCAATTTTAGCCGTTCGGAAGGTCGTCTGGGACCCTGTTTCTTTTTCTCCTGTTTTTCAATAACGCGTCCGAGCTCATTTCAGGAATCAACCTGTTCGATTTGAAACACTGTTCGATTCGACCTCAAATAACGAGTTTTAACACATTTTCACCATAATCCGAGTTTCGGCGAATCTTTGGTTTGTGGCACACCGGCACCCCAATGTCTTTCGTTGGTGCTCAAACGCGTTGCGGGGCCGCTTTATCGACACGAGGAACTTTCTATGTGATTTCAGGAGAATTATGTTCGGGACCGGAATCCCGAAAAACCGTGTATTATACACTTCAATTTCGGCCGTTAGGGAAGGTCGTGACAGGACCCTATTTTTTTCTCCTGTTTTTCAATCACGCATCCGAGCTCATTTCAGGAATCAACTTGTTCGATTTCAGGAATCAACCAGTTCGATTTCAGCTCAAATAACGAGCTTTAACACATTTTTCACGTTAATCCGAGTTTCGGCGAATGTTGGTTTGTGGCACACCGGCACCCCAAATGTCTTCCGTTGGTGCTCAAACTTTGCGTGGCCGCTTTATCGACAGAGGAACTTTCTATGTGATTTCGGAGAATTTTGTTCGGGACCGGAATCCCGAAAAACCGTGTATTACACTTCAATTTCAGCCGTTCGGAAGGTCGTACTTGACCCTGTTTCTTTTTTTACCTGTTTTTTCAATCACGCGTCCGAGCTCATTTCAGGAATCAACCTGTTCGATTTGAGGAATCAACCTATTCGATTTCAGCCTCGAATAACGAGCTTTAACACATTTTTCACGATAATCCGAGTTTCGGCGAATGCTGGTTTGTGGCACACCGGCACCCCCAAATGTCTTCCGTTGGTGCTCAAACTTTGCGTGGCCGCTTTATCGACCCGAGGAACTTTCTATGTGATTTAGGAAAATTTTGTTAGGGACCCCGAAATCCCGAAAAAACCGTGTATTATACACTTCAATTTCAGCCGTTTGGAAGGTCGTACCTCTGTTTCTTTTTCTCCTTGTTTTTCAATCACGCATCCGAGCTCACTTCAGAATCAAGTGTTCGATTTCAGGAATCAACCTTTGTTCGATTTCACCTCAAATAACGAGCTTTAACACATTTTTCACGATAATCCAAGTTTCGGCGAATGCTGGTTTATAGCACACCGGCACCCCAAAATGTCTTCCGTTGGTGCTCAAACTTTGCGTGGCCGCTTTGTCTGACACGAGGAACTTTCTATGTGATTTGCGGAGAATTTTGTTCCGGTACCCCGGAATCCCGAAAAACCGTGTATTATACACTTCAATTACAGCCGTTCGGAAGGTCGTACCGGACCCTGTTTTTTTTTCCCTGTTTTTCAATCACGCGTCCGAGCTCATTTCAGGAATCAACCTGTTCGATTTCAGAAATCAATCTGTTCGATTTCAACCTCAAATAACGAGCTTTAACACATTTTTCACGATAATCCGAGTTTTGCCGAATGCTAGTTTGTGGCACACCGGCACCCCTAAATGTCTTCCGTTGGTGCTCAAACTTTGCGTGGCCACTTTATCTGACCCGAGGAACTTTCTATGTGATTTCGGAGAATTTTGTTCCGGGACCCCGGAATCCCGAAAAACCGTGTATTATACACTTCAATTTCAGCCGTTCGGAAGGTCGTACCGGACCCTGTTTCTTTTTCTCCCTGTTTTTAAATCACGGGTCCGAGCTCATTTCATGAATCAACCTGTTCGATTTCAGGAATCAACCTATTCTATTTCAGCCTCAAATAACGAGCTTTAACACATTTTTCACGATAATCCGAGTTTCGGCGAATGCTGGTTTGTTGCACACCGGCACTCCCAAATGTCTTCCGTTGGTGCTCAAGATTTGCGTGGCCGCTTTATCTGACCCGAGGAACTTTCGAAGTGATTTTCGGAGAATTTTGTTCCGGGACCCCGGAATCCCGAAAAACCGTGTATTACACACTTCAATTTCAGCCGTTCGGAAGGTCGTACCGGATCCTATTTCTTTTTCTCCCTGTTTTTCAATCACACGTCCGAGCTCATTTCAGGAATCAACCTGTTCGATTTGAGGAATCAACCTATTCGATTTCAGCCTCGAATAACGAGCTTTAACACATTTTTCACGATAATCCGAGTTTCGGCGAATCTTGGTTTGTGGCACACCGGCACCCCAAATGTCTTCCGTTGGTGCTCAAACTTTGCGTGGCCGCTTTATCAGACCCGAGGAACTTTCTATGTGATTTCCGGAAAATTTTGTTAGGGACCGAAATCCCGAAAAACCGTGTATTATACACTTCAATTTCACCGTTCGGAAGGTCGTACCTCTATTTCTTTTTCTCCTTGTTTTTCAATCACGCATCCGAGCTCACTTCAGAATCAAGTGCATTCGATTTCAGGAATCAACCTGTTCGATTTCAGCCTCAAATAACGAGCTTTAACACATTTTTCACGATAATCCAAGTTTCGGCGAATGCTGGTTTGTGGCACACCGGCACCCCCAACTGTCTTTCGTTGGTGCTCAAACGTTGCGGGGCCGCTTTATCTGACACGAGGAACTTTCTATGTGATTTCCGGAGAATTATGTTCCGGGACCCCGGAATCCCGAAAAACCGTGTATTATACACTTCAATTTCAGCCGTTAGGAAGGTCGTACCGGACCCTATTTTTTTCTCCCTGTTTTTCAATCACGCATCCGAGCTCATTTCAGGAATCAACCTGTTCGATTTCAGGAATCAACCATTTCGATTTCAGCCTCAAATAACGAGCTTTAACACATTTTTCACGATAATCCGAGTTTCGGCGAATGCTGGTTTGTGGCACACCGGCACCCCCAAATGTCTTCCGTTGGTGCTCAAACTTTGCGTGGCCGCTTTATCTGACCCGAGGAACTTTCTATGTGATTTCCGGAGAATTTTGTTCCGGGACCCCGGAATCCCGAAAAACCGTGTATTACACTTCAATTTCAGCCGTTCGGAAGGTCGTATCGGACCCTTTTTCTTTTTCTCCCTGCTTTTAAATCACGCGTTCGAGCTCTTTTCATGAATCAACATGTTCGATTTCAGGAATCAACCTATTCGATTTCAGCCTCAAATAACGAGTTTTAACACATTTTTCACGATAATCCGAGTTTTGGCGAATGCTGGTTTGTGGCACACCGGCACTCCCAAATGTCTTCCGTTGGTGCTCAAGCTTTGCGTGGCCGCTTTATCGGACACGAGGAACTTTCTATGTGATTTCCGGAGAATTTTGTTCCGGGACCCCGGAATCCCGAAAAACCGTGTATTATACACTTCAATTTCAGCCGTTCGGAAGGTCGTACTGGACCCTGGTTCTTTTTCTCCCTGTTTTTCAATCACGCGTCTGAGCTCATTTCAGGAATCAACCTGTTCGATTTCAGGAATCAATCTGTTCGATTTCAACCTCAAATAACGAGCTTTAACACATTTTTCACGATAATCCGAGTTTCGCCGAATGCTGGTTTGTGGCACACCGGCACCCCCAAATGTCTTCTGTTGAAGCTCAAACTTTGCGTGGCCGCTTTATCTGACCCGAGGAACTTTCTATGTGATTTCGGAGAGTTTTGTTCCGGGACCCCGGAATCCCGAAAAACCGTGTATTATACACTTCAATTTCAGCCGTTCGGAAGGTCGTATCGGACCCTTTTTCTTTTTCTCCCTGCTTTTAAATCACGCGTTCGAGCTCTTTTCATGAATCAACCTGTTCGATTTCAGGAATCAACCTATTCGATTTCAGCCTCAAATAACGAGTTTTAACACATTTTTCACGATAATCCGAGTTTTGGCGAATGCTGGTTTGTGGCACACCGGCACTCCCAAATGTCTTCCGTTGGTGCTCAAGCTTTGCGTGGCCGCTTTATCGGACCCGAGGAACTTTCTTTGTGATTTCCGGAGAATTTTGTTCCGGGACCCCGGAATCCCGAAAAACCGTGTATTATACACTTCAATTACAATCGTTCGGAAGGTCGTACCGGACCCTGTTTTTTTTCTCCCTGTTTTTCAATCACGCATCCGAGCTCATTTCAGGAATCAACCTGTTCGATTTCAGGAATCAACCATTTCGATTTCAGCCTCAAATAACGAGCTTTAACACATTTTTCACGATAATCCGAGTTTCGGCGAATGCTGGTTTGTGGCACACCGGCACCCCCAAATGTCTTCCGTTGGTGCTCAAACTTTGCGTGGCCGCTTTATCTGACCCGAGGAACTTTCTATGTGATTTCCGGAGAATTTTGTTCCGGGACCCCGGAATCCCGAAAAACCGTGTATTACACTTCAATTTCAGCCGTTCGGAAGGTCGTACTTGACCCTGTTTCTTTTTTTCCCTTTTTATCAATCACGCGTCCGAGCTCATTTCAGGAATCAACCTGTTCGATTTGAGGAATCAACCTATTCGATTTCAGCCTCAAATAACGAGCTTTAACACATTTTTCACGATAATCCGAGTTTCGGCGAATGCTGGTTTGTGGCACACCGGCACCCCCAAATGTCTTCCGTTGGTGCTCAAACTTTGCGTGGCCGCTTTATCGACCCGAGGAACTTTCTATGTGATTTCCGGAAAATTTTGTTCGGGACCGGAATCCCGAAAAACCGTGTATTATACACTTCAATTTCAGCCGTTTGGAAGCTCGTACCTCTGTTTCTTTTTCTCCTTGTTTTTCAATCACGCATCCGAGCTCACTTCAGGAATCAAGCTGTTCGATTTCAGGAATCAACCTGTTCGATTTCAGCCTCAAATAACGAGCTTTAACACATTTTTCACGATAATCCAAGTTTCGGCGAATGCTGGTTTATAGCACACCGGCACCCCCAAATGTCTTCTGTTGGTGCTCAAACTTTGCGTGGCCGCTTTGTCTGACACGAGGAACTTTCTATGTGATTTCCGGAGAATTTTGTTCCGGGACCCCGGAATCCCGAAAAACCGTGTATTATACACTTCAATTACTGTAGTTCGGAAGGTCGTAAATCGGACCCTGTTTTTTTTCTCCTGTTTTTCAATCACGCATCCGAGCTCATTTCAGGAATCAACCTGTTCGATTTCGGGAATCAACCATTTCGATTTCACCTCAAATAACGAGCTTTAACACATTTTTCACGATAATCCGAGTTTGGCGAATCTTTGGTTTGTGGCACACCGGCACCCCCAAATGTCTTCCGTTGGTGCTCAAACTTTGCGTGGCCGCTTTATCTGACCCGAGGAACTTTCTATGTGATTTCCGGAGAATTTTGTTCCGGGACCCCGGAATCCCGAAAAACCGTGTATTACACTTCAATTTCAGCCGTTCGGAAGGTCGTACTTGACCCTGTTTTTTTTTTTTCCCTGTTTTTCAATCACGCGTCCGAGCTCATTTCAGGAATTAACCTGTTCGATTTCAGGAATCAATCTGTTCGATTTCAACCTCAAATAACGAGCTTTAACACATTTTTCACGATAATCCGAGTTTCGGCGAATGCTGGTTTGTGGCACACCGGCACCCCCAAATGTCTTTCGTTGGTGCTCAAACTTTGCGTGGCCGCTTTATCTGACACGAGGAACTTTCTATGTGATTTCTGGAAATTTTGTTCCGGGACCCCGGAATCCCGAAAAACCGTGTATTATACACTTCAATTTCAGCCGTTTGGAAGGTCGTACCTCTGTTTCTTTTTCTCCTTGTTTTTCAATCACGCATCCGAGCTCACTTCGGGAATCAAGCTGTTCGATTTCACGAATCAACCTGTTCGATTTCAGCCTCAAATAACGAGCTTTAACACATTTTTCACGATAATCCAAGTTTCGGCGAATGCTGGTTTGTGGCACACCGGCACCCCCAAATGTCTTCCGTTGGTGCTCAAACTTTGCGTGGCCGCTTTATCTGACCCGAGGAACTTTCTATGTGATTTCCGGAGAATTTTGTTCGGGACCCGGAATCCGAAACCGTGTATTATACACTTCAATTTTAGCCGTTCGGAAGGTCGTACCGGACCCTGTTTCTTTTTCTCCCTGTTTTTCAATAACTCGTCCGAGCTCATTTCAGGAATCAACCTGTTCGATTTCAGGAAACACCTGTTCGATTTCAGCCTCAAATTACGAGTTTTAACACATTTTCACCATAATCCGAGTTTCGGCGAATGCTGGTTTGTGGCACACCGGCACCCCCAACTGTCTTTCGTTGGTGCTCAAACGTTGCGGGGCCGCTTTATCTGACACGAGGAACTTTATATGTGATTTCCAGAGAATTTTGCGTGGCCGCTTTATCTGACCCGAGAAACTTTCTATGTGATTTCCGGAGAATTTCTTTCCGGGACCCCGGAATCCCGAAAAACCGTGTATTATACACTTCAATTTCAGCCGTTAGGAAGGTCGTACCGGACCCTATTTTTTTTCTCCCTGTTTTTCAATCACGCATCCGAGCTCATTTCAGGAATCAACCTGTTCGATTTCAGGAATCAACCATTTCGATTTCAGCCTCAAATAACGAGCTTTAACACATTTTTCACGATAATCCGAGTTTCGGCGAATGCTGGTTTGTGGCACACCGGCACCCCCAAATGTCTTTCGTTGGTGCTCAAACTTTTCGTGGCCGCTTTATCTAACCCGAGGAACTTTCTATGTGATTTCCGGAGAATTTTGTTCCGAGACCCCGGAATCCCGAAAAACCGTGTATTATACACTTCAATTTTCACCGTTCGGAAGGTCGATCTTGGACCCTGGTTCTTTTTCTCCTGTTTTTCAATCACGCGTCCGAGCTCATTTCAGAATCAACCTGTTCGATTTCAGGAATCAACTTGTTCGATTTCAACCTCAAATAACGAGCTTTAACACATTTTTCACGATAATCCGAGTTTCGCCGAATCTTTGGTTTGTGGCACACCGGCACCCCAAATGTCTTCGTTGAAGCTCAAACTTTGCGTGGCCGCTTTATCGACCCGAGGAACTTTCTATGTGATTTCGGAGAGTTTTGTTCGGGACCGGAATCCCGAAAAAACCGTGTATTATACACTTCAATTTCAGCCGTTCGGAAGGTCGTATCGGACCCTTTTTCTTTTTCTCCCTGCTTTTAAATCACGCGTTCGAGCTCTTTTCATGAATCAACCTGTTCGATTTCAGGAATCAACCTATTCGATTTCAGCCTCAAATAACGAGTTTTAACACATTTTTCACGATAATCCGAGTTTTGGCGAATGCTGGTTTGTGGCACACCGGCACTCCCAAATGTCTTCCGTTGGTGCTCAAGCTTTGCGTGGCCGCTTTATCGGACCCGAGGAACTTTCTTTGTGATTTCCGGAGAATTTTGTTCCGGGACCCCGGAATCCCGAAAAACCGTGTATTACACACTTCAATTTCACTAGTTCGGAAGGTCGTACTTAGGACCCTATTTCTTTTTCTCCTGTTTTTCAATCACGCGTCCGAGCTCATTTCATGAATCAACCTGTTCGATTTGAGGAATCAACCTATTCGATTTCAGCCTCAAATAACGAGCTTTAACACATTTTTCACGATAATCCGAGTTTCGGCGAATGCTGGTTTGTGGCACACCGGCACCCCCAAATGTCTTCCGTTGGTGCTCAAACTTTGCGTGGCCGCTTTATCTGACACGAGGAACTTTCTATGTAATTTCCGGAGAATTTTATTCCGGGACCCCGGAATCCCGAAAAACCGTGTATTATACACTTCAATTTCAGCTGTTCGGAAGGTCGTACCGAGCCCTGTTTCTTTTTCTCCATGTTTTTCAATCACGCGTCCGAGCTCATTTCATAAATCAACTTGTTCGATTTCAGGAATCAACCTGTTCGATTTCAGCCCTGTAACACATTTTTCACGATAATCCGAGTTTTGGCGAATCTTTGGTTTGTGGCACACCAAGCACCCCCAAATATCTTCCGTTGGTGCTCAAACTTTGCGTGGCCGCTTTATCTGACCCGAGGAACTTTCTATGTCATTTCCGGGAATTTTGTTCCGGGACCCCGGAATCCCGAAAAATATGAAGCGGTGTTACTTCTTGACTTGAAATAAAATCTCGTTTGCTTTATGCCCTAGTATCTATGTTAACAATTAACATACCACTGAAAAAAAAAAGAGTAAAAATAGTTTAGTACGGTAGCATTTACCCCATTTATTTCACTTTTATACTCCTACGTTTCATATTTGGAAAAATTGAGAAATGACCATAGAATTAATATTGACTCTCTTTAATTAGGAACTAGGAAGAATAATGGAAACAATGCCATTTTGATCGAGGGGATAGTAGTTACTCCCTCTGTCCCGATTATTTGTTGTCCTTTTTCATAGTGGGGTGTCTCAGTCATTTGTTGTCTTTTCTATTTTAAGGATTAACTTGATAAGCAATTTGATCATTCTCACCCAATTTGTTCCACGTACTTGTCATTTAGTTATTGGTCCTCTCCTCTTTCTTTGGTCTTTGTGCCAAAATCAAAGGATAATAATTGACCGGGACGGAGGGAGTAAAAGACTAGGGCTAAGAGTAATATTTCACATATTTAGCTTGCCAAATTAAAAACAGGAATAAATTACTCTCCCAGTCTCAGTCAATAGTCTGTATTTGACTTATTTTCCCCTCAGAAAATAGAGTAAAGTAAATATAGAGGAGTAATATGGAATAGTTTTGGAAAAAAAGAGTGTAATAAAGATGGAATAGCGAAAGCAGTACGGTGTAGATAAAAAATACTTTCCTATACACGAGTAACACAAACAATTGGTAACAACTTTTTTACTCTAAAGGTATCATACGGTATAATATATTTTTCGATTTTTTTTTTGTACTATCGATTATTTATTAAAAGCGTCATGTTAAATTAAATTTGCAATTAATTGATCAATATAGTTATAAATAACGAAGTTTTAAGAATATACTTATCTGATTCGAGACCATTAGTGTTCATCCAAGCTATAACTATAATAACCGTAACATCAACCGTAACACTATTTAAGCAACCCTATATGACCCCACTGGCATAACAAACTCTCAACAAACTTTTTCTACTCAAAATTAAAGTAAATAATGTTGCTGGAATTCAACAAAGAGTTTCGCGAAATCTTGCACGTGTTGGGCATCCTCCCACCGTCCAAGAAATCACACCACATCATTGCCACCAACGACGACTACAGCACCATCATCATCTCCGTCACCCACCAAAATATCAATACCAAAGCCAACACCAACACTATCACCATCACTGTCACTATTGCCTTCACCGTCACCTACACCTTTGTCTTCGCCAATGAATTCGAGAATATAATGTCATCGCTCCATTCTTGTTCTTCGTCGCGTAAACGACTACTAATATTATTCTCATTCTCCAGCTAATGGTGTCGAGTTTCACCCTTCTTTACTTCTTGATGATTTGATTGTGTGAGTGTGTGTTTTTTATTTGATTTTTAGTCTTGGCATATATGTTCTAGTGATCTCCTAATCTGTATTGTACTGGTGTACTCTGTAGTCATTCTGATTGCCTTGTTGGCAAGCCACGTGGCATATCTAGCTTTTGTGTTGTTTCTTGTGCTGATAATATCATATCTTCCATCATTTTATTGTCACGTGTATATATTTAGGTGATAATCGGGTTATTTACGTCGGTTATAGGTCAAGTTAGGTAAGTCGAGTTATCAATCCGGATTCATATGGTTATTGTTGAGCCGGGTTATTATTGGGTTATAGTTGGCAAGCCACGTGGCATATCTAGCTTTTGTGTTGTTTCTTGTGCTGGTAATATCATATCTTCCATCATTTTATTGTCACGTGTATATAATTAGGTAATAATCGGGTTATTTACGTCGCTTATAAGTCAAGTTAGGTAAGTCGAGTTATCAATTCAAGTTGTTATTGGTTTATATTTGGGTTGGTTTCAATGCGGTTTATAGTAAATGTTTATTACTCTCTTTTAAGTCTATGCAACAAAATCTCCACTTATTCGTAGATAAATTTGTAGGTGAAAATTACAATAAAGTGCCATTCAAGGAGTGTTGGAGGCGTAGGGAACAATAAAATTGGAATGAAAACGGTATCATTTTAGTGTTATTAAGCCGATTGCAAAATAAATCTCCTCCGTCACCAATGCCATCGCCGTCGCCATCGCCCTTACCACCACCACCAACACCACCATCTCCTACTAACTCTTTTCCATGGTGCCCTCCGGATGATAACATCTGCCAAATTTCACCTCAAGATTTTGAAAGTATCATCACATCACTCTATTCTCCTTCTCCGTCTCGGAAGCGACTTCCCATTTTCGCCTCTTTCTCCGGGTTTTAGTCTTCTGTATGATATCTCCATGCACTCTTCTTGAATCTTGATGATGATGATTTCACTATTCTTGATATATGACTAAGTTTTGTCGTATGCTTAGGGATAATTAGCCTTGTTTTTTTTTTCCTTTTTTTAGTCTTCGCATATACTCTGATCTATGATGGTGTACTGTACGTCTATGGCGTGTCATGTATTAGTGTACTCAATCATTTTATTTTTTGTGTTGTTTCTTGTACGATTATAATGGTATGACCTATCATTACGCCAATGTGTGTCACATTTTCATCTTTTTGTTCTCACTACGTACATATATTTATTAGGTGAATGAGGTCATTTACATCGGTAAGTTAATTAGGTTAGCCGGGTTATCAATTTTAGATAATATTGGAAACGGGTCAAATCGGGTTCGTATGGTCACATCGTTGAGCCGGATTATTACTGGGTGATATTTGGGTTTAGTTCAATGCGGTTATTCATGGCAAGTGTTTAGTATTTTCTTTAAGTCGACTAAACTCTCCACATATCCTCATAGGTCGTCAATTATAAGGTGAAAATAGCTAGCCAAATACGATAATGTTAAATACTTGTCATTTGAGAAGTGGTAGTAAATTATGGGTCATATTGGTTATTTAGTCATTTACCACACTAATAACTTTAAAAAAATGACAATTTATTTAGAATAAATGTTGGAGGCGGAAGAAACAATAAAAGTGAAATGAAAGCGATATCATTTAGTGTAATCAGGCCGCCGATTGGATAATAAATCATTTAGTGTAATACTTTACTCACATAACACAAATTAAAAAAATAAAAATAAAATAGACGCAGAAAATAGTTGTTCGAGTAACTCATTATCCAACCATTAATATCCCATTGGTTCGATCTCTTCACAAGATATCGAAACAAATATCCCTTTATTCTTGCACAAAAGAAAACACAAAAACAAACAACCTTAAACCACATATCCTTCATTATTCACCTCAAGTGAAACGATTTGGTCGGGTTGCATCTAGTGCATTCGGATCTCTCGCCTCACTTGAATTCACAATTAAGTCTTCCGCTCCGCTTTACGCATCAAGTGGTATCTCGCCATCCGCATCATATTCTCTCCCTTCAAAAGAATTGTCCTCAATTCTTCGCCTCAGTATGCCGGGATCAAAGATGAATATTATAAACCCGAACAAACCCGAACACATAGTCGAATCATCGTTGATGCCACCTCGCATCTCGTTTAACTTTTCTAAGTTCCGGACCCACTCGTGTCAATCACCCCTCCACCCTCCTTGCACAAGCCTTGAAATTATACCACGAACCACTTTAGTGTTACATCCAAATTTCACCCCTTCAAGAGTTCGTCCAAGCTTGTTTTCTTGATGATTTTCAACAGAAGAGTTAACAGATTTTATAACTTGAAGATCGATACCTTCCATTGGCTCCTCCTCATTATAATCGTCAAAAATAGGAGGTGATGTCAGGTCAAACTTAACAATCTCCTTCTTTCCATAGAGTTTCTGCCCTCGAAGTGTGTCGAACACCTCGTTCATGTGTCGCATAAAAGTACTCGGAGCATTGGATAATCCGAATGGCATGACGGTCCACTCGTATAACCCATGTCTAGTCATGAACGCGGTTTTCCACTCGTCCTCTTTTCTTATTCGTATTTGGTGATAACCACTCCTCAAGTCGATCTTAGAAATGATCTCGGACCCATGTAACTCATCAAGCATGTCGTCAAGCCTTGGGATAGGAAAACGATACTTGATAGTTATGTTGGTCACGGCTCGACTATCAATGCACATTCGCCACATCCCATCCTTCTTTGGGACAAGTAGAGTAGGGACGGCACATGGACTCAGGCTTTCACAAACATAGCCTCGATCCATTAGCTCCTCAATTTGTCGTTGCAACTCTTTCGTTTCCATTGGATTGCATCGATAGGCCGCTTTGTTCGGTAATGAAGCTTTGGGAATGAGATCAATTTGGTGTTTGATTCCACGAATAGGGGGTAAATCCAGTGGTAGATCATCGGGGAAAACATCTTCGAATCCCTTTAAAAGCGCTGCCAATTGGACATTTTTGACACCAACACTTGGCGCCTCGTTGACCACCATTAAGTAAACACAATCACCCTCGGCAATAACTTCATCAACCTCTTGTTTTCTAGCAAACATGGGCATGTTAGAAGCTTTCCCACGTTTGTGGTACTCATAGAGCGAATAGCTTTTGAGGCTGCATTAGTACAACTGCCTCCATCGATGATTAGGCTACGCCACTTGTCCTTTACTTGACATTTGGTGTGAAATATTTGATCTCTTTGCTCCGATTCAATGGGTGTATATTGAACTTGTTGGGTTTGAAGAACCAAAGCACAATCGTAACTAGGAGCGGTGTAGGACTCGACATTCTCGACATCTTCCTCCTCTTCTCTTTCTTCGAAATTGAACACATCACCCATTCGTTCCTCCTCATATAACAACTCATCCCGACAAGCAACAACGTCTCTCAAGGTAATCAATCGTTCTTTTGGACACGTGCTTTGATAGTGCCCAAACCCCTGACACTTTAAACATCGTACTTTGGAGAGACTTGTTTCCTTAGAAGCGGGCGTTCTTGCAGTGGAACTAGGGGTGGCAGCCGACCTGGGTTCGCCAACACTACTCGTCGGACTCCCTTTCGATCCTCTCCCGTTCCTCCAATTCCGACTATTCTCACCATAAATTGTCGGCAATTTAGCTTTCCCTTGTGCTTCAACCTTTAGACACAAGTTGCGCAAAACATCGAAAGCAGCGTAGGATTGTAATTCAACCGAGTTGGCTATATTACGATTTAATCCACGAAGAAATCGAGCCATCTTTAATTCTTCACTCTCTTCCAACTCTCTCATCAAAGTGAGATTCTCAAACTCGTCGATGTATTCAGAGACACTAAGCCTTCCTTGGTTGAGATCGGCGATCTTACGATAAGTCGTAAGCCTATAAGTTGCTGGAACATATCTCTTGCGCAATTTGCATTTAAGAGAATTCCAAGATGATAATTTCTCCTTTCCAGCGCGAGCACGCCTTGCTTTCAAACTCTCGTACCATAGTGAAGCCCCTCTACTAAGTCTTAGAATAGCGTACTTGCAGCATTTTACGTCATCCAGACCTTTGAAATCAAACATTCGTTCGATTTTCCGTTCCCATTCGAGGTTGTCCTCGGGATCCGTACCTCCCACGAATTCAGGTAATTCACTAACCTTGAATTAATCAACGTCCCGTTTACCTCGACGTGGTTGCCAACGTGGGTTAAACTCTGCAATGTTTCGTAACGCATCTCGAAGGTTTTGAAGAAAGTTAGGATCTTCGAAATTCATTTTTGCGAAATTGGTATGAGTGACAACTTCCGAATTTTTTTTTTTTTGATGAACAGTACTGTGAATAGTACCGGCGTGAACATTGATTTTTTTTTTCTTTTTTCTAGAACATTCTCTAGAGATGAGTGATCAAAACCGATTAACCCTTGAACGACCTGTTCAAGTTTAACCTTTGAACTCCAATCGCAATCGGAAATTCAACCGAACAACTTGGCTTTGACACGCCTAGGACCGTCTAGATTTTGGGAAATCAAGAGCCGAAGCTCTGATACACTTGATGCGTAAAGCGGAGCGGAAGATTTAATTGTGAATTCAAGTGAGGCGAGAGATCCGAATGCACCAGGTGCAACCCGACCAAATCGTTTCACTTGAGGTGAATAATGAAGGATATTTGGTTTAAGGTTGTTTGTTTTTCTGTTTTTCTTTTGTGCAAGAATAACGGGATATTTGTTTCAATATCTTAGGAAGAGATCGAACCAATGGGATATTTGCTTCAAGATCAATAATGACCTCGAAAACAATGGGATATTTGCTATCGTTTAACCTATAACGATAACAATGGGGGAATTACTCGAAAACGCGTCAAATAATTCAACTCAAACTTCGGAACGCGTCCTTGGTTTAAGGCAAGACTCGAACTCGTCGATCTTAAGGAAAAAGATTGAAACAACGAGTTTCTCTCTCTAGAAATGGTTTTTGATTACAACTTTTATGATTACAAATGATGGAGTCTGTTGGAGCTTGTGTCCTCCACAAATTAGTGTGATAACATTTATAAATCTCTTATAGGTTCACAAGGGTATACTTCGTATTTTATCAGTTGATTAACGATTACCTAATAACGGTTGGCTTGCTAGAAAGTTTGACGTTATTATCATACTGATGGCGGTGATCAACTGGTCCCTAAAAGTCACACCTAAAGGATGTGTTTGAGAGATGTGATTATGGAAATGTAATCACATTGATGCCTTATATGACTAAAAGGTTAGTTCATGTATTTGACTAAACAGTTAGTCAATGTGATGATGAGACGATTATTTAATGCCGATTAAATAATATTAGCTGAGACGAATTAACTGTCAATTCGTAAATTGAATATAAACTGTTATATTTAATTAATGTATATAATGTTAGCTTAAATGAATTAAGATGTTAATTCGTAATTAAATGTAATCGGTTATATTTAATTAGCTAATTATAAATATGCGATATTTATAGTTAAAGTATATATTATACGATATTGTCATAATAAATTATAACAGACCGGCATTAATAAGTCGACTGCAAGCTGTTGTGTGTAGACTAATTAATACGAAATAAAATAAATGACAATTTATAATTAATACACTTTATATACATTTTATAAACTACCAAAATAAGAAGATTTAATCTCATTCCCCTTATTAATTTCGGTGGGTTGGATGAAAAAAGGAAAGGAATATCTCCCCTTATTCTCCTCTTGATTTTCGGAAATATAAGGAGCTAGGGAGATCATTTCCTAACTAATTTTTTGACCTAATTTTCTATCATCACAAAATACACAAAACCCTAAAATTAATCATCAATTTTGGGGATCTCATTCTAGCAATTTGAGGGGCATTTTTCGGAGCATCTTGGGTGCAACGATTAGGTGAATATCATTGCGATATTGTTCTTAGGCCGATTTTGCTAGGACCGAAGGTTGAATCTTCATCTCTTTTCTATTTTGTTTATGCTATTTCATTTATGACTAGTTTTCATAGATTATAATTTCGTTATAATCCTTCTTATTTAAAGGGAAGTATACCGATATTTCCCACAGAGTCTTGGTCCTTATATATGCCGAAATGCCTTGGCCTCCAAGACTACATTTGACTAAGGTGTATGAATCCTAGTTTTGACTAAGATAAAAATTAGGTAAGACTTTTGTAGAAAACTAGGAAAGACTTTTAGAAAACTAGGTGCATGAATTTAGATGGTTCATTGAACCATCTCACGGCATCTTCCACGGCCTTGGGCTTGATTTGTCTCAATTGGGCTCTTGAATTGTGATCATACAAACTTCTTGACCTTTGTTGGATCCAAACCACGCTTGATTGGTTAAAATTGGGCTGTTTTGTTTCGAGCCAATCTCACGGTCCATAGGACCTCCCAATTCAAGTACCACATCATTTAAGGTGTCGATATCCATATCACTTGGACCACACGGTTCTTAGTGCGTTCTCACGCGGGTCTCGTTTTCTTTAGTCGAGATCATGCATACTTCTTTGAATTTTTGGATCCAACAGCTCCTTCACAGCTACTCAATTATTCATAAACTTGTCTTGAATTTTATGATGCGTGGTCGTTTATTAAACGTCTCGCCATCCGCATCAATTATATAGATGTTTGGTAAACTAAATGAAAATGTAACTAATTTTGGTGAAATGACGTAAAAATATATGATAATTATTTAATAATATAGATTTAAGGAGTAAAAAAGTAAAATAAAAGCAAATAAAATACCTGAAGTCTCAAATACTACTCTAGGTAATATTTCATTTTATTTCAGTTACTTTATTTGGTTAAATAAGCTTCTTGACAAACCTTTACCAAAAAAATTAAGGACACTTTAACCAAATACGGTACCTAAAATACATTGCCAATAAGAGCTTTAACCCTTCCTATGTTAAGAATTAAGATAAATATCTCCATTTAAGAAGACAAATTAAAAAAAATAATAAAATATCTTGCATACATTTAATAAGAAACCGTATCTCCGAGATTTGGGTATGTGAATGAAATCACGCACATAGACGGTAGACCACATACACTACCACATACAGAAAAATGCGGTCCGTTTTTCTTAAGACCATTGCTTTTGGTCTGAAATAAGACGGGTAACATGTCATCATTTTACAATAAAATGTTGTTATTTTTTTGATAACATGTTACCATTATTGTTCACATCATTTTCAGGGTAAAAAATGACATCTCTAGTCATAACATTTTGTGAATTAATTGGTTACATTTTCTTAAAAATGGCAACATTTTATCCGTCTGACAAATAAGACCAAAAGTGTCCGTCTGAAACAAGAATTTGTGAGAAAAATGGGGGTAAACAACAAATCCGTAAGCAGTGGTCACATGTGCACAAAGTAAAGAATGATGAAGAAACGTGTGATGTTTTGTAAGCCAAAAATTGAAGATCTCATGTGGGTTGGTACAAGCCTACAAATTTCTGTATAAGAATGGTACGAAGTCATTCAAAGTGAGAAAAAGCATACAATTAGAGAGCACTCCATCTGGTAACTGGAGACTGGACCCCTTGTCATAGTTTCACGCACTCTCTTTTTGGACTCTACGTACATTCATACTTACTCCCATTTCATGTCTCCTTTCCTTCACGCATTTCCTTGCTTAAACCATCCACCGTCTCGCCCTTTCTGCCCATAGCTTTCCTCTCTCAACCAAAACACTACCTTTTTCCGAACGTGTCTTAGCCTAGTGGTAAAATCGGAAATAGTTCTGGTACTACTTCCTAATGTTTTCACTAGGTAATATGTCAGTCATATTTATTTATTTATTGATTTATGCATGTTTTTGTACTGTATAAACCCTGTAATGCTGCCTGTGACGATTTTATTATGACCCAGTCACCCAGGTGAAAAAGATGTCATCTTGTTAACTACTGTACTGTACTGTACTAGCTTTATTTTTTCTGATGATGGGAATTTTACAGCATATATGATTTGCATGATGGTCTTTTTGCAGTTGCAAATTTGTATAATGCAATAATATATGCAGGTGAATCATACAATTCCAAGATGTAATTACTAATTAGAGGCCAGGGTTATGTACCAAACAGGTGATAATAGGTCATGATAGTGATATATTGACTATATGAGCTTTTATAAAGCTCTTTTGGTGAATTACAGTTGTTTATTGTTATGACTCCCTCCGCTCCGTTCATTTGTTTACCCTTTATATTGTTTGTGAGGAGTATGTTATTCAAGCTAAACAAATGATTAGTACGGTGGGAGTAGTGATCACAAGATGCTAGCTTGATCATGATTTGAGTCTTTTTACCAGCTACTGCTATAGATTCTTCTTGGTTTAGTTTCCATGGTAGACTGGTTATTCAAAAGGTAAAACTTGGAGATAGTAGGAAATAATACTATTATGAATTTAGGATTAAGATTTGCTGATATGATATTTGGTAAGGATTATGTTTTCTACTTCAGATGGTATTAGGAATTAGGAATCTGCAATTTTCTGCACTGTCAAATGTGGGGTTTATGTATTCATATTAACTAACAATCATCAACAAAATTAATACATCCAATTTTCTGCACGATTTTCGTGACTTATACATTCCCTTGTCGGTTTTCATGTACTTGTTTAGTTGTTTGATCTCATGTTTTCTGCTGCTTTTCTTTTCTATACCAGGAGGAACTTACAATTCTTCGTCATTCTTTCTAGGTATTCGAGCATTATAGCAAATTAGCTGGTTGTCAGTTCTTCACACTTTCATTTTCTCCTAGTTGTGGACGACAAAAGTACTACTCTTGCTGGTGATAGTGTGATACTCCCCTAAAGCAGTTTACAACAGCCAAAACGCTTTGACTAATTATTTAGGTGTCAGGATAGAAAGACATGAACCAAATAGACATCTTGAAATTGGAATTGAGAGAACCTCTCGATTTAGTGGATAAATCAAAGCATCGTGCTTTATCACCTATAAGGTGTGTCAGGGGCGTGATATGTTTAGTGCTGCTAGTTTTAACTGCTTTGATGACGCTGGTGTTCCTGGGATTCATAAGTGCTGTCCTGTTACGGTTCTTCAGCATACATTACAGCCGAAGAATTACTTCTCTGATCTTTGCTTCGTGGTTGGCATTATGGCCTTTCTTGTTTGAAAAGATAAACAATACTAGAGTGGTATTTTCTGGAGCGACTGTTCCTGTCAAAGAGCGTGTTCTGTTACTTGCTAACCACAGAACCGAGGTTGATTGGATGTATATATGGGACTTGGCACTGAGAAAGGGTAGCTTGGGGTATATTAAGTATGTTCTTAAGAGAAGCCTAATGAAATTACCTGTATTTGGATGGGCATTTCACATTTTGGAATTTATTCCGGTTCAAAGAAAGTGGGAAATTGATGAACCAATCATGTATCAGATGCTTTCGAATCTGCAGGATCCTCAAGATCCCCTCTGGCTTGCTATTTTTCCGGAAGGCACAGACTTCACGTAAACTTCTCTTCTTTCTTGCTGACGTACAAATTTCCTTTTTTTTTACTGTCTAAAATAGCAGTGTGCAAAATTTTAACTCTTGATCAATTGACCTAAGCAAAAACATAGCCACATTTTGAAGGAGGATCTGCACATTGATAGTTGGTTCATGACTTCATGTATATCCTACTGTACGCTAGAAGACGTATATGCCTTTACTGGTTCAAATTCCGAAAGGTTACTAATCATTTTTTATCCAATTACAAACTTCTTCCTTGTGTCTATGCAGTGAGCCGAAATGCATTAGAAGTCAGAGATATGCAGCTGATCATGGGTTGCCTATCTTGAAAAATGTCCTGCTTCCAAAAACAAAGGGATTCTTTGTCTGCTTGGATAAATTGAAGAACTCTCTGGATGCAGGTTTCATTCTTGAGCCGCAATCTTTCCATAGCTGTTACTTACACGGATTTTTTCTCATTACTTAATACGAGTAATTCTTTTTTAATGCAGTCTATGACGTGACCATTGGTTACAAGCCTTGCTGCCCGTCCTTCTTAGACAACGTGTTTGGGGTGAACCCTTCCGAAGTTCATATCCACGTTAGACGTCTGTCCGTTATCGACATTCCATGCTCTGAGGATGAGGTGACCTCTTGGTTGATGAACACATTCCGAATCAAAGACGAGCTTCTCTCTGAGTTTTACTCATCAGGCCATTTTCCCAATGAAGGAACTCAAGAGGAGCTCCCCACAGTCAAATGCCTGGTAAATGTTGTCGGTGTTCTGACAATTACCAGTATATGTACATTTCAAACCTTTTTCTCAACCATATGGATTAAGCTATACGTACTTCTGGTATGTGTTTATTTTTCATTTGCGACAAAGTTAAACTATCGTCCAGTTCCTATATTTTCGCAGTTAAACAAATGCTTCAGGAATCAATATATGAAACAGGCCCTAGATTAGTGATCTAGTACTATTGTAAAGTCTCGTATACTTATAGCCTGATTTCCACAGGCCGATTATAAGAACATGACAATTGAGATCAATTTTTCTTGTTAATAAGACTGCAGTTTTCCTGCAATTCTCCCGCATTATCTGTTGTTCAGTATTGACATGCTCTTACTGTTTATTTGCTGTAATTTTCATTTGCCGTTTGTTGTCGGACTGCTTGTTGAGACTTGAGAGGGTGCACCCCTCTGTAAAGTGATGCTGAACAAAAAGGGCAAAAATCGATGCTAAAATCTGTAGTCTGACGAGTCGTTATGTCATTGCTGCATGAATTTGGCAAGAGGGTAGCTTCCAGTAATGGTTTCTTACTACTTTGTGATGTCATATGCTTCCACTTGAAGTTTAATGCAAAACAGTTATGCCTTTGCTGCGTACATTATGGCTTTAAGATTACTTCTACTACTCTAAGCACAGCCACTAGTATTATTAAACTCCCTTAACTGTAGAATTATCATAAGATCCTCATGTTTCAGAAGGTATACCTTTGCCCTACTGCTAGATGAGCCAAAAGTCTCTTAAAAGAGACATTCTTTGGGCCTTTTTTTTCCCTTTAAGTACGTGTCGGTCATGCAGAGTTTAGAATCGTTAAAAACGTCATAAAAATCTCATCCTAGACTTATTTTCAGGATTGAAAACCTCTGAAAAATAATTAAAAAAATAAGAGAAGAAGTACTACTATGAAATTAGTTAAGAAAAACAATTAACTGTTAATCTAATTATGCTCTATATTAGTTTGCTTGTCTTGGTACTCAGTCAAAAAGTCACAGTCTTGCCACCTTTTGAAAGTTGTATCATTCTCTTTAGACCATTTTCTTGCACAGTTTACTTTATCAAAGCAAATTTTCTTTACTTTTTGACTTTTCCTCTGATGATTATGTACCAGATCTCCTTACAATCTTCATTTAAGACTTCTTTGAAAGTCATTTGACCTATATTTAGTTTCTGTATTAGCTAAATTTAATTTTACAAAATGCAAGTCCCTTAAACTATAAGACACTTCGTAATAAACAGGAATATATTTTATACGACTGATTTCTGGCTCCGTCATGGATCGTAAGATAAAATCCAGCCTACTAGATGAGGTCATGAGGACAGCTTAATCATCCAACTGAAAAATCATCCTTCAGTTAGATTTTGAGAAGTTTTGGATACCTTAATGGACTTTCCTTGTCCTAGGAAAGTAGGAAGCCTGCCAGATTTATTTAGGATAAGGACTTAAACCTAACTAAAATACATATATGAAAAACTAAATAAATATCAAAAAATTTATACTAGAATTCAACAACCTGATTTTGTATAGATGATGGAAGGAATGATGGTGCTATTTACCTGACAAAATTTCTTAAAATGCACAAATTTAACACAAAATGAAATTCTTTCTGTGTTAGCTTTGCAATAAATAGATTATTCAGGAAGATCATCATATTTACAAACATGAAATATCATACAATATGAAATTCACCATGAAGCAAATTAAGTTTTTATTTGGTGAATAATCTGTTTACAGGAATCTAAACAAACTAATGAAAAGAATTCAACTTCAGTAAATTAGAAATTACTGTGTTTCAATAACAATAAATCGGAATTTTAAAAAATTAGTCAGTCTGTGTTTTGTTTTTTCAATTGTTGGGGTGCTTGATGATTCTTTGCAGAACAACCGTCCTCGCCCTCCTGACATCCCTACTGCACACATCAGCCTGAGTCCCCAAATCCTCCACATTCTTAGTAAACACACCCATCTTCTTTCTGATCTCTTGAATCCCAATTTTTACAGCTTCTTCTGAGATTGCAAATTCAGCATTCTGTAACAGCCCTTCGAGCTCGATTTCCAGCTTATCAATCAACACCCTGATATTATCCAAATCTTTAATAGCAACATAGGTGCCCACCTGCATAGTACTTATAACCTCTTTCTGACCCTTTAATGCAGTCTCATAATTCTTCCAGAGAGAGTCGATCCATTTCCCCATGGACCCCACAGGAATTGCTGTCGCTGCAGCTAGAGCTGCTGCCAGATGTGGTGCAGCAACGGCAGCGGCCACCACCGAGCAGATAAGCACCGCGGCAAATGTGGCTACAAATATGATGTTGGAGACTTTCCTCCAGGCATGAATGTATTTGAGCTTCTTGTCAAGCTTGTTCTTCTTGAGCTGCAATTTCTCAAGCATTGATAATTGCTGTCTGTAAACAGACTGAAATATCTGGAAAAACTCCTCGGTGAAGGGATCGCCCGCTGCCTTAAAATTCTTCAGTTCTTCCAAAGTTTTTAAATACCTTGTTTTTCCTGCACCATCCTCATTTTCAAATTGTTGCAGCGCGACCATTATAAGCAGCTGACTATCTCGAACCCTTTTAAGGCATTTCTCCAATGCACCACAGAAATCAAGGGTTTGTAAGCTGTTTTCAAAGTATTCTTCCACAAGCTCGAATAATTCCGGGGTTTTCCAAATATCTTGCTTGCACTCCAAGATCACCTTCACAACTTCCTGATTCATATCTAACAAACATTCTGTCACTTCCTTCAAGGAATCAAACGAAAGCGACCTGACTTCCACCCCGACAGCCAAAGAATTGATCACGTGATGGGTACGCGTGTGGAGAGTAGTGTCAAACGTTTGCAGAGATGCATCAGTTCTACAAGCTGCCTCATAAGATGTGAGCTCAGTTATGTACTGAAGACCACTGTTAATCTCCGACGAACTTTCTGCTGATTTCTTGCTCATATGTCCTCCCATAGCTTCAGAATTCACTTAAACCAATACTGCAGGTATAAAAACACAATCTTTTTTTTGTATAACCTATAGAAAAACCATGAAATGTATCAGTTTTTCGGAAAAAAGATCGAAACCCAGTTCAGCTTAACAAGAAAGGAACAAAACCCAGGTCACAAAATCTAAAACAAATCACAAAGTTGAGATCTTTAAAGCAAAACAAATCAATATCAGACAAAAAAGACCAATTTTTTTTTTGTTTTTTTTTTTTTTTGTTTTGTTTTTGTTTTGTTTTATATTGAAGAAATGAAGAATGAGGAGGTTAAGCAATAAATAAGATTTAAAGGAGAAGGAGAGAAAGAAGGGAGTTAAATAAATAAGAAGCAACGAAAAAAGAAGAGAGAACTAAAAAGAGAAAAGAGAATGGCTTGCACGCATCAGAGGAACAAGAATGGAAATTAAAGGAAGAGATGAAAATATGAAGAGATGATGATGTTATAATAAGAAGAGATGGTTAACGCGGGAAGCAATCTCTACTTTCCACTTCTCACCTTTCTGTTTTTTTTACGCGTAAAACATTCAGTAAAAACTGTTGGATAGCCTGCCTGACCATTTGTGTTTAATGTCACATGCAGTCATCTTCCACTGTAAGATGTGCACCAGTTGGCAGTTGTCCACCGACCACTACAACCCTGCTCATTTATAGTTCTATTTTATGTATCGATTTAGCCGACTATTTGTTTATCTTTGATTGAATAACCACACGGGAATTAGGATTCCTATTAGCGAAAAGATAGTTATTAAACTAATTCGTTTTACGAGTACTTCTGTACTTGTGTAATCGAAAAAAGTCTAAATGTTCATAAATATCAAGTCTATCGAAAAAAAGGTAAGAAAATTGTAATGCACAAATAAAGGAAATAAATAATCGTTTTAGCTTTAGGCGGTAATTTATTTATAGAGTTCAGATAGGTTCAATGAAAATTCATTACGTGAACCAACGTCTCCTTTTCTTTTCTTTTCTTTTCTTTTCTTTTCTTTTCTTTTTTTGGCCGTAATAGAAACGTCATGCGTTCTATGATTCTATGTGTCTTAAGGGTTGGTTTAATAACGAACATTTTTCCTTGAAAGAGTTGCACAAAACAATGACCTTTAAAATCAATCGTATGTGAAATTATTTGTAAACTTCGTATACAACTATCCCCATAAAAGTAATTGGTCCGACAACCGAATAAAAAACAAAACTAGTTGGTCAGTGAATTTATTGTTAAGCTTTGTGGTTGTTCAAGGACATGAAAATACGTTCAATGTACCTTGAATTTGTCAATATAAGCTTTTATATAATTATGTATGACCATGATTAAAAGAGAGCCAAGTTCGATTTATGAAAGTAATACTGTTTTTGAGTTAATTTTTTAAAGAGACGTTTCAATATTAATTTTATCTATAGACCAATTTTGATAAGCATAAACAATTAAACACACGCAGATTCCACAACCATACAAGAAAAGCTTTTTAGAAGGTAAAAAAAAGCACCAATATTCGCTGAATTTCTTCTCGCAGATAAAGTCAAGAACTAAAATATCATCATTAATCTTGTATAGATAAAATTAAGCTGACGTTACTAAATGTCATAACGATTCATAAACACATCATAACATCATAAAATCTTGGCTATGACTCATGTTCAAGTATTCAAAGAAAACAACACTCCTAATATGCATGGATGATCATATCATAATATCAATAAATAAATAAAACATAATTATCCAAATGATTAAAGTGGAAAATCAAAATGGTGCAAACCTGGTACGTACTTGAATTAATTAATTAATTAAAATGTCTTCCACGTATATGAGACTTGCTTGTACGTTGTTTATTAATGAAATGGTAAAGTTTATTGCTTCTTGGAGTAGTTAAGTAAGTAATTTATTAAGTCGGCTACCAGTTGTAATATTGAGTTGGGTAAAGATGCATGGTCAGTTATAGAGTGTAAATAACAAGATTTACCGTTATTATCAATTGATGGCATGCATGTATGTATTAGTTAGTGTCCCACACACATTTATTTCTATTTCATTTTTTCTATTTGTACCAAGTCAACATTTATAGGATGTAACAATACAAATTGTGTAAGCTAAGCTATCTTACTTTGCATCATTTGCGGCTTATTAAGGGGAATAATTTTCTCATAATGACGCATATACTTCATGATAATAATCACTTAGGAGTATGGAGTATGGGAGTTTATGTGTTTTGTTGTGGGGTCTTTAAATCTAAGCGTAATGTACTTCTAATTAATTAGGGTAATGACAACGCAGCTTTAATTAAGACTCATGTCTTAAACAAATCATCAATGCTCCGAAAATTGACTCTTGCGAATGGAAAAATCACATTTAGAGGCAATGACAGAGTCAAGAGTTGGAGTCAGCGGTGGCGAAAAAATCCAGAGGAGACAAAAGGGGTATTAGTATAGGGTAACCTCGAAAATTTTTCGAAACTTTTAACTAAAAACATCAAATTTATCCTGTGTTAGTAAGGGCGGGCGCCCTTGCTATCCCCTCTCACTCCAGCGCTGTTTAGATGGATTTATCCATAATACTGGATAGACCTGATTAACACAAAAAAAAAATATACGGTGTCACTTCTTTTATGAAAGTATTAATTAAATGTTTACTCATATAATTACATGGTATAGTTGTAAAGGACAAAGTGTATTTCAGGGTGACGATCAATTACATTAAACATGTGATTCAATATGAACAAATTAGTTGATAATGAGATAATTGTCACGTGTGTTTTATGATTGCTTGCCAATACAAATGTCTACCAAACGAGCTAAGACTTCTCCATCAAAGTCTTAATAGAACAAATTGGAATCAAATAATTCAGCAGAGGGTGAGGCCGGTAGCACGAGCTCCAAGGAATTGAACCCCGAGTAGGGTTCGAGATAAGTGTGTGGCCGAGGGATTAGGACAAACGTATGTATGCAGCATTTAAAAGCCGTCTCTAATGAAAACTGCATCAAGAATGATGCTGATAAAACATTTGTACAAAATGCTGCGGGCGCTGCGTGAGGCTTATCATGAGGGAATTTAACGATGTATTTGTATATAAGACCATAAAGTAGGCTTTACTCTACAACTGAATTGAGCTCGAGCTGAAATTTGAATGACATTTTCACAGATGTATTTAACAAAAATTGAGTTTCTTTACTTTAGGGGACTAAGATTAAATTAGACAAATGTTAAGCCCGGTGTAATCAAGAGTTCTCTATTTGCTGTATAGGTGCGCAAGGGTGAAAATGAAGAAGCCAGCCATCTGCATTAAAGAGAAAGCATTAGATTTTGGACCGAGATTAGTCGACTATGATACCCTAAAATGCACCACTGATGTCTAAAGTCAAACAAGAAGATCCAAAACATGATGTCACGGTAAACAACAGCCTTACAAAGAAAACAAGGCAAAAGAAAACTCAAAACTCTCTTTACCTGTTGGAGCTCCCAACCTTCTGCACTCCGGACCTCAAAAATCTGAACAAAGAAAAGGATTTTCAACCATCAGAAAGCCAACGAATAAAATTAGAGATACTCTTCCGCAGTTAACAGACTTACCTATCACTAAACATCTTTAAGGAACCAGAGATTAACACACGAGCATTGTTTCTTGCCTGCCATGGGCCAAAGGTAAGAGATGGTGAGAAAATAGCTTAGAATATTCCCAACTGAGATTATGTAGGATGCCTAACATGAGATTGGTTGATACTCGGAAGAAAGACAGATATCAAAGATAAACTACCTGAACCACAGAAACCAGTGAGATACTGGACCCAGTGAGCGATGGTGCATTAGCCAACGTTTTAGACGGATTGGAAGAATATGCTGATGGAGAAGCCGACAACACTTTCAGAACCTGCGAAAATTGCACTAAGGGATATAAGAAACTATAAGAAAAATGTCGCTTGATGATAAAGGTTGAGCACACTTCCACTACTTTAACACCAAATAGAGCATTCCTTACAAGATTGTTAGAAGGATTCACCGAATGACCAATTCCCTGGAAAAGTACTGGCGCCTACAACAAATTCATGTAAAACAATCATTCATCAAATAACTAGCAGATGAATAGTTAAGTGGTAGCTACAGAAGCAACATCATCCGTGTATATCCATGCCTATGCATCAAACTTGCCTCAATTTTCTTGCTCCCCAAAATGATATCTGATTCAACAAAGTTGTCACTAGCAACTAGTGTATGATCGCCTTCACTGCCTGACAGAGCATAGCTTGTGTGATCTATAACCATCGCTCCAGGGTCCTACAACTCCAAAACAGCCTAGTCAGTTAGTCAGTCCAAAAAGCCAGTGAACTAGTTGACATATAATTACAAAGCATGAATGACACCTGCAAAAAAAACCGACTGAACACTGTGTGCCTACCATAGACTTAGGGTGTGTTTGGATTGAGAGATTTGGAGGGAAAGGAAAGGGAGGGAGAGTAGGGGATTCAAAATCCTTTGTTTGGATAGCAAATAAGGGTGGAGGGAAATGGAGGGGGAGAGATTTGGAGGGATCTATTTTCCCTCCTCCAAGGCAAATCAAAATCTCTCCACAATAGGCAAGATTTGGAAGGAAATTGTATCCAAACACCCACATCTCATTTTCCCTCCTCTTCCCTTCCCTCCCTTTCTCTTCCCTCCCTCCCCCGCCCATCCCTTTGCCTCCACTTTTGCTATCCAAACACACCCTTTACACTGCAACATTCAGAGAACATGAACCAACAGAATGACGGGTTAAAGTAAAAATACTCTAACTGTACATGAAGCTTATTAATTTTTTCACAACATGATAGAAAACGGTAAGGTAATCAACAGCTTGAATTAACTAGTGCTACAGCGTGTTTCGACAGTCGTAAACTAATATAGCCAAAAACAGATGAAGACTCTGCCATTTCCGAAAGCTTGAAACTTTTTAGCAGTATAACTGCATTACTTGATATTATTTAACTGAAAAACAACTGAAACAACAAAAGAAAACGTCTTACTTCATCGAAATCGACACCACATTCAGTAGCAATCTCCCGAATAAAATCAGAAGAATTAACATCAAGCGCAACGATCAAATCTCTACCGGAATCAACAAAATCGAGCACAGCCGCCTGATTAATCGATCCTCCGAAACCTAAAAAACACAAAAATTCAAAATTTTTAACACTTAATGAATCAAATTCACGTAAAATTGATGAAAGAGATGGAGAGAAGGAAATTACGATCGACGGATGGAGCGAAGATGATAAGACCGTCATACAAGTATTGTCCGTAACGTTTCAAAGCAAGTTTTGGATCATCAGAGAGCTTGAAATCGAGGGAATAACCGCGAGATGAAAGGGAATTGAAGTAGATGTAATGAGATGATTTGATTGCGAAATCGTCGAGAAGGACTAAAATCCGGCGATCTGAAGGATTTTCCGGCGAAAATGAGAGTGATTTGGTTGAAATTAGGAGGATGATTGTGAGGATGATGATGGTTTTCGCCATTGTTGAGGTTTTTGAGTGTGGTTTTGTTGTCATACTTCCACAATTTGTTTTTGAGGTTTAAGAGTGACGACTTTTAGATGGTTCAATGACTCCAAGTGGTGTGCAGTGTGCACCAGAGTGCGATCGTCAAAATCTCACCCGATTTGTGTTGCTAATGGAGTATAAAATTTAGGATTAATGTATTAATGAGTCGATTTAGTACTTCGCTATAAAGTATGAGGTCAGGGATTCGATCGTGTTTATATCCATCTCTATGTAAATGGAGCAAATTCTTTGACCAGCTGGTTCTTTGAGAGAGTACACGCGGCGATGGAATTATATACTGTTGTCGACGGTCGACACCCCAGATTATACAAAAAGGAAAAAAAAAACGGGATTAGAGTAGAAATGTAGTTCGTTTGTATTTGGATTCTTCATTCAATTTTCATATCGATCATTGGTATTTTTATAGAGTTATAGTAATATTAGACGGAGTAGATGATTAAGAATAAAGTCATTGACATTATTGCTAATTTTGAACGGTCATATCGACTCTTGCGTGATGATTTTAAATCTTTGCATTTACCTTTTTCATTTGAAAGACTCATATAAGTTGATCATAAATAGAGAATCAATCTAATTATTTTTATTTTAACATCCCATATCACAAAACATAAATTCTCATTTAAGGATAATATCCGTCTTAAGTTTAAGATTATTCAAATACGTACCAAATTACATGGCAAATTGCCTAAAAAATGCCAAAATTTGTATCTTTATTGACATCATGGGGTAGTATTTGATTCGGCTTGAGCCTAAAACGGATAGTGACCTCTCAAGCAAGACCGACTCATCCAACAACTTGTAAATAATAACGCTTGGGTCCTTGCCTCCTTGGCATATAAAAGCAACAGAGTGCCTGGCCTTCTCTCCCGTTTCTCGTCCGTCTTCCCTGAAATTGTTCTCTCAATTCTTGACCTTATTAATCAGGTATTTACTACTCCCCTCCCTATTATTAATCCTTATTCAACAATCTCTTAGATTATTATACATGTATTTTTATTCAACTTCAACTTGTTTAAAACAATCGAGTTTCATCTGCGTTATTCTCATCTTTCTTTGCGATTTTTGATCACCGATTCCTGCTTTACATGTTTAATTTTCTATGCTCATTTATTTATTTATTAAATTCCTTGCTTCTTCCGGGTTTTCCCTTTTCCGCTTTGTATATTTTAGGATGCCCATTCACTTGTTTCGACTTTGGATGCTTTAATTTTAACCCTAGGATAAATCATCATGTAACTCAAGTATAGCAGTAAGAATGCTCTTATGATGCTCAAGTCTGAATTTTTCAGACTGTAAACAACCCAATTACTCGAACCGTGAATTGGTGTTACCGTGTTATTGCTGCAATTGATGGGAAAATAGCTTCTTTCACCTGCTTGTTTACCAAAATCTTAGGGAAAAGGGAGAGACTTTCTGTGTGTTGTCGTCTTTATGATTAAACATACAGATATTCTATTAAGTTCATTGTTGCCGCCTGCTGAATTGACTGTCTCATTGTGTTTTGCTCCTTTGCCGAAAGTTGATTTTCAGAATGTTAGTGGGGGAGACGACTTTCTGCAAGCAAACACGCAGTGAAGTTTGGTCTAAACCTAATTTGTATTAATGTTTATCTACAGTTCGGCATTGTCTTAAAGTGCATTGATTATGTAATTAAGTTCTTACCAGATATGGACAAGTCTTTCGGATCTTTTTACCTAGCATTGTTCGTCTTTGAGTTTTGTGTTACCTCAGCTATTTGAGATGACTGTTTTGTGGGATATGTATGGTATACATCGTAAAACATATACAGCTGGCAGCTTTTATTTTTGGTAATGTGTTTGCTTTACAAGTAGGATGGGATTTTAATCATATGTGCATCAGTTGGTCGTGGTAACGACTTATCTATGTAATTGTGCATTTTATTTGCGGTGGCGGTTTTGATGCCGTCTTTCTGAAGGAATTTCTTATGTGAACCAATAGATCAGACATCTTCTTTGCTCCAAAATGTGCTTTCTCGTAGATCTAATTTGACATATTCTAAAATACTGCAGGGAAGATGATCAATCTTTTCAAGGTAAAAGCAAAACAGAGAGAAAATGCTGAGAATCTTAATGGAAAGACGCATGTCAAGAAGCAAACAGCTGGAGAATTACGCGTACACAAAGGTATATTAACTATTCAGACCTTATATTTCAAAGGTGCGAGCTTTTTAAAGGCGATGAAGCGAAGACATACACCTTATATACATAATACATAAGAAGTGTAGAATCACATTTTTCCTAACAAATTTGTATTTTCGAAATAAAAAGTTGTGCATAATATCTTTTATTTCATTTTTTAACCGTAGTTCTTTTGATTCTTATTAGCCCTTTCCTTTTACACCATTATTGTCGCCTTTTACTTCTTCACATATTAACCCACTCTAAAGTTTTTAAAATAGAATCTTCTCTATTGAAAAATACAATTTTGTTTGCTGAAATAGCGTGCTTTGTGTGCATGAGGCACGTACCTTTACCTTGCTCATTGTGCCTTGTTGCCACGAGCGGTTGGTGTGCTCGTCACCTCTTGCCTTTTAAAACTAAGGTGAGTCATTTCCGACTACTTCTTTCTCCATGCTGGACTCTATGGATGAAATGTACGGATGTACCTCACAGAGAAGTGGAGAGCCCAAGTAAATTGTTAAAGTTCAACCTATGGTGTTGTGGCCTTGAGCTAACTACACGCAGATTAGAATTTTGCATGGAAATTTGTAAGTAATTGCATGCTGCGGACAGTGCGGAGGCTAGAATTTCAAAGCTTTAAATGGAAGTTGTTCATCAAATTCTATACTGACAACCGTTTGTGGCTTGTAGTTACTTCCGTTTCTTTTTGCTAAGTCTTGGATCACTTTCTTTGTAGTGTCCTAAGTTCCTCTTCTTTTTTATTATTTTCTTTCTGGTGGCTGCACGTTTGCAACTTATAAGCACCTCTTTTTAATCAGATTTATTTTTGTTTTAGACGTGATATAACCTTGCTTTGTTCACTTTGACCTGTTGAAGCTTTAAAATATAGTAGCTCCCTGCCTCTCTAACGTTTCAGCATTATTTTTGTTGTAGATATCAGTGAACTGAACCTTCCAAAGTCCTGTAACATATCATTTCCTAATGGAAAGGACGACCTCATGAACTTTGAAGTCACTATACGTCCTGATGAGGGATATTATATGTAAGTACATAATCTATCAAGCATTTTAAATATCTCTAGGTTGCCTATGATATTGATCGAATTCGATGTCAGACCTATCATTTAATACTACCACGACCACATTATATATCTCGAGAATGCTCTATTTTGTTTCCTTTTCCTGCGTCAGGTGCCTATTATCTTGAGAGGCCCTGTGTTTCTTTTACCTTTATTTCCTTTCTTGTATATGATTTTCAAACACGGTTGAGGGCTCGTATATACAAACTTTTATAAGGGGGGAACGAAAAGAGTGAGCGAAAGCTTTTGTCGTCTTGGTTTTTAGTGTATTTAACAAATTGGGTTCTGCTTATCTACTTGAGGTTCGAAGATAACTTTAATTTTGGGGAGGGACTTTTTTGCAGGGGCGGTGTATTTGTGTTTTCCTTTCAAGTTCCGTCTGTCTACCCCCATGAGCCACCAAAGGTCAAGTGCAAAACTAAGGTAAGTACTAATGTCATGGATAATTGCCTTTTTTGCTTGAACATTGGTAGTCGATTCCATTGCATGTTTTTTTTACGGTGTATGACACTGGCAGGTGTACCATCCTAACATCGACTTGGAAGGGAATGTATGCCTTAATATTTTAAGAGAAGACTGGAAACCTGTTCTGAACGTAAATACAATCATCTATGGCTTGTATCATCTCTTCACGGTACTGACATTTACCTAGATTTGCAAAGGCCTGTGAGTTGTTTCATGTGTTTGTGGTCTTGATCTGGATGTTTTCTATGTAAACAGGAACCAAATCATGAAGATCCGCTCAATCATGATGCTGCTGCTGTGTTGAGAGATAATCCGAAATTGTTCGAGTCCAATGTAAGAAGAGCAATGGCAGGGGGTTATGTGGGGGAGACATTGTTCCCAAGGTGTCGTTCTTAAGGGTTCTATGGTAAGTTTTTCATAGAAAGGGCTACTTGTCCCAAATATGTAACTGTTCCCCAGAAATGTACTTGGATCCTCTGGTATACTTTGTGCTGCATCATGAAATCTGACTAATGGGTTGATATCTTTTGCGAGTTTAATGTACTAATTGTGAAATACACTCTTCTGTCCATTGACAAGGAGATTGTGTCATTTGAATCTTGATTTTGCGAATATCATGTACTTGGATGATCAACCATGTCTTGTCAAGACGATCCGTATGGCTGGAAACTAGGCATACCATCTCTAGGTATCAGGAGTGATCAACATAACTTTTGCGTCCATGCTCCTAGATATTGCTTGAGCTGTCTATTATATACGGAGTATAATCTTCAAATTTGGTAATCTGATACTCCCTCCGTCCTAGTCATTTTTTACCTTTTTTGTTCATTGTGAGAGATATTTTAATCAAAGGTAAACAAATGTATGGACGAAGGGAGTAGTAACACCTAGGTGACTGTTAAAACGAGGTAATCTTGTCAACAAGAATTCATCAACATTTCCCGACCACCTCGACTCTGGATTTTGGTTACTAAGATGGTAATATAAACGAACTCTCTTGCACAGGTAATGTCAACTGTTGTATGTTTTGAGTTTTTTTTAACGTCGTTTTAGGTAGTGTGGGATTTGTGCATGACATATGACTGCGACTCTTCCCGTCAGAAGCGAATGAAGGAAATCGTCTTGCACGTGAATTAACCTTGAAATTAGTCGTCTTTAGGCTTTCCTGGTAGACAGTGTGCACCTAGGTTGCACGGACACGCCTAGTTTTGAGTGTTCCCGTGTCGGACACCGTGTCGGACACCTGAAAACGTTCTGGACACGCCTTGAACCGTGTCCCCGTTTTTTATGTTAAAAGAAAACGTGTTGGACACGGTCCAATATGGTTGGACACGGCCCGTGTCCGATGGACACACCAAATAAGCAATTTTAAAATCAAAATCTCATTTTATCAGTTATCACGACATCTCACTTTTCCATTTTTCCCTTACATCTTATTTCTCCCCTTGTTTCTCTTGCATTACAACGCCTTCCAGCCTCCCCTCGCCTGAGTCCGGCCACCGTTAGCCTTCCCTTCGCCGCCAGCAACCTCTCTCGCCATGTATCTTGCTTTTTCATTTTCCCCTAATTTCTCAATCTATGTTTTATTTCTATATTAATCTCTATATATATTATACATAATAATAAGTTTCTAAATGATCAAAATCAATCGTTATAATGATTATTATTGTTGTTGTTATTAAATTTGGGGGTTTTAAATTTGGAGATTATTGTAGATTTTTCTGAAGTTAGGGTTTGTTTCATTTAGGGGTAATTTTCAGAAGCGAATAACTGAGTTGTTATTTCGACTTACCGAAAGAAGTTTAATGAATAATTACAATGGTGCAAAGGATGATCCGTGAACTCCCTTTTTTTCAGCTTTTGGTGAGCATTGTTTGTTCAACTTATTTCTGGTGCCTTTTAATGTTAATATATTTTGCGGAAAATATTCGGTTTGATAACTATGGCGAATAGTATTGTAAGAGTCGAATTTGGGTTTGTAATTTGGAACCTTTGATACTTTTTATTTTATTTTGTAAGACTTGAATGCTTATTTAAATTTGGGTTTGTAATTTGGAAATTTGTAGTTTTTAATTAAGACATGTTGATTTTAACGTATAAGACATTAATCTTGATTGTCATTTTACGATTTTGTGGCCTTTAAATGACCAAAGTTTAGATGTTGGTTATAAAGTTCTTCAAATTCCCTTTATTTTAATATGTATATTGATTTTTTTTTGCCGTGTCCGTGTCCTAAAAATTTTCAAGTACCGTGTCGCGTGTCCGTGTCGTGTCCGTGTCCGTTTTCGTGCAACCTAGGTGTGCACACAAAATAATAGTCCTTTTAGGATCAGTCACGGATTTCATCAAAGCCCGGTTTCTTCCTTTGGTGCCTATGGCGGAGCACCCTTGCCCATGGCATACCTTTGATGCACATATGAAGATTTTAATGCAACATGAAGAGCCATGACTTGCGTCTAGCGATTGTTTTCATGTTTATCCATCGCACATAATACTCGCAAACAAGTCTCAACCTAGTACCTTACTATATGCATCTAATGCATGCATAGTTGAACAAAGGATTATAAGCCTCATAGTGAACACACTTGCAAAGAGACAGTTCTTTGTGCAGGAAGTACAGAATTCAGACAGTTTGGGCAAAAGCAAACACAAGATGACTGCTTAGAAAAACTCAGTAAAGCCGAAACACGCTCTCATACAACAAACCGAAATGGCGAGGTGCCACATTTAAACTCACTCCCTAACATCTATGCACAATGACATTGCACCGCTTAGTACTCCCTGACACATTTAACTCTTTGGAAAGGCGAGAGCTTTTCTGGTCAATCTTGGTCTTCAAAGATATCCGGTCTGGTCCTAGTTAGCTGCCAGGGTGGTAGGCATCCGCTATAATGTGTGTGTAGAAACAGGGATGAAATTTCGTCCTCCTTACGTGACATTGACAAGGATGAAAAGCAGTTGAATGGCCGTAAATGTTTAGTTTCACATTCAAAGACTTGGCTCTCAAATACTTCAAGTTCGGGTTCTTGTATAGTCGTCACTTTCAGACTGTCTGGTAATATGCAGTTGCACACTGAGCCTGCCCAAGCATTGAAACACAGATCATCCCAATGACACGGAAATTACCCTCACAGAGAGGAAGAGTAAGAAATACAGCATAACATACCTATTCTTGCGAGTCGATTAACCCATCTAGGGATTCTTCTTCCTGTTAACTTGTTGCAAATATCGTCACAGAAGTGGTTGCAGTTTTTAATGATTAGGTGATACATATCACCATAATAATTTCTAGATTGTTGCTTCATGAACTCTCTCACTTCGGTAGGATCTAATGTCGTCATTCCCATGAAGATTGCCTTTCTGAACTTAAACCCTGGACATTGTCGAGGTTCAACCTCAAAGACACCGCTAGTGGGGTAGTCGTGAGCGCCAAAAGCATATTCTGAACCATGAACTGTCAAAAACAACAAAGGAACACTATGTTCAACTAACTTATGATGCGCATGCCCGACTTCCTAAACTTGAGAATATAGCATACAAAATTACTAACCTTCAACACCGGTGTGAAAAATACCAAGGCCTGCCCAATACATGTAGCCATTGACAGGAGTCAAGTCATAGACATTAAGGTAGACTGGAGTGAAGCCGGAGGTGCTATCTGCTGATTTCACCTTAGCGAACAGACAAAATCGAGAGGCAAACTTGCCTTTTCTGCGTGCAGTCTTACCAGTCATGTCTTCGGTGAGGCTGGAACCTATGAGACAAGAAACACCTTGATGTGTAGTTCCAACCTGGAATTGAGTGCCATAAGAAAACCATTGTCAAAGGAAAAACAACATGTGAACAATTAAGCATTTACCTTCCATATGACCGTCATTCCTATATATAGTGCTCAAGCAACTTACTGAATCTCTGATGTGCAAACAAATTGGAACTAAGTGTTTGAAAAACAAACAATGCCAACCATTTAAAACACAGCCAAACCGTCACCTTCGAGGCTATGACCTCAGCTTCTTAGTTTAAATATCTCTACCATAGAATAGATTTCATTTAATCACCTTACCCTGCAGTTTGCGGGAGCCCTTGAAGTACTGGGGGTCTGGGATAATGTTATTGTCGTTGTTATGTCTAGACTTTATCAAACGAATCAACAAAATGTTTTGTAGACTCACATATGCTGATATGCGAGTCTACAAAACGTAAGCAGAAACACCTACAAAATGCGAAGCTAAGAAGAGCATACCAGTAAAATCTCAAACAAATGTCAAAGAAAGGTTCTAATCAAGTTATCAACCACAGTTTTGGATCCCAAAAGGTGTGAATATATAGTTCAAACAAGGTAAAACTAGTGTCGGGGCCTCATTATTGTCAATATTGACATTTCTGTATATCACAAGAAGGAAAATGAGATGACGCCATCCTCTCACATCTACCATGTAGGGACAACTAAGACGATATACCCTATAATAAACATGTGAGAGGGTGGTACCAAGAGTCGGTAACACCTGGTGACGCCCTATCATTGACCCTACCGAAAAAATACAAAGTTGATGCATTTGGATCAATTATTGTAAGGGAAACATGAGATATATGAAAAGAATCTTAATTTCCCTGGAAAAAAAAACATGATTAATCATCTGAAATTCACAAATTAACCAAGAAAAAGCAAGCAGCATATCCCAGAAGAAGATTAACAATACCAATGTTACAGCAGGTAAATTCCCAGAAAATGCAGTTAAAATGTAGATTAACCCAAACAAATCACATCATTAAAATCCCAGTTACAAAAAAAAAGCAAAACCAAGATGAACCATTTAATCCAAGAAAAAGAATTGTATAATGAATGAAAAAAATACAAGAAAAATTGCTAAATTTTCACATGATTATAAATTTATACCACCAAATATCAACAATTACAGACAATATTATAAATTTATGAATTACCCAATTGAGAAAATGTAAAAAAGAAAAAAAAAATCACCTAAAAAATGTTAAAGGAAGAACCACCATCAAAGTTGAAAAGAAACGCCTGGTTATCAGCAGCAGCAGCTTTGTACAAATTCACCCGCCATTTCTTTTATTCTTGTTTTTGGGTTAAAATTATTTGGATAATATTAATATTATTATAATATTATAATAGTGAGTAGAGTTATTGTGAATCAAAGAAACCACCACACATTTTGCTGACAAATTTTAACAAGGCTGTTTTTAGCACCTGCAATTTATCTCCTTTATTTCTTTATTAAAAGCTACACCTTCAACAAATAATAAAGCTGGGAAAACAATATAGATTAATATAGTAACTGTCTCTACAGTTAATTGTTAATTAATGTTAATAAATGGAGTACGGACGATTGATAACTCTATGAGGACTATGACTGTGTGTTAGATGTGAGAGAACGTAGAGATGGAAGCGGATACGCGGGTCGTTGGGTTGGCACGTCCCCGGACAGCCCATGACCCATTTTAAAACGACATAGGAATTGACATGGCCAAACACAGTACGATATGTCGTGGGCCATGTTTAGGCCGAAGTTATCACGTAACACCTTAATCGTGATTATTATCTCACTAAACATCCATATATTATTAATTATTCCCAAATTGCTCATAACTCCCAGTAATAATTATCACCGGATTTTACGCTTCCACTGGTAGGGTCTTACTCGTTCACTACTCTCTTAAATCTCGAATAGTCATTTCAAACCAGCAATCACTTATTCCTAAATAACGAGTATACTTCACATCTTCGAATGAAAAAATTATTCTAATATCATCTCCCGTAATTTAGTTTCACTTTGTTAATTCTTTATATATATATCTCAAGTGTCAATGCAGATTAAATACTTGAGTAATTTACGTTATTAACTTAAATCATCTATTTACTGGAACGGACCGAATAATTAATACTACATCCACATAATTGGAGCATTTAAGTGAAATTTCATTCAATTTCCACAAAGGAAAATCATCCTTTGTTTGTACAATAGTACTATTGTGCAATTTCCTAAGAAATTTGGAGTCAACAAGATTCAAAGACAATAATAATTAGAAAGAGAAGGCATGCAATTATAGAAATGACAAAAAGCAAAGTTGGCTTCGCTTTTGTCTGCTTTGCTTCACTGTCACCTGATTTTGTTCTTTCCATGATTGACTTCATTTTCCTCTGATGGCGCTCTTTTCTATACGGTTTGAACCATCATACGTCACTTTTTCTTCTTGCTCCTGGACTTGGGCCTTAGCCCATATGTAGGCTCATATTGTCATGCCAATGACTTTCAACCCAACCCAAACATGGACCCGAATGACTCGAATTGGCCATAAAGTCAGCTACATTATTAGGCTGACCAAAACAATGAGTATACTTCACATCCTTGAACGAAGAAAGTTCGATTCTGATATAAACAATAATAGAAGAAATTTCCGAAACATATAAGCAATAGTTATTAGAGGTGAATACATCTTAACATACGAGTATACGACTCCTCAGAAGTTTGGAGCATTTCATGAAACATAAAGTTACTACTGTACAGTGTACATCATTGTTAACCTATTTACAGAGCTATACAAAATTACACTAAGCGTCCTAAGAGTCCCAAGTATCATTATTAATCTTCATCATCGGATTCAGAACTTTCTTCCTCTTCTTGATCGGATGGACCTTCAATACCACGACCACTGCCCCTTAGTGTCCGATAAACTGTTCAGATCGAGCAAACGTCATGTACAGGGAACACGAGAGAGAGAGAGAGGTAGTAATAATTCATAATTTAGATATAAAAGCGTAATATTCTAAAGGAGTACCAGATATATATGTGCATACCTGTAGCAAGAATACGGCTCATGACTTTCTTTAAAAATCGGAACTGTGCTTCATATGAAGTTGCAAGTTTAGTCTGCAAGTCCACAAAACAGTTATTTATCAGTATTCCCAGCCAGAGCCAGCTAATAACTCGTTATGCTAGGTTGAGATAATGATGAAACACAGCTAGGATAATCTCCTTCGGGTACGGAAGGCAATTTAATGGATTGACCCCTCCCAAGTTTGGCTTTTTGATTCGCAAGAGTCGGGAATCGAACCCCTGACCACTTTTTTAAGAGATGAGAGCCTTTACCACTCACACCAGCCAACTTTGGTATGTAATCTCCAATATAAGTGTACTAAATAACAACAGTACGCGTGAAAAGAGTTGTGATAGATCTAAAATCTATACAATTTCGACTATACAAGGTGAAGGAAGATCTATTTGTTACTGAGATTTCAACACTAAGTCAGTATCCGCACATTAATCAGCAAGAGATAAAGGAATGTTCAACAAATATAGACCAAACCAATTTTAAATTCTTACCAAATGGTAATCCATAAATCCCACAATGTGATCAAGTGTAGCTTGATGTCTCAAGAGGAAAGGACGTAGATGGTTCATGTAGAGTTGAGTTGCCCCCTGCAATAGACAATAATTGATAAGCTATTCTTGCCTACCCAAAAACCCGCATTAATTCCCACATAATTCCAACAATCCCACACTAAACATGATCTCGACCAGAGAGAACCTGTCAAAAGGAATATAGTATGGAGCTTACATCGGTCGAAGGAAGTTGTAGCCAAACAAGGAAAGCAAATTTCATGTGGTAGTAGTAGGGCAACCTAATAAAAACCAGACAAGAAACACTTTAGTTCACATAAACTCATAACACAAAAGATAACATAAAGGCAATACTCCTAAATAGGCAATACAAAAATCAGATTTTAGGAGTAAATTCAACTGACACAATGTCCAAGGATGGTATCACATGTCTAAATTTGATGATTTTTGTACGCATTTCCGACGGCATCAAGGGAGACGGCGTGAGATTCGACTGAAAATATGTCTATATTGTATCATAGGAATGCAAAATGAACATGGTGATCATAATTATTTTCAAAATAACCAATTAAACGGTGTATATTGTATACTGTCCTATTCCACATGCTCGTGCTAGGGGTATGGTGGGTTGAAAAACGGCTAGACGATTAAAGGGGATAGCCATGTGGCACCAAAACAGTCATAGTGAATATAAGTAGGTGCTGAGAAGCTACACTCAATTCGACTCGGTTGCTCGAGATAGTCCGAGACTACCACATTGAAAGGCTATATAATACACGCCCACGGTGGCTTTTTGAAATACTATTTTGAAATCGCTCCAAGCATCACCATGGGCTTCTTAAGGACGTGTTGTGAACAGAAGTCACTTTTCAAGAGATTTAATGAGCTTTGTTTTTGAAACCTAAACAAAAGAAACAATGAAAGAAGCCAAAATAAGTCAAATCCCCTGATCCATATGGAGAATTTCCCTTCACTTCAACCTCTCCATATTTTCTCGAGTTTTCATTAATCCCTCCCAATTTAATCTTTGTTATGCTTGCCAAGCAGGAAAAAAATCAAATCCTCCCACCAAGACAACAACAACAACATTACCCCAGTGCCTCAATGGCTCCCATCAAATCCTCCCACCAAGAATTGAAAAAAAAAAAAATTGATTCAGTGGAAACCAAAGTTTATATTTAACAGAAAACATACAGCATGGAAAATATAGGGGACAACTTTATGTAATAAAAGAGTGTCAACTTTCTGAAAATTACCAGTGAATAAGCTTGTCAGTGATAGCTTCAGCAACCGTAAATGAACCAAATGCTGCATCATATCAACCAAAGGGTTACAATATAAATGTGCAGAAGACCCCACTAGGATGACAAAACCAAAGAGATATACAAAGAAGCTTAAATCTAGAGACAAGAAACATGACCATTTTTTCTTTAAAAAAAGGATTTTTAAGCATACAACTCAAGACCGTGAAAGGCACTAACAATCTCATTGCACCCAACAATCAGTAATCAGAAGGTTGCCGTAACATAAAAAGAGATATAACATGGATAATTAGCCAAAAGATCAAAATCCTAGAATGTAGTAGCACATAGAACAAATGTTGGTAATTTAAGTGTAATTTCCGGTTCATTTTAGCGTATTTAAGTTTGGTTCGTAGATGGGTAAGTTCGTGATAATATAATGCACGTTCGGGTAGTACGGACTGTACGCTAGCATAATTATTTACGAACTTACGGTATAGTTTTCATTTGAACAACTATGACGGGGGGCTCAGGGGCAATGCCCGGGAAACTTTGACGGGTTTTAATTCCCGCAACAGAAATTAAATATGTCAGAATTTGTGAAAAGTTGTAACTTTTCACAAATACATTCCCCCTGTAGCTTTTCATATCTATATAAATAGACATGGATTGAAGATGCTTGCAACATAGAAAAACAATCTTGTCTTCTGCATCATTGAACGATTAACAAACTACACATAAAATACTTCTGAATTACATCTTTGATTCTTGTGCCAGAAAACAGAGGACACCATGTTATCTCAATAGGAAGTTCGGTATAACCCTGGCACTAATATAGGGTCGAATTGTTCTATTAGGAAAGCGAAGTCGATTCGGTGTGGTTTATTATTGTCAATTCCTGTTTTGTGCATACTCAATTTCCTAACAAAGTGGACACTTCATCTGGATTTTAGACCTTAACTTGCAATGAACAGCTTAGAATTCAAAATATAACAAAGCATCACAAATCAAACATACGAACAAATAGGAGCATCACCAATGCAGAGAACATGTCAAAAAGTTTGAAACTTGCACAAATAGCAGCTTTAATGGATAGTGAAGGTAGCTAACATAAGTTTCCTATGTCTATTTTGTGCCATTACATCACTGGATACAACATAATGAAGGAAAGTCGGGCACACAAAACAATGGATAACATTACAGAGAGGACTAGAGAAGGATCAAGGGGAAGCCGAAGCACCAAAATTACCACACTTCCACGGTTCCACCAAGGTTTGTATCAAGGACAAGGGACCAGTAATCACTAGGTGATAAATGATAAGGATGTCATATATGCTACTAACCTGCCCAGTAAACGAGACACCTTTGCTGTTCATCTGGATCCTTCCTCTCAATAGCTTTAAATGTCGAATACACAGGCAGCACAACCCCCACTGAACAACTGAATTAGACTGAATTAGGAAATGTGCATACTCATAATTGCAACGATATCAATAGTAATATGCCTTACACCAACAGCTTTTTTTTTAATATAAGTTTATCTAATGAAGGAATAATGAATAGATTTAAGAGTAGTCCGTCCTATTAGAATCTTCCCAAGATAAATGCATGGTAAATTGGTGATGCGACTTTACCATCAAGTTGTAGTTTGTTCACTAATTTCCATTACCATAATTATGCAAGGTAATAGTTGATGAGGAAAATAAAAGAGGATAGTTCATTAGATGCTAAAGAAGGACCATTACGGTGGGAATACAAATGAGAAATTTTAGCTACTTTATCCACAAAATCTCATTATTAATCCTCCGTTTTATGACCTCACACCAAAAGGGCCAGAAAATATACTTTTTGTCTTAGGTTCTAAATGATTATACAAATGTTAAAAGTTGAAAATACTGATTCAGACTAACCAAGCTGTTCGGACAACTATGTTTGAACCAGGCGGAGAAAGAAGCAATCGCAACCCAACCTGCATCAACATATCCTCTTGAAAAATTGTAAACTCATACATCCACAAACTGGCCGACTTTTTTTAGTCGTAAGAAAATAAAGTACAACCACCAACAGACACAGACACAAAAACCCATAAGATATAAAATTAAGAAACTACAACTATTACTTCCAGGAATTGTTCAGCCACAACGAGTGTCATTTTAAGAAAGATAACTCTACATAAACCACCCTAATCCTCCATCCCAGAACCTAAGTTAAGAACTTTGACACGCTCATAGATTCAGACCAAGTATGGAAAAATTCGCAGAAAGTGGAGACTCTAAATCCAAAACATCAAATTGAAGCCTACACTTGGACCGCCACATCTTCATTATCCGACTACCTCCTATCATTCTACCGGACTACATAACATGCAAGTACTAACAAAAAAAATCAAGAAACCTCAACCACCAAACATGGAAATGCATATCTGGGTGTGCTGATACTACTATCTCCCATCATTCTACCGGACTACATTACATTCGTCATCCTATAAAAAAAAACGGACTTGGTGTATCAAATAAATCACTACACATGTAAAAGCATATCTTGGTGTATCCTGGTGTGTTGATACTACCTTAAAATTTCCAGCCCTACATAAAATTCCTGACTACGCCACTGCCTCCTAGTCTCCTACCATATCGGAAAACACATACTCTGCATTATCATAGACAATCTACATTCAAATGAAAGTGGCATCAAATTTTTCGATAGGAATGATGTTGCAGTGGGTTCAACCAAGGTTTCTTATCGAAAAACACATACTCTGCACTATCATAGACACATGTAGTCGGTTCCACCAAGGTTTGTTATCATGTTTTTCAACAAAAACATCCAAAGAGTATTAGTGAACTCAATTACAACATCAAAAGACACAAACTTTCAACAAAATTAACAAAAAGGCGCAAACTTTCTCAATGTTGGGCATGTTCCTCGTTTCAATATTAAAGCTAACAGTAATTCAATCAGAATCCCACTACATGTATGAACAATAGCATAAAATACAAATACAATCCATAATTATAGAGAAGCAAAATCATAATCTGCTCAGAAAATTGGGGAAAATCCAAAAATAAAAACAAGAAAGAAAGAGATTACCTCAAGAGGATGGCTTGATCCCATGAAAGCCATCGAAATTAAAGGGGAAATTTTGCGAAATTAGGGATTTGAAAGTGCTTCAAAATTGGGTTACAAAGAAAGGAAAGATGTTGAAATTAAAATAAACTTCCCTGCAAATCATTCCGTTATTTTTAACGAGATCATTAATTACGAAAACCTCCCTGTAAATTAATTAACGAAAACATTAATTTTTTTTTGGATTTATTTATAATTAATTAGTAAATTAATCGGGTCGAAATAGAATAGAGGGGTGATTTTGGATTTTGGACCCGATATAGATGAAGTTTATGTTTTAGGCTTGCGAACAATTGAGTCCGAGAGTTAGTGGGCTGAGTTTTTGTAAATTTTTGCACATATTGTTCATAGTTATTTGATTTGCGGGTTGGATGATCCCGGTTTAATGAATGTGTATAATGAACAACTCTAGTACTCTACCACAACATTACCACAATTCAAGAAGGTGCTCGAAATTTGGACTTGAATATCATTGACGGTCTAGACAATCATAATGATAAAATGAATATCACATATAAAATATTTACTTTTTTCTCTAGGATGTACTCACGCGTTGGCGAACGTGAAAAAGAAAAGTGGTAGAGTGGAGTTGAATAGAGGAAGTAATATTTTATTCAAATTTAATGATTAACCGAAGTGAAATTAAGTATCACAACGGTCACGCTTGATGACTCATATTATGGTACTTGATTTTTGTGGGTTAATTGCATCCAAATCAAATTAATGATATCGAAAATTCCAATTTGATGTCTAATTATTCAAAGAAGGGGAGTGCTAGGGCGCCACCGAGTGTTACCGAAACTCGGTAACACCCAAATTAAAATATTCAGATTAATTGAAAATAATAAATAACTTTTCATTTTTGCGTCAATGTTACAAGGGTATAATTGGAATTCGAATCTGTTTATCATCATCTAGATGAAACTCATTTTCCCAATGCGGCCATGCCGTCAAGGCGTCAACACTCAACAAGCTTATTGTCACCATATTGCCCTCGATATCTACAAATGAAGGATGGACAAATTGTGAAATTGTAACATAGTAGTACGCCCCCTCAATTCTGAAGGTCCTCTAATTTTTCCCAAATATTAATGTTGTTAACCTAATTATCATCACATTTTAGGTCAAAATTGTGATATGATGTCAATCATATTGGTAATCTGGGTCTCATCAAAGGTATAGATAGCGAATCTAAGTATTTTTCAATTTATTTAATAAACTCCAGATTCTGCAACCGTATTCCGGTTTGATGCCATGGCTGTCGCTCAGTTGATCGCAAGCAAAATATTTTCGAGTGCTTCAATAATTTTAATCCACATACTTAGCATTCCAAAATTACCCTTAACTAATAAAGCAATTTGAAATTTAAAAAAGTAACAGATGGATGTAAAAAAGCAAGTAAATTACTAAATTGTCCCCGGTGTTACTCAAATTTGTTAACACCGGGTGTCGCTATTTCATTTTCCTTCAAAGAATAATCACCAATTTTTATTTTAAAATAAAAAGAACATTACAAACATCCTTCATTGGTCGCAAACAAACCTATTCTACTACTAATAATAATAATACTCCGAATAAACATTGGCTTTATACTTAATCTGAAAGTAGTCCTCCTTTTTGGGTGTGACATTGGTCATTACACATTTACACTATTCATACATTACTGCCTTAAAATGCGATCGTAATAACCTTGAAAACCCTTTTTTAACCGATTGTTTACTTTCTCGTCTCTAATACAAACTTGACGAATAGCTAGTCGCACTCGCACCAGGAAAAGCTCCTGACAGTTTCTGGCTTTCTGCATTGCAACTCAAGTGTTGGTCATTTATTTCCTTGTAGATTGGCAAGTCTTCATACAACTAATCCATGCATAACATAGGCTATAAAAGTACATCTTCCTACGATAATTATACGTACACAGCAACAACATTACCCCAGTGCCTTAATGGCTCTACAATTTCCTTGTTATTCACAACTGTATTTGACCATTACCATTGATACTATTTTCTTCTTCTTTCCCATTCTTGTTCCCATACATCTTACCATGTAATGATTCCTTCCATTTGAAGTCATCAAACAACTCATGCATCTCTTCTAGAGTTCGGCCTTGTGTCTCGGGAAGGAACGTGAAGAAGAACAACCACGACAAAATGGCAATCCCACCAAATAAGAAAAACCCGCCACCAGTTGTTATGGCATTGGAGAGGGACAAGAAGGTCATGGTTATAACACCACTAACCCCACGGTTCGTGGCCACACCCATACTTGTACCTTGAGCCCGTAACCTCAATGGAAAGATCTCGGAAGAGTACACCCACGCAATTGGGCCTAGCCCAATTGAAAATGACGCGACAAAGGAACAAACCGTGGTAATTGACAAGGCTATGGCCCAATTTAGTTTGTGACTAGATAGATCGATGATAGTCAGTGACGTAGCCAGGGTTAGAAGGGAGATAATCATACCGCCTACACTAGTTAACAATAAGGGTCTTCTACCATGCTTGTCTAACATAAATGTGGCTACCAATATGAAAAAAGTCTTGAAACATCCAACGGCGACAGTAGCAAGTAGGAGATGAGTGTCGTTAGTAATCCCGGCCTTTGTGAATATCCTTGGAGAGTATAAAACGACAGCGTCTATTCCGGATGCCTGTTGGAAGAACTGGAGACCAATGCAAGCAATCATGACTCGCCGCACTGAGGGCGTTGGCTTCAGTAAGAGCTCCTTCCAAACACCCTCTCCATTTTTGTTATTTGACTTTGGAATCTCAACTACATCGTCGTCACATTCCAAGGCAATGCCAACCGTTTCCTTAATGTCCCTGAGAATACAGTTTAGGAAAATGAGATAGCGTTACTCAGTCTAGTCTAAGCAAGTTAAAGGGTCATATATAGACGACAATTGAAAAACAATATTTTTTTTTACAGCAACAAATAGCATAGATTACAAAAGAGCTTCCTACCTGAGTCGGAGTTCAGCCTCCTCGGGTGAATCGGAGGTCGGAAAATGAGATAGCGCTACTCAGTCTAGTCTAAGCAAGTTAAAAGGGTCATATATAGACGACATTTGAAAAAGCAAGTTAAAAGGGTCATTTATAGACGACATTTATCAGAAACATATGCAGTCTGGTCTAAGCAACTTTTTATTTTCTGGGAGTCACAAGGGCGATTTTGATACTGACGGGGTTCGAACCCAGGTCATCAGTACCACCGCTCATGATTTTGCCAATTAAGTTAGTTGACATCTGCCTGATCTAAGCAGGTAAAAGGGTCATATATAGACGACATTTGAAAAATCAATTGAAAAATGAAGGGATGGTACTATCTCGTTTTCCGCTTCATACCTGAGTCGGAGTTCAGCCTCCTCGGGTGAGTCGGAGGTCCTATTAAGAACCTTCTTAGCATCACCAAGCCGGCCTTGCATGACTAGCCAACGTGGAGACTCCGGCATAGCAAGCACGCCAACGGCTAAAAAGACACTGGGCACAGCCCCAACCCCAAGCATAAGCCTCCAATTCAGATTAACCGGAAGTTTACAAAAAGCAAGGTTCGAAACATAACCAAGCAAAACCCCGAAATTAATGAAAACCTCTGTAAAAGAAGTGAGAAATCCTCTGCAGGAAACAGGAGAGACCTCGGCCGTATAAACAGGAGCTATCATAAGAGCATAACCTACACCAATACCAGCCACAAAGCGGCCGATCATAAGGAAAACATAATTGGTAGCAAAACCCATCAGAAGAGCTGCTACAAAGAAGGTTACTCCAGCAAAAACGATGGTGTAGCGCCGGCCTATCCAGTCTGATGTTCTGCCAGCAGCAAAGGCACCAAAAAGACAGTAGATGTTAATGCTTCCATTCAAGAATTCAACTTGGACGTCACTTAGGTTCCAATCTTTCTTGATGTATATTGATGCTCCACTCATTACTCCTCCATCTGTACAAATCCAAATATTCGTAGTAATGACATTAAACTATGGACGCGTTTATTATTCACTATGAAGTAACAGTCAGTCAATGCAAATCTTGACGCAACTTTAATCCGAGTCATTTGAAATGTGTATTTCTAATACATGGGTAAATGTTATTGAATTAGTACCCCATGTACACGTTCCTAGACCTGTACTCGGGCCGGGCCGGGGCGGGATATGGTTGGCCTGGGCCGGGCAAGCGGGGCTTACCAATTTTTTTTATTTTTTTTATTTTTGCTAAAATGGCAGGTCAAGGGCGGGGCGAGCTGGAATTTTAGGACTCGGGCCAAGGGCAGGGTAGGGCAGGGCAGGGAGGGTCAAGTTGCATAAAATAACGGGCCAAAGCGGGTTGAGTTCAGGCCGGATCAGCCCGTGCTGATGGCCAGCTCTACATGTTCTAATATGGGGACAACGGCTTCTAAAAAAAATTCAAAAAATAATAATGAAAATGCAAACTTGGACTCCTTGGGTGTAAATAGTTTCAAACCAACACCATTTCGATAAATAGTTTCAGAAGAAAACGCTACTTTGAAAAAAAAAATATTCAATGAAGTAGATAGAAATGAAGGAAGTAGTGTACCATAACCAAGTAAGATAGAAGTCATAGAAGCCAAGATAGCGCAAGCAAGGGCGTACATATTTCTCTTAGGTGCCGGTTTCTTTTCAGCACTAGTAGTATCAGTTGCAGTCGCTGCTGGTATAGCTGACTTGGGTTCACTGCTTCCCTCTTTCATGGCTAAGTATGTATTGCCTTCTTTCTGTTTACCCTTTATTCGTCTATAAAAGAGAGTCGAGAATCGAGAGAGATAGACGAGATGAACGAATTGTAGTATGAGATCACTGACTTAGTGTAAGTCATCAAGTTAAACAAGTAATACGGATTATTAGATATTGTCGATGAGACAGTTCATCGCTGATGAGAGTGATGAGACGGTTTTATAGAGCGAGAAGCTAAGAGATGAGGAGCAATGAACTCCACTGTTAGAGTGGCCCACTCTGCCTCACCGTTATTGAGAAAGACAGCAGCCAAGTTAGAATAGTACTCCCTAAAAGAAACCCAAATTTTATTCTATGGCTATAACATATACAGTATACTCCAAAAATAAGGTCTTGGCACGAGGTAGCACGAATCGAGTGGATGTCAATTATCGTATATTTGTAGCTGATAAAGTCGATGATGGGTGGTACTCTTAAACGACCCGGTTTCAAAACCTTTTTAGCATGACGGCTCCCTTACGCTTGAAATACAACATCATCACGACTCACTCGATAGAGGTCATAATCGAAAGCATGAATTATTTGGTATATAAAAGTTATGGTTAACAGGTGACAGACAATTAAGTCTAAATAAAGTCCTTAATCATTGAAGAAAATTCAACAAGACGACACACAAAGGAGCTCTCATACGTCTCTGGTCACACTATGTTTGTCCTGCACTCCTTTGTCACTACTCACTAATAGCTACCACTTCTCGTACGTCTCTGGTCTACTTTAGTAGAAAGGTAATTGAGGAGGTACTACTATTAGTAATGGGGGTTCCAACACAACAGACACCACTCCAATGCTCCCACAAATTACTTAGAATTGAATGTACGTAGTCTTATTCTTGTGTTAACAAGAGAGAAAAAGACTTTTCAAATGATAATGAAAATCGATTTAAGAATTGCATCAAAATATGACTATTTGATAATTTAAAGTAACACGATTAATGTAGTGAATCATTTTGTTGATTCCATAAATATAAAATTAAAGAATAATAAGTTTTTGCCTTCAATGGAAATGGAAAAAAAAAAATGAATCAAAAGAAAACAGTGGTAACATTCCTACAATTGTACTCCACTGAATTGACAGTTGGTCTCTCTTGTGACGGATCACAGATTGTGACGAAGGAAATGTGACCATGTTATGATAAAATGTAAACATCCACAAATTCTTATTTACCAGATAATGGTTACATTTTATTATAAAATAGTCACATTTCTCCGTCACAAGCTTGTGACGCGTTACAAATGATAAGTGTAAGAGACCTGATTCAGAAGACAAGTCACATGGACACAAAGTCACAAATAATACGTCACATAGACACAAATAATATGTAATTCCCACTGATATTTGCAAACTGAACTGTACCTTTACAGACACCCAAAAGGTATCCCACAAGACTCAAAAAAATTCCTACATTAGCCCCATACCTTCCAAATTAACTTCTGTCTATTCTTACAAATCTGGTAACAATGAATTAAGAGTTGATCATATAATTTACATTTTATAGTGATAAAGAAGATTAAATATTACTTTTCTATACCCTGCTGCAAATATTGGATCAAATCATACCCAGCAGTTGTCCATTTATTATAGGCATCCGTACATACACGGATCATGAAATTGGCGGCTTCACGTTCACTCATCTCGGGGTGAAATCTCTTTCGAAGGTTTCCAATAGGATCGCCCCTACTGAAACAAGGCAGCCCGCTGTCTACCATCATTGTTACTGTGCTTATAATTCCATCCATGTGACGTCGAGCGGAAAGGTACCCCTTTACGCACAATCTGTAAGATAAGCCCCAACAATGTTAGCCCAAGAAAATGATACTACCTTCATCCCATTTAAGCAGCATGTTGTCCCTTTTTTACTTTGATAGTCAACTTTGTTCATTACTCGCTCCATATATAGGTTAAAGGTATAAAGTCAAGTTTGTACGTCAATCGACTACTTTCATATAAAATTTTCTAAGAAGTCGTAACAGTTGTTTTATGTGGAACAGCAGTCAAATCTACTACTAATAATATAAACGGGGTGGAGGGAGTAGAAGATGAGAAACATCAGTTCGCTCACCCAACAAAAAGATGCCAAGTGTCACTTTTCATGGTCCCTGAAGGATCTAGCAGTTGAGTCATCTCATGACTCAGCTTAAAGTGAGCACTTTCAAACCGCATATTGTTACCAGGAGACGTTTCCAGGATGAAGCCGAAATCAATGTGAACAAGTCTTCCATCGCTGCATTGGCACCCAGAGACGAAGCACATTAGTTTGTCATCTGACGTTCGCACTTTAAACTGACTGCTAAACATTGACATTGTGGCAATAGATTGACATTTCAAGGTAAAAGATATAAGCTTTCACATTAGACAACAAGAAATTATTTCAAAAGACCAAACCTTAAATCCTAAAATCTCACCCTGACATAGTAAAACCTAGAGCAATAAAAAGAGACAACGGTAAGATCCTAACATGTTTCTGGTGGGGAAAAAAGAAGGGTTATAGAAAACAGATGAACAACGTAATAAACTTGGGTGTGTGTGTATTGGGCAGTAACTACATTGTCTTTCCTTTATAAAACCAAAATCCAGGAAATAGATACGATTTGCAGATCCCTTGAATAACGCCATCTAAGATACCTACATAACTTTGAAGATGGCCTAGCTCCCACCAGCAAAGCAACCAATTTGTACGCTATAACTGGGTATGGATATCACCCAGCTATTGAAGCAAGCTACTCAAACTTCAAATACACCCCAAAAACAGGGAAAAAGGGGAACATGTGTTAGTTAAAAGTGATTCGAGGAAGAAGGAATGCCTCCAGGGTGTATCATGATTCTTAGCTACTGACCTCACTCCTCTATATTGAAAGCTAATTATTTCAGGAAAAAAAATATATTAGAGATTTTCATGATATGGGGTGTAGGTAGGAAATAGAAATTGACCATCTGGCCATGGAATTCTAAGTCAAGCAAACGCACCCATCAAAAAGTAGGTTGCCATTATGCCGATCTTTTGGTTGAAGAAGAAGACTGGCCACAGCATAACCTGCACTACTCACAAGAAAATTTTCTCGAGCAGCTTCAAAGCTAGGCGATCCAACTGGCCCATAGTCTTGCTGAAAAATCTCATATAAGCCACCATCATTAATTTCACCCATTTGACTCCTACTCCTTGTATTAGGCACAACCTAGAAAACAAGAAAGTGTGAATTATAAAAAATATATACCCAAAACAGACTTAAGATTAAGTAGGTAAGTACCGCAGCACTTCTAGCAATTACCTCTATTATCCCTCTTTCAGGACCAGTTGGAAGAACTCCATAGGGGAAAAGATAAAGATTCAGTCCAACTGCCTGGAAAATATCTTTAAGCAAAGATATCACTTGCAAAGCAAGTACATCCTGCCGACAATCATCTCCAACCTACACATGCAATATCAGAAGTGCAATCAGCAAAGTTGGGAATATTAAGAACCATAGTGCCATATATTCCAGTATCAGCCACGCCAAAACTACACAAGTCCCACAGTATTGCAAGGATGGAGCTTTTGGAGAATGGTAAAGACATATGTTGTGGTACATCAGGGTGCCAAAAATAAGTCAACAACAACAACAACATCAGAGCCTTAATCCCAAAATGATTTGGGGTCGGCTGACATGAATCATCCTTTCGAACCGTTCATGGGTGAACGCACGCCTCAAAATGCGAATAAAAAAGGGAAGATAAAAAACAAAAGGGCGAACGAAAATGTAATGGAAAGTCAAGGTGAACTTAGGGGTGCCAAAAATAAGTCATGATAATAATTTGGGTTTCACACTTTCAGTTCATATATTAAACTACTTGAAGCTTATCTGTTAGTCGAAATTGGGCAGAAACCAGAACAGACAATGATACTGCAGTCTGTTAAAAAAGGTGCTTATCTTTTGTTTTACAGAAAAAAAAAAAAAAAAAGGTGTCCGAATCAGACGCCAGACAATTTCTGTGCACCACTCCGTGATCACAATTAGAACTTCAGTAGATACCTTGAAAATGCATGCTTGGGGCTTCACATCATTAGGATGTCCACCTTTGTCCACCACATTAAACGTGATCATTATAGGAACCTTTGCGGCTGATTGCAAGGGGATTCCACTGTCAACCTGAATACCCCTGACAAGTTTATTGGGAGCCGTAGGCAGGTAGAGGTCGTCTCCATCCATCTCGATTTTCTCCAATTCTCTATTTAACATATGATAGGCCACTCATTGAACAGATAATCATGATATTAATACAATGTTAACAATGCTAATACCCTAATATAACTAAAATACCTTCGGATCCCAGCACGACGCTCCTCCTTTGGAAGTGGAAAGAGAACTCCAGATATGGATGTGACTTTGTCGAAGAAATTAAATTCCCTCTGGAACACGTCAAGAGCCTTTGGTGTAAAGCTGTCAATAATTCTCTGCCTAACTTCTGGCAAAAGAGCCAGGAAGGCGCTATGCTGGAATAAGGATAAAAATGTTAGGTTAAACAAAGCCATTAGGGCCCACCACAGACTAAGCTACTGAATCAAATAGAAGAGCATCCTCTTCTTTCTCAGTACATGCATACTGCTACAAAGGAAAGCAGATATTCAAATTGTGCAAATAATATAGTTGATTTCTGAATAAACCAAAACGTAAGAGCAGGAGATGTTTGATAGAAAGATATTTTGTGCTCAAAAACACATTCTTTGTCTTGTCGCTGATAGTTTCTTGCTCGAGACAAGATGATCAAGAAAGACAAAGGTCTATGGAAGAGGGTGGCAGAAAGAGCAAAAAAAATAAAGGTAAATGGGGAAGACCTTAATTTTTCATGATGAAAATTTACATTTAGGACTTCAGATTTTCTTATGTACTGTTACCCATGACTATCAATTCCAATAGAGAAGAAGCTTCTCATAATGCTCACTTATACATGAGCTCACTTATACATGAGCATGCACACATGTTCATCGGAAGAGGAAGAAAAGGCCGAGGAACAAACCATACCTTCTGACTATCAGCTTCTTTGCCACCTTCTGGTTCGCATGTTTCACCCTATCATCATTTAAAGATAGTAGTTAGTTTCACAGTTAAATTAAATCAGACAGATAATGATTGATAAAAACACTGCAACATGTGAAAAGCATTAGTGATGGCACAGCCACATACACCCAAATGACAGTACCTGTAAATGCCATATGAGAATGTGAGCAAACACATCACTTCTTTGAGCAGCTCTAAGCAAATATCCTTCAACTAATTTCTGTATGATATTGATTAATAGATTAATAACATATACATTAATAATTTCTGCATTATATCCTTCAACTCTTATCTGAGACAATATGACCCTAAATAGATCACTGAAAATTTTTACTCAAAGCAGCTCATGGAAAAAATAGAAACAACCAAAAATATCCTTGAGAAACAGGAAGATTAATCAAAGTTCACATAGTACTCAGTGTGTTTACGAGTCTAATAGTAAGTAGTAGGCCCTTTGCAACATTGTACTTGAGTACTAGCTGCAGGTGTTCTTTGACGTCACTGTTCTTTGTTCACTAGCTATGAGAAGACCTAGTGACATATGTTGTAATCTACCAAGTTGATGATAAGAGAAGAACAAACATAACAAGGAAACTCACCCCGTCATCATATCGCAACGACTGAACTAGCTGAGGCATGAAAAATGTTACACGCACAGGAGGATAAGATTCTAAAACTCGTAGTATATAAGCCATCACTCGTGGATGACCCTTATATGCAGGAGTAAGGAACTCGACAGCTTTTGTTATCGAGCAAGCAGCCCAGTGAGGCAATTGTTGCAACAACATTGAATTCTCATCGACGGCCTTTGGGGTGACAAAATATGGCAGTGCTTCAGGAATGCAACGAAGCTCCAATATATGTGCCTGGATCCAAAGACACGAGCATTAATGATCTGAAGACAACTACAGAAAAGGATAAATCTGATAAATTCTGCCACATGATTCAAGACGCTACAAGCAGGGGAAACACAAAACATATCCCGCCTTCAAATGGGGAGAAAATACAAAGTAGCAAGCACAAACATGCTCATATATTTGCAGCAATTCCACAACGACTAACCATGAAAGTCATTCCTGTAATTTCTGTTAAAACATAAAGTTAATCTAGAAAAATCTAGAATTTAGACTAAGGAAATCTTCTATGAATTACTAACATGTAACTAGATTGTTCCATGTAAAAAAATCTGGTCTCTTGTTCTAGACATTTCTAGAGTATACAAGCATGACATTGTAGCCTATAAATAGGCCACTATATGCACCATTTTATGTGTGTAGTCCATGAGCTCTAAGTCTCTAACAAAGGAGCTTATAGGTCTTACCAACACCGTCTCCCCCAAATATTATGTAATATCACACATTCAACATATAAATTTAATCATCCATGTTGAGAATATCGGGTTCACAATACTTCCGCTGCCAAAATTCCAACATGGTATCAGAGCCCATGGTTATCAAATCTGGGCGATGATATTACGATCCTACCTCCTCCGATCCATCAAAAAAAAATATCACACAAAAAAAAAAAACTTATTTGCGTCCGACTCATCAAACAATACTCTTCCACACATAAAAAAAAGGGCAAAAACGTCCGAGTGAAATTATTGACGGACATGAGCCGGAACATTTTATTCAAAGCAATAGGGTAGCAAAAACAAAAAGGCTAACCCGAAATTAAACCAGGAAGGGTAGCACACGAGGCTAACCCGAAATTAAACAAGGGAGGGTAGCACACGAGGCTAACCCAAAATTAAACAAGGGAGGGTAGCACATGGGGCTAACCCAAAATCAAACAAGGGTGACAAAAAAAATGTCTACCCAAAACATCATGGGGCGGAACAATGAGACCCCGGAAAAAAGGACGTAGACCCGACAAACACAAACAAGAAAATTCGGGACAAAAGATCCCAAGTTCAAGCAAGCTTGCAAGCAAGTTTGCAAGCAAGTCCAAGCAAAATAAAAAGATTCAAAACACAATGAATACAAGGAAGAGTTAACTCAATTAAGCAAAGTTCAAGACATGAACAAGCATCCTAAAAGGAAGCAAAGCAGAGGAGGATCAATGTTAAAGGAGGTGCAAGTTACCAAGTTTTCAAGGATACATTGGTGGAGCAAAAACAACACAACAAATTCGAGATCATACGAAGCAACAACAACCAACTTCAAAAGGAAAAAGAATCAAGAATTTCAAGATCAAGGGGGAGTCGCTACAAACAATTTTCCGAATATAAAGCACCAAGATTTGTCAAGATTAAGGGGGAGTGTTAAAACATAAAGTTAATCTAGAAAAATCTAGAATTTAGACTAAGGAAATCTTCTATGAATTACTAACATGTAACTAGATTGTTCCATGTAAAAAAATCTGGTCTCTTGTTCTAGACATTTCTAGAGTATACAAGCATGACATTGTAGCCTATAAATAGGCCACTATATGCACCATTTTATGTGTGTAGTCCATGAGCTCTAAGTCTCTAACAAAGGAGCTTATAGGTCTTACCAACACCGTCTCCCCCAAATATTATGTAATATCACACATTCAACATATAAATTTAATCATCCATGTTGAGAATATCGGGTTCACAATACTTCCGCTGCCAAAATTCCAACAATTTCTTTAAAAAAATTATATTTTAGCTTCAACCAAATACTTTAGGTGCTTTGACAGTGCTTTATAGGGGACAGGAGAAACCTTTAGGACAATGCAGATAAAGAATACAAATTTGCATGACAAGAGAAATACAACCGTTGACTTCTAATGGTATGAATCTTAAGCATACAGAAGGATAATATCTTAAAACTCTTAAGCACAGAATCTATCACTGGGTTCAAACCAACCCTAACATTTCTGCGTGTGTGAAGATAACATCTTAAAATAGACCAGAACCCCATATTTATCTAGAGCCAACAATGGATTTTGACAAAATCTTCTGAACCCAGATTTCAATTCTAACCATGGAAAAAAAAATGATTATCACACAACAAACCTGAACCAGCTGTGTCATCTCAGACTTCAAAGATGCATTTGTAGGGAACCTTGAGGCTAAACATAAAGCAATTCGAGGATCCACAGAAAATGCAGTTCGTGCATACTCAATCCATTTCTCTGAGCTAATTTTAGGTCGCGGCGTGTAATCCCTGAAAGTCAAATGAAACCCATGTATATGATTAACCGAGCCAAAAACGGTAGTCTCATTTATTTGAGTAATAATACCAAAATGATATTAAAAAATAAAAAGGGTTGGCATTACTTTGAATTCGTGGGTTGTGCCCAGACTTCAAGCCTGTCAGCTTCATATTGGCAAAACATCAGAAGTAACTGCTTCCGCTTTTCTCTCCCAGCAACATAATTCTCCATATAACCCCAAACAGGGTGAAAATGATCTCTCTGCAAGAAATTCTTGAGATCAAATTTCAAGTTATAAGGCGAGATATGTAGCTTTTCTTTTCTGTTTGAAAACAACCATTACCTCTTCTCCCACCGAGCCTCCATGTTCAGACCCTTGGCCTTTAGCATCTGACGGAGTAGAATCAGTCCGCTCGTTTGTAAGAAACTGGGCAAATGCAGAGACAGACTGTGCCTCACTCTGAGCAAAATTTTTACTTCTTGTGTCATACCATTCAGGCTCATAAGCAAACCAGCCCAAACAAGCCCTGCATGTAATGCTCTCAAGCATAAGACCAATTGCCAAAGTGCCAAAGCAAAGGTTCATAAAAAAATGCAGCCCTCTAACTCTCTAGGAGACGCTACACATGATAAGCAGCCCATTTTTATTTAAGGTAAGATGTGATTGTGCAGTGTCTAAATAAACTTTCAAAAACCCCAATTACAAATAATTTCAACCAATTTCTATAGGAAAGAACCCAGTCAGTTGAAGTCAATTACCTATAAATTCTGTCTTCCAGTAACTGAAGGCCCGTTCTAAAATTTTGCAGGTTGCCTTGGGACCGGCAAGAGCAATACTTCAGTCCCAGAAGCATTAAAGTGAAAAAGGTGCCCGTAGCAACAGGATGTTGTGAAAAGCTCCAGGGGAGTTTAGTGGTTCCTTGAAACATTCTACCAAAAAGAAGCATTTGCTCGACACTATGATGCCTAACTACCTACAGGCATAAATTAACAAACTGTTAATATCAATCTTAGATAATAGAATATTGATAAACAAAAGATAAGGCTATATCTATAAATAAAAATTCACATATCACATTGGTAAAAATTTCTTGATCTATATAAATAAAAACAGAAGGAGACACCTTGTCCAGTTGTGCCATAACTTGTGTAAGAACTATTAAAGGTACAGCAATCGCAATCATATATCAACAAGCAGTATATGTACAGGAAGTCAGGAACATGTGCACAAAAAATAGTTTATTGGCTTTAATGTGGATTTACAGACATAAGACATCCAAAGCACAGAAATTAATGTTATGCACACAACCAACCTCAAATCGATCGATAAAGAATCCAAGCCAAATTCTATGAGCCATTATTTGCTCTACAGGATCTTTCTCCGGTAAAGCTTCTGGCTCCCCAGGACAGAGTTGAGGACGTAACTTTGCATGGGGCCCAGAGTACTTGACATCAGATGCAAAAAGGCCTCTTTTTGTATCTATTGTCCATAGCCAGGCATCAACCAGTTCGGCAAGGACCACACAACCCAATTGAGGTGCAGCTGAAACCAACCAAGTCCAAACAAAAACCCCAGTTTCCATGGCATCAGGAGTACAAATGTAAGCTGGGCACCAGCATAGAAGCCGTAGTAGTTGCGAGAAGTGCTCTGCGTTTCGTTTTGAATCAGAACCCTGGGCAAGAATATTTCACAACTGAGATGATGGCTGATCCGAAAAATGATCAAATCAATAGATATCAGCCACATAAAAAAAATAAGCATACCAGATTTGAAAGCAGTAAAGCTGTTGCTTGCGAACATGCTTCACGAAACGAAGCTTTATCCACTGTTCCACCTTTCTCAGCAGTGTTGACAAATTGCTGAAGCAGATGCACAAACTTTTGGAGCAGGATTTCATTAAATGAATCATTCTCGCTTGTTGGTTGAGAAGAAACCCCAGATCTCAACCGTTGCAGTCCAATACCAATACCAAAGCCCGTTGGTGCACCAGACTGAAGCCCCCCAATGCTATTATAAAGCCTTCTCATGCCAGCAATTTCTCCAGCAAACTTTGATTTTACCGCAGCACTGGTTACACTGGTACTAAGCACCTCCAAACTAAATGATTCTGTCAATATGAAACTTTCCCCAGAAGCTGCAGCGGCAGCAGCCATAACTGCTGGAATGTTTGCAGGTCTTGCTCCAGTCCAGCAATTGGTCTTATCTGTTCCTATCCGTATCTCAGTTAATAAGGAAACTACATCAGTGGTAGGCTGTGCTCTCTCTGATGTGCTTGGTTTGCAAAGCTTTTCCTGAATGAAAGCCAAAAAGTTAAGAAGTCATGTCAAAAACCCTTGAAAGTTGAAACAAATGTATAGGCATGGAGTAATTCCTCAACTATTTCAACCAGATAATAAAATGAAAAGTGGATTAGAAGCAACATGGCAGATATTTTGTTCATAGATGGTTAAATGGTTAATCATTAACAAAAGGTTTAGTTTTCTAGAATTTCTCTTACATGCAAAGTTATGTTTCCCTGTGAAAGGTCGTTTCAAGCTACTCTTTATAGTTTAGACGCGGAAGATGATGATAAGCAATTTCAAAATGACACTATGTTCTTTGCAGATGAAAAGTGCATCCCTTCGTTACTATCTGACCAAAATAATGTGTGCATCCTCAAAGGGTCTCAAGGACAGCAATATTATTAACGAAAAAACTTTATCTTACACACAACCTCCAAAAGTCAACATTCAAGATGAGAGTAACAATCAATGATAGAAAATAATCAATTTACTTATAAGAGACGTGGCTTTTATTAGTCTTTAATGCCTATTGCAGAGTACAAATTTTACAAGGGGCTGAGAAAGGACATAGAAGTCCCAGAAATGTGAACGCACTTAAACTAAGTAGATGTTACTGCTACAAAAAGATGGTGACAATATGATTGTCGACATCTGGCGCATAAGAACAAGTCACATGAGAGTAGAGGGTAAACATCGGCTTTTCTGGAAGAACAAAATCATATGTGAAGTCAGACCTCTCAAGCTCTTACTACTCAGTTATTAGACAGCATAACTAACTCAACGCATTGTAATCATACTATCTATTAGAAACAAGTCAAACAACTCCAGATCATCAAGTAACTAACAATTGAACCACCCCGACATCAACTGATTCCTTGAAATATGTACCCTTTACCCTTTATCAATAAGAAGTTGAAAGCCACAGGTTTCAAGCCTCAACAGAAAAGACTATCCAAGCAACATTAGGAAGCCACTAAAATGTTATTTTAAAAAAAGGGGATGTCATCTTGGGGGGGGGGGGTGGTTATAGCCATCCAACCTGAAGAAGGCCCTGAGCTGTACATGGAGCATAAGAAAGTGACATTATAATCCATTCGCGAACTATCCGCTGATACAATGAGCGAATTGCAGCAGTGCAGGCAGGATCATTGACAAGTGATGATGAGGAGTCATTATTCACTGAAAAGAGTAGAGAATCCACACACGATGAACTCCAAAGGATCTGCAAGTCAAAATAAGTCCCAAATTTTACTACGAGGAAAGGATCAATATTTGGGATCATAACAAGGAAGAAACAGTGGTATCATCAGCGGCTTACCTGTGGAAATTTATCTCTAAGTTGAACCAGGTGGTTAACAGAAATATCCCTGATGTGCTCTTCCCTCTGCGACATAGCTCTAATTAAAAAAGAAGCATGCACGGAGAGAGCAGATTCTCGAATCTCAGCCTCATCTCCGGTTTCAGATATCCGATCTTCCTGTAACATTAACAAACAATTTGATTCTTAAACAAGTCTACATAATAAAATTCCCTTCCTTTTATGGCCTTTCTAAATCAAATATGCAGTCCTTCATCCTCCTAAATCGTCCATATAGATTCTAAACTTAGCAGAAGCCATATCATAAACATTGCAATTGAAATACCAAACGCAAAAGAAAAACATAAATTTCTCAAAAGATATAGGTTCAGATTGAACGATGAAAAGAGATTGACATTATTGCATGTAAGGATTACAGATATATGGAAGGGAAGTGTACAACATGCCACAACTATTATCGTAGAAGAAGCGACACTGTACATGAGATCTGTAACGATGCGTCTCGCAATTCTCTTTATGGGAGCATATAAAGTACTAATGTAAAAGGAGAAAATAGAAGTTGCTAAATAACTAGTTAACTACTACTTGTGCATACAACCATAAAGGAAATAAAGGTTGAGGTTATAATAAGGTATTACAAAAACGCAACCAGCATGTACAAATTTCGCTTGCGTGGCCAAGGATAACAGTTGGAGACATCTTGGACATTTATACAAACCTAAAGCTTAGCTTTATCACACAATTAGTATTAAAAACTTATCCGGGACCCCACTGACGTGTCGAATACCAAAACCAAAGGGTGTATGACACTTCCCTCCAAATCCTCGCTCAATACCACTCCCGCGTTTTGAACTTTGAGAAAAAGAAAATTCCAGGTTTTAAACAAAATCTCAACTTCTTTTACGGCGAATCATGCAACTTTCCATCCATGACATATTACTGAGTAAATTAAATTTCACCGCACCAGTTATGGCACAAGTCAAAACATGAAATGTCAATAAGATAACATCAAAGACCGATGAGCTACACAAATTATTACACGAGGCAAACTTATAATTAAGGTATACAATGAGCTAATACCCATAGACTAATGTAGGTAACTTGGGGAAGGAGTGGCTCCTAAAGTCAAAATTTAATATACTCCACTACAGCACACGGCCATAAAAAATTTTAATGGGAAATTCTATGTTGTCCCCCTAAGTTTTGGCGTTTTTTAAGTTTTACCCTTGCCTTTCTGAAAGTCCATGGTATACTCCTCAACTCTATACATGTATCTATAAAGTGACCATATTAATTGTCTCCATTAACTTGGTTTGTAAGTTGATCCATTAAACCACTCATTCACCAAGCCAATTACCATTAACCCGCTCATTTACCTATTGTCCCACCCAATTACCCGTTAAAACAACCAAATAATCTATGAACCTACCGAACAATCTCAGATATCTTCATTATCATTTCATGCTTCATGGAGGAAGTTTTAACTGTAGTTTGTGCTTCTTAAAAGTGATCTCTCATCGAAGAGGGTCATCTTATGTTAATGGGTGAGAATTGTGGTTGAAGGAGGGTTGTTGAGAAAGGGAGAGAGTTGGAGGAGGTCATGCTGGAGACTAAGTATAGAGTTCAGCTGCAGAATAAAAAAAGGTAGGGGTATTACTTAGAAACCCAAAATCTCAGGGGTACAATGTACAATTTCCCAGTATAAATGCATATACATACAAGAGAATGTATAAGAATTATGCACAGTGCAAGGACCCTCAATCTCAGAGCAAAACCTTTGCATTACTAACAACCAATTTAGATAACTTACGAGATAAAAGTCCGTGTCAAACAAGAGCAAAAAAACTACTTATTTATACACCTAATTCACATATATAATGCTAAATCAAACTCCCTAAGCTCAACAAAAAGCATCAATTATAAACAATGCAAGCTTGCGAAGTCTGGTTAGAAGTGTACCAGCCAAGTTACAGCAGTTTCAAAGGCCTGATGGACAGTTGCTGTCAAACATTGAAAGACAGCTGGTGCAAGATTTGGTGTTTTTAAGTATTCAAATACACAACTGAAGGCACTTCTAGAGGCATTTAATTCAGGACCACCATTGAGGATGCCACCATTGCTACTAAAACGAATAATCTCTAGAAAGGCCACAGCAAGCAAATATGTGGCCTTTACACCTGGAAGCAATGAGCAAAATCGAATCAAAATTACAGGAGAAGACAAGCAACCACACTACAAATGACTGAAGACTATTTTGAAAAAAGCTGAAGAGAAATAAAAGCTCGGCTTCTTCCGAACAACTTTCGACAGAAAACTGACTATGCTGCTAATCTTCTCACAAAGTGAGAACTTCAGCTACCAGTTTGTTAAAAAGAACTAGTTTTTTGTTGGCTTAAACCCTTCACATACCAGCTACTTTTAATTCTACTTTCCCCTTTCTTCACTATGGCGGAAGGGGCCCTGCCACTGCAGGCGTTATATGGTCATATTATAATGTTATATTTCTTACCAGTGTTATTTTGTACTGCCTCCTTTTCCTTTTGTTACTCCCATTTACCTTTTACAGGTCGAAGTTTTAGAACTTTGATCGTGAATAAACTATAAGATATAATATTTTATAATATGATATTTACATAGTTACATTGGTTATCAGAATATTTCTCAGAACAAAATATCTTCAATTTATATGTAAGTGGATAAAATAACGGTCAAAGTGTCGTCTAAGAGACCGTGTGTAAAGTACATGGGAGGAACAGAAGGAAAAGGAGGGAATAGTAGATATTAGACATCTCTTAGCTTCCAAAAAGTGAAGTATAGGTGCACAAAACCTGAAATTGTGCTCATTGCTCCAGCTTCAACGCGCCCACCTAAAGCAGCGGAAAGAGCACTCCTTTGTGTTGTAGCAGCTTTCTCATTACCACTTGCATGACCGCTACCAGGATTATGAAGAGCATTAAGTTCAAATTCGTCCTCAAGCCACTTCACCGAGCTAACCACCTGATTAAAAACACAACAAATGCTAAGACATTCGTACTGCAAAATCTGAAGGCGGTATTGCTTAATAAATGAACCAATTATTTATACAAACTAGGATTTTACAAAAAGTAACTCACGAGTGGGGGAGTAGCTTGAGCAATCCGCTGGATGGCTGATGCCCATTGAATATTCCACAAGTATGGTCCATCGACAGCTTGAAGTGCTACCGTGCTCATGCTCCCCACGCCACTCAATGGAGTCGAAACGGCCTTTTTCTGATTTTGATTTTTTTGGATAGGAGGAGCTAACCCGAAAAGAGCCACATAGAACCACAAATTCCGAAACAACTTCAAAAGTGAAGGCTCAATATTGCCGGTTGGGTCGAAATCAGAACATATTTCAGCAACAGCAGGCAATAGAGGTCCCAGAAAGTCAGCTCCACTCCTGCACACAGTGATGCCACGGAGCCTTGTGAAAATACTTGAAAGAAATCAATGGTTTTTGAAAATACAGCCAGTTCAGAAAATACAGTGTCTGGTTTAATTGCATAACAGATTTGTTCTTGGAATTCACTTATTAGTTTTCCAAAAAAAATCGCTGTAATAGTCAAGAAGCTTGAATACTTCCAAAGACTTAAACACCTAGGTCCCAAAGACTTCAACTGAAACAAAATTATACGGAGTAACATAAAAAGAGGAAAAAAAATCAGATTTACAAAAATATTACCTTCCGCTTTTGGACTCTGCAGCCAAGCCAACGTCTGAGCACAAAGAAAGAAGCCGGTGTCGGTAATCACAACGTAATTTACTTTCGGTAAGACCGCGGGCAATGAGTAGAAACGCTGCAGGAAGAGTCTAAAATGGAAAACCACTAAGCATACACAGAAACAGAGGACTGCTACAGACAACATTCAAAAGCATTCTAAATTAACATCCATGTGACAGAAATACCTCTACTCGTTCTGTCGTAGCTTCCTGTGCCACTGTTTTACTCTCAGTAGATCCTACGGTTGACAGTTTACTCAGGTAGCTTCTCGTTAGCAGAACAACAGTTTCACGATAAGATTTCTCAAAGCCTAAGCTGGCTAATCTAGAGACTGCGTCAAGAAGCTGCAGAAATACAAGGATTGGGAACAGATTAAAAAACCATTTGGCACTTTAGATTAAGCTCTATCGTTACCTCTTTATTCATAACAAATAGGTGCCTTACACGAAGTCGCAATAAGCCAGGAGCTGATGCCTCGCCCTCCTCTAAGCTCTCTATAAATAATGGCAATATCATATCCACCACTTCCGTTTTTTTAACAGAAATATTCAGATCAGCCAACAATCGGATAACATTCAGCTGAACTGTAAGAACAGCTTGTTTTTCTTTCATGGCCTGGATGTTTTGCATACAGACAGTTTTATCAATGTAAAACGATGCTACGAACCAGATTAAAAACCAGCTAATAAACAGTTGAAACAAGCCAACAATAAAGTAACAGCGCAGCAACAACAACAACAACAACAACATCAGAGCCTTAATCCCAAAATGATTTGGGGTCGGCTGACATGAATCATCCTTTAGAACCGTCCAAGGGTGAAAGCACGCCTCAAAATGCGAATAAAGTAACAGCGCAGAATCAATAATAATAATATCACAGACAGGACAAGGCTGCATTATAATATAATTGACAACCAAAATACTACTGTGACAAGACGGACACGGAGTGAGTTTTCCAAGAGATGGACAAGATAGGGATCACAAATTTCCCAACAATGGAATAAGATAACTTCGGCTGTATAATGTATCCTCTAAAGCCAGAAACAACAAGTTGAACAAGGCGCTCAGATAAAAAATTGGAACACTTGTACTGAACTATTTACCTAATAAATTCTAAGGCCACCAAGGAAATCCCAAAACAGGAGACATTGCTGAAAAGAAATTTTATATCTATGCAATAAAACATTTGCTTCTACCTATCGAATAATTATGCTATATTTGATATGCCATTTACCATACACCTCAGCAACTTTTTTAAAAATAAAAACAAACAGCCGAAAAATGAAGCAAGCACATGCATATTGCATATGATGAGACATTTCACATACACCTATTTCTTAAAGCACTAATTAAGAAACAATAGCAGTCATTGAGCAAGAATACACAGTATACAGCCATAAATACTCGAGAATCAAGACAAACAGTCAAACCTCACCTCTTCATCGTAATCATTTCTTTCACGAATACAGGTAGCCAAGCCCGAGATGAACGTATCAACGGGAGCTCGGTCCTTACCCCAACCAAATTCGATAATTTCACAGCTTATTTTGAGAACACTCTCAAACATGGCTCCCTGGCTGCTACCCCAAGTATCTGCCTGTCCAGAACATAAAACATCACACCACTAAAGAAGCAACCTATTTACTTAGCTATCGAACTAAAGTCTAAAAATATACCTGTGCACACGCAGTGAGCACCAACTGCTTGAGACGAATCAGTAGAACCCGAAGTAGTTGTCCTCCACGAGCTATAGCTACCTGAGAAACTACAGACAGCAAGCAACTGAAAAGCTCCTCGCAAATTTTCATCTTCCTCCAGACTGAGATTAGACAAGATTCAGCAGCATCTATCATCAGCGCAAGGGTCTCAAGCAACAACCTCTTGGTGGATTTTGGGTCAGAATCGAGAGACGTAAGTGACTTAATCATTAATCTAGCTGCAGCTTGAAAAACAGACAACTTGACATGGACTCGCCCTTTCAACAGTTGCCCATGTTCTGTCCAATCCCTCTTCCTTATCTGACAATAATGTAAAACCATTCTCACTATCAAACGTCCAACAAAACCGAATGATCAAGCTAAGTCATTTCACTAACTTCCTATATTTGAAACTTACAGTCCACTAATTTCCCTAAAACAGGTTTAACATCCCCTAACTTAGTTATTTACGCTCGCAACTTTTCTCACAATAACAGCTTATGATCATATCAACAAACCTATACATTCACATGTATCACTCAATTCAGATTACAAAATAGTCAAACAGCATAATTCAATGTAACAATTGCATAAAATTCAATGTAACGTTCAACATTGTCATGGAAAATGTGAAGCTCGTACCTTTAAAAACGAAGGGGATGACTGTAGAGTTCGCTTTGCAACCAACCTAAGTTGCTCTAAAACCTTAGGATCAAGTCCAACTTTATCATTCAAAATATGCCACATCAATTTAAACGCAATCTCCTGCCTTTCTAAGTTCTCTACACTCTCTTCTTCAAAATTATTAACATGATGCCTTACAATTCCGGCACTATCAAAATTCACCCCCATTTGATCAACTACACCACTCTTCCACGCAATGCTACCTCCTCCATTCATCTCCGACGCACGAGACGAAGCCGCAGTCGAACCTGACAACTGACTAGCCTCATTTACCGGACTAGCATTCTCATTCCCTTGAAAAAAATTAATACTAGCTGGCGAACTCTGATACGATGACATTCCCGACATCAAACCACCACCAGAAACAATATCCCTCGGCGAAAACGGAGAAACGGCCATAACCTGCTCCAACAAGACACCGATCAACTTTTCCGCATCCGAACGCGAGATACGCGGGAAACTATTCGACAATGCGATCAAAAAAATCCTAGAAATCACCGAATTTTCCGAATTAGCGGAATACGCATTGTTCAACGCAGAGATCACAACCTCGCCGAAAAAACTCTCAATATCATCCGAAAACTCCGTCGATATTTCACCTGCTTTACAAACATAACCTAAAAACTCAGCGAAAAACGTAGCAATGCCGTCTCTCGGAAACGACTGCGGCCAAAACGAAGGTTGAAACGACGTCGTAACGGAACGAAGAAAATCGATAACAACATCCTTAGGACGACTATCCGGCGGCGAAGAACACAATGAGAGAAATCTGGAAATTGCGAGGATCGAATTGAGGTGAGTTCGCGTAATCCTCGGCGATCCGGTAGCGAGAAACTCCGGCGAAGGACAACGGCTACAAATCCAGGCTAATTTATCCGTAAATTGCAACGGTTTCTCAGCAATAACGTCGCAAAGCTTGGTTAATGACTCCATTGTTAATGAAAAACCTAGAAATTGGGGGAAAATTGGGGATGAAATCAGGTTAGATCGAATCCTCCATGAATGTGGTGGAAAAGATCATTGAATTGAAAGAGAGAAGATTAATGGAGAAAATGAAAGGGAGTTGTCATCGTCACGTCGTTGTGGTTTGTAATTGCAGCATTATACCGTTCGTTTGTTTTTTATTATTTTATTTAATTTAATTTTATTGGTGTTTGTTGAAGAGGAGAGGAGGTTGAGGGGGAAAGAGAAGAGTGAGCCTTTGAATTGATGAACGAGAAGTGCGAATGCACGATTTCAATTTTACCCGAGTTTACCAATTTAGGTAAAACTCATTAGTTAACATTAACATAAAAATTAATGCATTGTTAAATATGGTATCAAATAACACAAAATAACACAAATTCGTGTAAATGGTAAGAATAAATTTAATAACACAAAATAACATATGTTTAGTGAATTACAAATTGAATAAATGAGTAACAAATGTGAATTATACATTATATATAACTCAATTAAGGTCTATGTCATCTACTATAGGACTATGCAACTCAACTCCAAGTATCTGTAGCGCAGCCTGAATTCCGGTCATCACCATATCTAAACTTGTACTCAACTGATCCCCATATGGCATCAAATAGCCCAAATTCGTTGTGAAATAGAGTAGACACAAATTATATATAGAGAGAAGTAGAGTGAATATAAGAGAGACCGATATATCTTTATTTCATTATTATGAGGTATATATATACACATATAATAGAGTTATATAGTTCTCATACGACAATCTATTCTAGAATCTTATAACATATGGACATCCATATAATAATATTTCATAACACCCCTTGGATGTCCAATACTGAAAAGCATGTCTCGTTAAAAACATTACTAGAAAAACCATATGGGAAAAATCATATGGAAAAACACTAGAAAGGAAAAGAGTACACTATATTCAAACACACGTAACAAGCTGCATCGCTAAACTTTTTTATGGGAAACCCGGTGGGACAAAACCATGGATAAGGAAAATTTAGTGTATAATACACGGTTTTCGGGATTTAAAGGTCTCGTGACAAAAAAGTCCGTACAGACGGTTTTTCGGGTCATTTAAAGCAACCATGCAAATTTTGAGAAGCAGCAGAGGACATTTGAGGGTGCCGGTACGCGATAAACGAGTCTCGGATGAAAATTGGTTAATCCTTAAAAATGGATGAATACTTCTTATTTAGGACTGAAAATCGAATACGATAACTCATGAAGCGACCCCTGACACAGTGGTAAAAAAATGGGAGGAAAGAAACATGACTTGATACGACCTCCCAAACGGCTCAATTTAAGTGTATAATACACGGTTTTGGGATTTTAAGATTCTTGAACAAAAAATTCCATAAATCATAGAGATGGATTCTCGGGGAGATACAGTCACACAAATAAATTTTGAGAATAAATAGAGGACATTTGAGTGTGCCTGTATGTGATAAACTAGTTTGGAACGAAAATCGAGTACTCCTTATAAATAGATGATAACTTATTTATGGCTGAAATTGAATATGGTAATTCATGAAGTGACCCCAGACAAGGGTTAGATTTTGGCTTAAAATACTTGATCATTTCGAGTACCTGTCATTTCAGGGTAGTGGATCAAAGTTTATGGGTCCTTCACGCTTAAAAACCGGGTCGAGTTTACGGGTGAGGTTAAGCCTTGACGGGTCTAAATGAACATAATGTAACATACCATTCATGACAAGTATTATATTTTAAATGAATTCTAGGGATTTTAATATAATATTTGACATGGAGTATTCTCTTAAACTTATAGCTATTTATTAAGTTAAGTTTAAATAACAAGTATAATATTACACATATCTAACCTTAATTCGTTGCTCTTACTTTTCTAATGATTGTAAGTATAAATCATACTGTAACCACTAATTTTTGAAATTTATACACACTTTAAATTATAATCCTGTAAATTTCATGAGTTTAAAACTAGTAATTGAGTAATTTGGTGAGGATGATTAATTTTTAAGAGGAAGTGAATGAGAGAATTATTTTTTTTTTTTAAAAAAAAAAGGAAAGGTATGGAAAATTTATGAAAATAAGTATATATTCCTTCGCATTGAGAGAGTAACAAAATAAAACCCCGTATATAAAAGAAAAATTATGTTAAGAGTTGTACTTTTTCACATATGAATTTTACTCTTTCACATACACCTTTTACAATTATACCCTTGTCATTTTTTTCCTCCCTCACCCATTTGATTTTTTTCATTTCCCTTTCCTTCACCTCCCTCCAACAACCCGCTTCATCCAACCACATTCCGAGCGACCTCTACTCCAGCCGACATTCCGAGCGACCCGTACTTCAGCCGACCACCGATTTACTGCACCACCAATCCATAATTTGACATGCAAGTACTGCGACTGATATTTATTGTCCAGGAAATTAGTACTTCCTATCTTACCGCTAACCAATCAAATCTTCATTTCATCATGTCTATAATGTGGCCACGTATCTTTTGTTAATGAAATTGCTAATCGATAACTTTTACTTACTTTCTTTCAATAACCATAAACCCTAATTAAGAAATTACATATATCAATTTCACTAATTGATAAACCTAATGATATAATTGCTAAACGATTAAATTATTTCACAAATAGAGGAATTATAATTCATTGTTCAAATTTTTAGAGAACATAGATTTGATTTTAGAGGAAAACTACGTATAAAACTTAGGGGTTGTTTGGTTACCCACTAAAAAACACAGGAAGTACAATTCATGTGAATTGAAAAATGGGTAACTTGTTTGGTTACCCCAATTCACATGAATTGGAACTTCCCATGAATTCTAATTCCTCCATAATGGAGGAAGTTGCTTACCTAGGTCCCCCTAGGTAAGTGGGAATGCCTACATGAATTGCAATAACCAAACGACTCCTTAATTTGTTTAAGTTAGAAAAAGGGATATAATATGTAAATTTATTGCAAAAATGTATGTGAAAGAGTAAAAACCGTATGTAAAAAAGTAATTCCGTTATGTTAAATAATTTGCTGAAATGCTGAAAATTAAATTGGCTTCAAAATGATGGGAGTTAGTAGTTACGGCCTTACGCACTTAGATGATTGGAGATTGGACAAAAATATATGGTTAATTGAGGTAAAGACTTAGTCCATGATCCCAAGTTACACTGCCTAACTAACAGAATCTAAGCTACAAGATACCGGGATAATAATGCATTATTCAAATTATAAAATGTTCACTTCAAAACAAATCTAAGATAATATCACACGAGATCAAAAACAAACTAAAACATCTAATTACAAACTCATAATTAAGCAAGCAAGCTAAACCCAAATTTGACATTAGACCTAGACACAATTTATTGTATTTCAACCTCTTTGTTAACAAGACGAAATGAGGCCGATAACAACCGTTTAAACCCGAATCATTCTATTTTTAGAAATTAAACGGACCGTTCGGATCAAGTTGTTTGCATAGGGTAAAATAAGTAAGGAAAAGCACACGATCCTTAGCCCCGGTACGATGATTCTCAGTATGCTTGCAAAAGTACTTCAGTTGTTCGAGCGTGCAACACCCTAAGAGTTGCCCTAGCAGCAAAAACAACCAGTTAATAGATCTTTTTTTCTCCGCAATAAGAGGCTTACAGCTATTTTTTTCACCACATAATTTGCAAGTCGGTAGAACTGGTTCCATCCATTCCTCCGGTGCCCTATGATTCATATCTTCTTCATACAAAATCAAATATACCAATTCATGAAACTTCTCTCGTAGATTATACCCTACCTCGAAAATCCTCTCACACTTCCTGCATTGCACATCGCCGGTTATAGTATTAATTCCCTTACTGACAAGGTACTCCATGGAATGGACTGTGGCACGCCTATCCGTAGCCCATCTGAAAGGTGGAGTCACCGCATTGGTCTTGATAATAGCCCGACCGCCATCAGACTTCAACCGACTTCGTCTGCCTCGACCAGAAGAAGTGTCGGCATTATTATCTGGTGGCAGTTGAGACGGTGGTGGGGAGGGGTTGACAACAGTTGTTGCCACGGTAAAAGAAGACGGTGAAAGAGATAGGTTTAGTTCATCAACATCGTTACTATTAAACCGTAGTAGATTTTGATGACAAGGGACTTGAATTTTTGTAGGGTTTTCGACAATTTCATGTTCAAATGAATCAAGTCTTTCATGTGACTTCCTCTTTCTCACTATCTTCTTCTCCATTTTTTTTTTGGCTGATATTTCTGTAGGAGATTGAGTTTGTTAGGGAAATACACTACAATGTAGGAAGAAATGGTTTGTTATTATATATATAGGCGTATGATTTTAATTTGCATTTTCATTTGACTTGTGTTAGGACTCTAAATCGACATTTTTATTAGTTTAATTTAATACACTTGGTCAATTCTGATAAGTATGAAAGAATTATTTAAATGTGTAATTAATCATTAATTTCTCGTAAAAAGATGATTATTTGAATAATTAAATAGATACCTACATATAATCTTAATTAACACAAAAAATAATGCATTAGAAGTTTACACATATATGAATTTTTACAGCTGTAAAATTTTTTGGTAAAGAATGTTTAATGCATGTAAAGGTTATTTTTTATAGGGTCGGTAAAATGAATTTGACTAGGTTCAATATTTCTGTTCATGAATTCAATCTTTCTTTGTATAATTTATGTTTTTTTTTTTATGAAATCAATCTTATTTGTCCTAGTAACATAAATTAGTGCAAAGAATCACTGAATCAAGTATTGTAAATTCCTAGACAGAGGCATAGGAAGACTGCTTTGAAACTTTGTTATATATTTTGAATTTTGATATAAGTATATTAATATAATACGGAAATTACCAATTACACTATATTCAAATTTTACTGGTCTTCCGAGAGATTAATTAACAAAATATAGTTCAAGTGAACCATTCTGAATTCAACTCGAATAAAGAGATTAATTGTCATAATACAATTGAAGTAAAGCATTTATCGACTAACTCGTTTATTAATTTCGTGGTTATGTGGCACAAACCATGTAATTTTGCAAAGTAAATGACTATATATTACCTATTTGATTAGTCTTCCTTTAAAATTACTTTGCAACTTTTATACTTTGTTCGTTGTTTGTTAGAAAAAGATGAAAAACTACTACAAAATTGCACGTAGACTTGTAGAGGGTACACATACACTCTTTGTTTGTTAGAAAAACTACATGCAAATTTGTCAAAGATATGCTTTGAAAGTTAACGGATTTTATTCACATTATTATTTTTGCAAGTAGTTATTCAGTTCCTAATTTACCTCTTTTACGATTAATTTGTCTGAAATTAAAAAAATTGGAAGAAGAAATGGAAGACCTCAAGCAAAATTGTGTTTCCATTATAACCTGGGTGGCGATGAATAATGTACCACTCGATAACGTCATCTCATTTGTCTTTCTAATAAACTTGTCATGCGGGATGACCCCTTAAATGTAAAGTCACTCCATCCTAAATTCATAATTACCTCATAGTCATACTCGAGTATACATAGACTATTAAACGATAAATATTCTCAAAATCGATCTAAGTTGATTTTTCTAAAAACCTTAAAAAAATTTTACTGGATAACACTAATGAGTCATGAGTGTGTGCTTATAAAAACTAAGATATTGACAATAAAATTATGGGATATTCTACGATGTACCCTTGAGTTTTTCGACTTTCTATATTGTATTCCTCCTTTTTTTATATCCTTTATTCTGACTCATTATTGTTGTATCACCATCGTATATCAGAAGCATCATAAATCGTTTTTAATAAGCACAAACTACTATTAAAAACATCTCATATGATTCATGACATGATAATGGAGATTTGATGAATTTTTAGTTAGATCTGTATACTATTTGGTGGGTTAATGGGTAATTCGGTGAACTAATAAATAAATGAGTAGGTTATTGAGTAATTGGAATGATAAATAGACTATTTAATAGGTTAATTAAGAAACTAAGTTAGCAAAGAAATTTAAAAAAGTCATGGTATAGACTAACATATAGAGTACATGGGTGCACGATATAATTTCAAAAATGTAGGGGTACAACATAGAAAACCGAAAAACTCGAAAACACACCGTAGAATATCCCAGAAATTATTCATTTCACAATTATTGATTGATCAACAATTCCACAAATTGTTGATCAACCCAAGTTTCATATAGTAGTAAACAATTGATTTTCTACACCCAAATCAATCTTAGATAAAGGCACCCAAACAAGATTATCAGCAGGAAAGAAATGACAAACAGGGGAACTCCCTGGCTTAATTCCCAATACTTGGAAAGAAACATGGCTTTCACTCCATTGAGATGTATCCATATGACATACTGCAACTCCTTCAACATCATTCTTATTGTTCTTGTTATTCTTGTTTCGGTTTTCGCCTTGTAACGAAACTTGAAACACTTTGCTCTCACTTTTCTGATAATGGCAATAATAAATCACAAATGGGTATGGCATGGTATGACATGCTACCATCTTTGGTGCAGGAACTTCTCTTGGTTCATCAACTATGGTATAGTTTTGCAAAATATTTATAGTCGAATTTTCGAGATTTTTAGTGTTCAAGACTTGAACTTGGGTCTTTACTCCAATCATTTCATGTACAAAGTCAAGCATAGACTCTAATGATGTAGCACAAAACTTAGTCTCTCCTTTGATTGGTTTCACCTCACATTCTCTTAGTGTATTTTCCATGGCTTTAGCTTGAGAAGAGCCTTGACTAAAACCAAAGTATTGAAGAAGGAAATCGAGTTTTGATAGCGAAAATGGGATTGATTCAGCCTCTTCTCTAGGAAGAAATTGTGGGGAGTTTGAGGGATTGTTACCTCTGAAGTATACAGGGAGTACTTTCCCTTGTTTAAGATCATTAAGTGTGAAGAATACAAGGGTTGATTGATCCATGTGATGACTAGATGAATGACCTTGCATATGATCATGAGTATGAGTATGAGTATGAGTCTGAGTATGCTCATTGTGCAGCATCGCAATTCCAATTCCAATTCCAAAACGATCACCCTACAAAAAACAATATACCAACTCGCAAACGATTAGTTAAAAGGGGTTTGATGTAATATATCAGATGTGTATTCTTTTTTTTCATGTATTGGAGTCGTTTAAAATCGTGTCTGTAATAATTAAGCAACTAAATTAAACAAAAGATATTGAGAATGGAGTTAGAAACATTACCAATATTGTAAGTACTAGCAAATATATTGCTAAGCTCCAACAATTCATGAACTTTTGATGCATTTTTTCAAAAAATTTTGGAATTAGAGATGAAAGATAAAGCTAAACAAGATTAATTTGGTTGAAATAGGTGTAATATTATGAAGATGTACACTGTAGGTTCAATTAAAACATGAGTGATGGCTCTAAGCTATATAGTAAAGGGGCCAAATAACACAAAATCTCATTTGTGACGGCACGTATCCGTTACTTTGGAGTGACGGATACCATTTTCTCTTACAAATGACCCAAATAGAGGAGAGAGGGAAGCACATGGAGGTGCCCCACCTTGTCCCCCCTATTCGTTTTGTGAGTGGCATTACCCGTCATTTGCTCCGACCCGTCTTCAGCAAGACTAATTGGCCAAATAATGGCCAATAATATGTAGTAGTACAATTATTTGATTTAAAATCAAAAGGAGATCAAGATTGACAGGTACTTGTCCCAGTTGATCCATGTATCAATAATGTTACATTTTAAATGTATGTTTAGTAAATTGTTACACTAGCTTACTCACTTATCAGTGGTCACTAGTGTTTTGTTTGATGTGTTCCCTGTTGGCATGAATCATGTGTAGTGTTGGGTTATTGTCAAGTATTTCCTTGATCTTGATTATTTGTTTACATATTTTATTTTAGGGCGTTTTGTTTCTTTGTTTACTTTTTTTTTATATATATATTAGGGAGATTTTAAATTGATAATTTAATCATACTAACATATCCATTATAATTCACTTATCATCCACTAGCAAACCACAAATAGTCTCATCCTTTATCTTTGGTCTTTGTATCAAAATCAAAGGTAAATAAATAACCGGGACGGAGAGAGTATGACATTTGGAAGGAATAGGCATCAGGCACCAGTGTCCTCTTCGTTGTCTCCAAAGAAATAGTGGGTTTATTACCGAATTAACGGATTAAAATAGAAAAAAATTAATATGGGTGTTTTGACGTTTGTAAAAAGTCCAATTTAAGTGCCCGAGATTTGAGCAATTTCAATTTGGCCAGCTTAAGTTTAAGCATATTTATGATTCTTGTACTCAAAATTTGATTAGTTTCCTTTTAGGGTGTGTTTGGATTCAGAGATGTGGAGGGAAAAGAAAGGGAAAGAGAGTAGGAGATTTAACTTATTTGGATAACAAATAAGGGTTGAGAGAAATTGGAAGGGATCCATTTTCGCTTCTCCAAGATTAATCAAAATCTCTCAAAAATAAGTAAGATTTAGAAGAAAATTATATTCAAACACCTACATCTCATTTACCCTCCCCTTCCCTTACCTTTCTTTCTCTTCCCTCCCTCCCCCTCCCCCTCCCGCTCCCTTCCCTTTCTCTCAATAATAGGTGTGTTTGTAGTAAGTGCGTATTACCACCAATTGCTTAGTTTTTGAGCATTACAATAAAGTTTTTGAGATTTATTTTAAAGTTTCTGAGTTTTACTATAAAGTTTTTGAGTTCATTCAATTAAAGATTAAGCTCAAAAAATTACAATATAACTCAAAAACATTACATATAAGCTCAATTAAATTTTAGTTTGACGACAAAAAATTAAAATGTAACTTATAAATTTTAAAAAGCTCAGAAAAAATACACATAAGCTCAAAAACTAATGAGCTCTGAGGTAGTACATCCGATGTATGTTCCTATTTCTCGTGTGTTTGGATTGAGATTTAAAATTACTTGTTTGGATAGCAAATGAGGGTGGAGAAAAATGGAGGGGGGAGATTTGAAGGTGCATACTCCCAAATCCTTTATGAACTATACATAAACTATAAAGTGCATCACATTATTATTTGTTGGTTTTTTTAATATATGATCGCAAAGTTGATTTATTGTTTAACGTTTACAATACAAAATACTATTGCTAATGTTTTGGCTATTTATTTATTTTTAATTTTGACACAAAGACCAATGGATGAGAACAAGATCAATTATTGGATAACAAGTTGATTAAATTGAACGTAAAAGATCAAATTATCCATCAAAAGCATTTCCAAAATAGAATGGTAAACAATTGAGTAAGACACCTTAAAACGAAATAGGTAAACAAATGATCGAGTCGAAAAAGTACTTCGTATGTTATCATTCACTCAAAGAAATATCAATACAAGTACAAAGATATACTCTTATTTTTACCTTGCACTTTTTTTTCGTAATTGCTAAATCTCGCGCACTTTGTCCCTCTTTTCCATTACTGCACTTCATTTTAAAAAAATCAAAAAAAAAAAAAAAAAAAGAAAAAAAATGTTGATTCACAAATCCAACGTCCCTGCCAACCCCGACCACCCCTCCTACCTTCCCCCTCACCATCCCCAACCACTCCTCCACCAGCGTCGACCACCCCGATCCCTACGTCGTCGACCACTCTGCCCCAGCGTCATCGACCATCCTAATCCACCATACTCGATTAATTTGTGTCCCATTTAACCTCCGAAACCGCTTCTCTGTTGACAAACCCAATCCATTCTCAACCACCCATCCACCAGCCCCGACCACCCATTCCCTAGCCCCGACAACCACACAACGCCGTCGACCACCCCCATAACATTCCTGACCTCGTCAACTCACCCTTGTACCATCGACAAACCCGTCGTGCCGTCGACCCACCCCTTCCCCATTCCTCAACCTCTATGAACCCAATAAACCTCAATCGTCGTCGATCTTCCTCGTTGTTGACCCAATACTCCTCTCCTTCTCCGGCGTCAGTTAGTAAGGGTGGTTGGTGGGACGCGGGTGGCGCGGCTGGTGGGAATCAAGGTTTTCTTTTTGGGGATTTCTCGATGTTTTGATTAGTTGAGTTTTTTTTGGGTGAGAAATGAGAGGGGTAATTTCGAAATAAGAGGGATAAATGCGCGAGATTTAGTAAAATTATGCGCGGAATTTAGCACATCCCAATTTTTTTGTTCACATTTTCACCTTGCACATTTTTTGGTGACGTATAGACTATCACAAATTCTCATTTAAGACGGCCAATATCCGTCTTAAGTTTAAGATGGATAATGACCTCTCACACAAATGCAAGTGAGAGGCAAGTGGGCACCTACTTGCCTCTCACTTGCATTTGTATGAGAGTGCACTATCCGTCTTAAGTTTAAACGGATAGTGGCCGTCTTAAGCAAGACCTTCTAATAGACTATTGTAGAACAATAGAAAAAAAATCAGAAAATCAAAATGAACTAGTAACAACTTCAATTAAAAAATTAAAATTAATATCACAAATTTCTACCAATCGTTGGTTGGCGCAATGGTAGTATGGGGCTGCCCTTGGTAGGGAGGTCTGCGGATCGATCCCCCACAATTGCGATTGGGAGAGGTTTAAATACCGTAATCTTTGGACACGCCCCGAAATCCGGATTAGTCGGCCCAATGTGGTTCGAATTACCGGATGGTTTAGACCAAAAAAAGGGTATTGATTTTCGCAGTACGCATTTTACTCAATACAGTATACTTTTGACGGAATTGCCCCTCTCATTTCCACTCAAAAAATTAGGTCATGTACTGTGCGAAGAAAAAGAAGAGTGTACTGCAATCTCCAATTCTCCACCATACTTCATCCTAACACCCAATTGCCCCCTCCGGCAACCATCTGGACGGCCTCCGGCGATCCACCATCCTCACTCGCCTGAGCACCGGCGAACCACCGTTCCCCCGTAGCACCGCCGCACCACCCCCTCCTTCCACATGGCAACTATATCTCGTTCCTCTCCCTGACCGAGTATACTACCTTCACAATCCCGACACTTACTGCCGTCCAGTCGTCCACCACCATATGTCACCGCCGCCTTTCCCTTGCCATCCTCAATCCAGGCTACCACCTCGTCGTTAACAAAAAATCAATTTTCTCACATTAAAAAGCACAAAAAGCATAAATAAAGTAGAAAATACATAATACACAATCTTAATTTGATCGATAATTGCAATTTACCTGTTCTAATTGACAATTATCATCCGTAGACAAAATAAATTTGATTAATTTTAGATGTTTTATGGTTAATTATTGAGAGAATTAGGTTTAGGATGTTTTTTTGGTTGAAGGGTATGAAGTGGAAAGAAGTGCGCAAAAAGTACTGAATTGAGTAAAATACGTACCACGAAAATAAATTACGAAAAAAAAAAATATCACAAATTTCTTCATTTTCCTTTTCTCACAAAATTAATCTGATTTTGTTGCGAACATTTGTGGAGCAGTTAACCATCTCATCCACCTCAAAATAGTAAAATACACACTACTCCTCCAGTCCTCCGTCCTATCTCATTTCAGTCATCAAGCTAAACCCTCGAACAAACAGGGGCAAAACCGTCATTCCACTACAATGGAGGAGAAACACCGAGAACCCGGATCTCCCTCACCGGCGCCCGCAATCTCCGGTGGATCTTCCGCTAAATCCGGCGAATCTCCGGCAACCGAACCTCCCGCGCCCAGACGCCGAGGGCAAAAGCGTAAATCCACAGCCGGCCCATCCTCGGCGCCTCCTAAGCGACATATTAGAGAGAAAGCCGCTGCTGCTGCCGCCGCCGCGGCGTCCGCAGCCGTCGGATTATCGTCTTGTTTGCCGCCGTTTCATAATGGTCCGTTAACGAGGGCTCGTCAGCTGTCGGACACGAATGCGGTGCTTAATGCTGTTAAGGAGGAGACTGCCATGGCTGCGGCGTTGCGTGATTCTTGTGTTGTTGATGGACGTGAGTTTAAGGAGGTTGATTGCCGTAGTGAGGAGTTTAAGGAGTTTCAGGCTGCTGTTGAGGATGAATTTGATGCGATTCGAGTTCGTGATGTTAATTCTCATGTTGTTCCTGTTGCTGCTGGTGAGATTCTTGCATTTCGAATTTCGTATAATAGTGTACTGTATAAATGTATTGAAAATCGGTTTACAGTTAATTGGGGATTATGTGATCAAGTTGATGAACTGCTTGTGAATTGGCAGACTTTCGGATATTACATTCGAATTAGAAGTGAATTGGCACATTTCAGCATATTACATTCGATTTAGAATGAATTGGTTGATGAACTGCTAGTGAATTGGCACATTTCAGGATAATACATTCGATTTAGAATGAATTGGTTGATGAACTGCTTGTGAATTGGCCCATTTCTGGATATTATATACGATTTACAGTGAATTGGTTGATGATCTGCTTGTAAAATTGGCACATTTCGGGAGATATTTCATTCGATTTACAGTGATAACTGCTTGTGAACTGGCACACATGTAGGATAGTACCTTGATTAAAGTGAATTGGTTGATCAACCGCTTATGAATTCACAGTTTTAGGATAGTACCTTCGATTTACAGTAAATTGGTTGATCAACTACTTATGAATTGGCATATTTTAGGATATTATAGTTGATTTACAGTGAGTTAGTATCATTTAACTGACCATGTGGCTCTGTTGGATTAGAGTTGTCATTGCTTTAGTATTGTGTGTAGCATTTGATTCTTAATTCTGGCTATTTATGTTAGAATTTTAAACTTATTGATTCGGTAGGTGACATATTGCCATTTCATCTCTGGGAACAATCTCTGAATTAGCGAATTACTAATAATCAGTTTATGGAATGCCAAATTTGAAGCCATATTGGGATCTGGGCTAATTCTCGTGTTGTGTGTAACTTTTGTTGGCTGCAAAGCTGAATCATGATGTTTGAACTAGATTTAAAGTGTTGTCTGCCTTGCCTAGAAATGTTTCACAAGCCATCTTATTTTGTCTCGGTTTGAACTGCGATGAGAAGTGTTTTCTGTCTTTCATGAATGTTCTTGACGACCTCTCTCGGATGAAGGATATTTTTTCTTCTTATCTAGGTTGGTTTTCCTGGACACAAATTCATCCACTTGAAAAACAGACATTGCAATCTTTCTTTAATGGCAAGTCAGAAAGTCGGACACCAGAAATTTACATGGAGATAAGAAATTGGATAATGAAGAAGTTCCATGGCAATCCAAACGCAAACATTGAGCTAAATGATTTGTCTGCATTGTCCACGGGGAATTCAGATGCACGGCAAGAGGTTCTGGAGTTTTTAGATCATTGGGGTTTGATTAACTATCATCCTTTCCCGAAAAATGACACTGTTAATACTGACACTAATCCAAATATAGATGGTGGTAAGACAGAAAAAACAGATCCATTGATTAAAAAGTTATTTCGGTTTGAGAATGAGCAATCCTTTTCAGAAGTGGTTCCCAAAGCCAATACAGCACAAACGATGCCTATAGGCCTGCTTCGTGAGTCGGCCTTTGCTGAAGAGTTTATAAAGCAAGAGGGACCTGCAGTGGAGTATCATTGCAACTCTTGTTCTGCTGATTGCTCTCGCAAGCGGTACCATTGCCAAAAGCAGGTGCAGTTTCTCTGACTGATTGTTCATTTTGTGACTCTTGATCTCTGTTCTTTAGAGAGTAGAGTAAATGATTTGACCTCTCCTGGTAGTCACATGGCCTTTCTTCTGACAGTTTCTGATACTATTTGTTAGCCTGTCGCTAACTCTTCCGTTACATGCCTCTCGATTTGCTTTCCTGTTATTTCTGTGCACCGGTGTAGAATTACGGCATTTTGTTGAATACAACAACATTACCCCAGTGCCTCAATGGCTCCCGCAATTTGCGGAGTAAGAGGGGGTCGGATGTACTCAGCCTTACTCTTGTGTTAGCAACACAAAGAGGCTGTTTCCAAATGACCTGAGATGGAAATTCCGTAACTGCATCGGAGGACCGCTATTTCTCAAAAGAGAGACGGCATTTCATTGAATATGATGGTATTTTTTGGGGGTGTTTTTTTTTTGGGTGGGTGGGTGGGTGTTGTTCGTCCCAACTGATAAGTTTGTGTTGTTCTTGGTATCCGCTATTGCTTTGCGTGTTGGTTATGGCTTTGAATCTCTTCCTTTTCGGGTCAAAAAGAGCTGACGGTATTGTTCTAACAGGCAGATTTTGATTTGTGCACGGAGTGCTTTAACAACGAGAAGTTTGGTTCTGGCATGTCTACTTCAGATTTCATTCTCATGGAGCCTGGTGAAACTTCTAGTGCTACTGGGGGAAAGTGGACTGATCAGGAGACTCTCCTCCTCCTTGAAGCGTTGGAATTATTTAGAGAGAACTGGAACGAGATAACTGAGCATGTTGCCACAAAAACTAAAGCTCAATGCATATTGCATTTTCTTCAAATGCCAATAGAGGATGGCTTTTTGGACGATGATGAGAAAAATGACGGAGTTAAAGAGACGGCTGAACCAACTTTAACCACTAATGATGTATCAGTTCCGAAGGATAATTTGGAGCCATCAGAGGACAAAATGTGTGAAGACAACCCCAATGAAATAGGTAGTGGAAGCGGTATAGATAATTCTGAACTGTCCGTAACCAAAAGTGCTAAAGATGATCCAGAGTCTTCAGAAAAGAAAACTGATGCCGAAAAGAAAACTGATGCCGAAAAGAAAACTGATACCGAAAAGAAAACTGATACCGATACCGATGTTACTCAATCAGCTTCAGCCCATGTGGAAACTTTGAATCTAGAAGAGGGCGATGACGGGAAGCTAACTCAGGAAAAAGGTGACAGTGTTATACTCAAGGCTCTGATGGAAGCATTTGATGCAGTCGGTTGGCCAGTTTCTCCACAAGACAACCTTTGTTTTGCTGAAGCTGGGAATTCCGTGATGGCATTGGTAAGTGGAGTTGTGTGAATATTCGGCAATTTTGATGCTTTACTTATTTCTTTGTTTCATGTTTTAAACTGGACATAATTAGATGGTTACATATTCTAAAAACATGACAGTATGGAGTGCAAACTGCAAAGTTTATTGGAAATTTCATTGTGTGAGACTGTGAGAGTGCCATGCATATTGGCAATTTGGCAGTATATTGCTTGCAAGATAATTTGGTTTGGTAGTTTGAGTGTTTGAGTATCAATTTTCTGTTTCTCGATCCCTACTAGTCCTTCATGTATTGATGGTTCATATTTTTCCCAGGCTGCCTTTCTAGCTCAGCTAGTGGATCCGGATCTTGCCTCAGCATCTGCTTGTAGCTCAATTAAGTCACTCTCAAAAAGTTCTCCTGGGTCACATTTAGCTGCAAGGCACTGCTTTATTCTGGAAGATCCACCAGATGGCAAGAAAGAACAAACTATATCAAGGTATGTTGTGAGGTCTTTTGTTTGAATCCAGAATTATTAGTTTCTTATTATTTTGTCTAATGTCAGTAGAGATTTGTACTTTGCAGCACAGCCACTGAAAAACTTGATCAGGAATCTCAGAAGTTGTTAGCTCGGGAAGGCGAAAATGATAAAGAAACTGCACTAAATGAGGAGGATTCTACAAACATGGATGTTGACAAATCCACCAAATTGTTGAAAGAAATCCATTCAGCAGATGATCAAGGTGACGGAAAAAAGAGCTCTGACCCAGTAGAAAGTCAAAGATTGCCTTCTGCTGGTCAAAATGTGCTCAAAGATAAGCTCAAGTTCACGGAGAAGCTCGATAAAGAGGTGGTGGAAGGAGTAGAAAACCCTATTGAGACGCCTCAAGTTACCCAAAAACCTGACGATGAGAAGTCAAACAAAGAGAAGCCTAGAGGTGCTGAAGATAAGTCCCAAGTCGCCAAGAAGCAAACTGAAACTACTACTACTGAGCAGGCTGAGTCCAAGGTTGTGATAGAGCGGCCAGCAAACTGTACTTCGCAGAGTAACCAGTCTCATACAGAGGAGCAAGATGATTCTAGTAAAGTTGCGCCGCCTTCAGATTTAAGGGATGGATCAGGGAACATACATGCTGCGATAGCGGTTGGTCAGTTAAAAGACGACTCTAATGGTGTTAATGCGGAGTCTAATTCTGCTGCTTCTGACAAAACGGAGCAACAAGAGACCGTGTTGGTTGATCCGTTGGCGGGAGTTGGATCAGGAACAGGTGTGCTCTTCTAGATTCCTGTTTTTATTCTGATTGTGCATTTTAGAGCTCGCTTGTTTACAAGGGTAGTGGAGTAAAAAATAAGGGAAAATTTTGAGGTAGTGGTGACGGGTGAACGGGAATGGTGAATGGTGAATGGTGATGACAAATATTGGAAGGAGATGATTCCCTGATTTCTTCTGATTATTTTCCCACAAACAGGGGTAATTATTTACCCACTTTCTCCCAAGGTTAATGCATTATCCTCATTTGGAATAATTGCAGCGCAACCAGACAACCACCTTTCATCCTCCCTTAACCACCCCTTCATTTTCTCTGCACCACCATCACTTCCCTCCTTTCTCCTTACTTTTGCCTATTTCCCCTGTAATGATTGTCCTCAATCTAAGCGAGTCCTTAGCAATATATCTTAGTTTTTTGAGAGATTCGTTTTTGGTGTAGCATATTCTCTTGACGAGCGAGGAGTATTTGGTTCCAAACAGGGTTTAAAATATTGGCCGCTATATGTTGTATCTCCCGACATATCTCTAGTGCGGACTTTAAGGTGCAAAAGGCAGATTTTGAAGAGTGATGCTTATCTGATGATTAGAGGATTAACTTTAGACGATAAGTTACGGGTTGCGCTGTGTTATTTAATTGCACAATCTTTGCTATCAACGCCCTCCTTTGTGCTTCCGATATTGTTTTCTGTAGTATGTATCTATTGACCTAATTTATTGACAAATGGCCCTCACTCTTTGTTAATAGGAGGGAATGGTATGGAAGTTGATAAAAGTGAGGACCTTAAACCTGTAAAGAAAGCAAGGGTGGTTGATGACGATGATGTAGCTAAGCTTAAGCGTGCTGCACTTGCTACCCTTTCCGCTGCTGCTGTGAAGGCCAAACTTCTTGCAGACCATGAAGAAGATGAGATCAAGCAGCTAGCTACTCTACTGATTGAGAAGCAGGTACACTGCTAAACCTAATCCCCCCAAAAAGGATCATTACAGCTTTGATTTAGAATGTGTTGTTTGTATATGAAAAATATGTTCCCTCAAAATTAGTTTTCCCTATCTTCTTTCCATCGTGATGCTCCGTGATTTGTGCTAATTCTACTTTAGTGCCTTGAGGTTTGAGGGATATTCCATTATGGTGAACTACGATTTGAGGTTTTGCATTTTTTTGAGGTCAGGTCTGAAGATTTTCTCATTTTGGTGGCAGAACATAGTCTAATTCATCCATATTGATTACATTTTTCAGGATAATAGTGTGAAAACAATCATTGAAATTAATATAATAGGCAAAAACTTCATTTTGCTTTAAAATATTGTAATTACTAATTAGGACAAAATCTTCTTGATAGTACCCTTTAGGCCGCCAAAGTGACCAAATACCCCAAATATTAGGTTAAAAAAAGTGGAATTAGCGAAACCTTGGGGAACCACAATAGAATTAGTTAGCAAAACCTCAAGGCACCAAAATAGAATTAGCTCAAATAAGAGGGCAGTAAAGTGGAAATACTCCTTTTGTCCTTGAGAGGGGAACTTCCCTTTTCAGTAAAAGACGGAGACTCACTAAGAGTATTATTTAGCTATGAAATATGATAAAGCAACATTGCTCACAAAACCTTTTGAGCTTTCAGAATCGTGAAACCGTAGTCCAACCCCTTTACCATGTCAGGGGCCTTTATGTATGGTTCTGAAGTTGGCTGTTTTGGTTCGTCTTCATGAGAGGAAGATGTGGAAGGAAATTAAGTTCGTACGAGTTACTTGCCTTGGAAACATGGAATGCTACTCCACTCTCCACTCCGCCCTTACTCCCTTACTCCCTTCATTTTCTTCCTTCACCACTTCACCCTAGGTTTACCCTATAATACTGACCAAAGGAAAATTTACTTAAAACGCTATTGTCTGTTCCAATGGAGCCAAAGATTCATTACTCTTTGGTTATGGATTATAATGGAATAAATCAAAATGGCTCACTAAAGTGGCTGCCCTTCTTTCATTTGTGAAGTAGCGGTCCTTCAATGCAGTTCTCGACGCAATTTTCATCTTGGGTCATTCGGAAACAGCCTCTTTGTGTTGCTAACACAAGGGTAAGGCTGCGTACATCCGACCCCTCCTTACCCCGCAATTTGCAGGAGCCATTGAGCCATTGAGGCACTGGGGTAATGTTGTTGTTGTTGTTGCTATTGTCTGTTCAAAAGTATGTGTAAACGTTTTTCCCTCCAACCAAATGTAAGCTTTGTTCTCTAAAGAGTTTTCTATGGTCGCAGTTGCATAAGTTGGAGGTCAAGCTGAGTTTCTTCACAGAAATGGAGGGAGCTGTAATGAGGGTGAGAGAAGTATTCGAACGTTCAAGGCAGAAGCTATTTGCAGAACGAGCACAGATAATTGCTAGTCGTCTTGGATTACCAGCTTCAGCTCGGGGAGTGGCATCCTCACATCCTTTAAACAGGATGCCACCAAATCTATTAAACTCGGTGCTGAGACCATCAATGAACATGGCTGGTTATAGGCCTCCCATGTCAAGACCTGTAATGCCTCCTGCCGGTCCCACTACAAATACATCCGCCCCACCCGAGGTAGCAGGTAATGGTTCAGGCCACCCTACGGCCGGAGGAAAACCTTCTCCAGTTGGAACGGAGTAATGATACGATGGGAAGTAGTAGTCCGTAATTTTCAGTACGCATCCATGAATGCCTAGGCTAAGGTTTTTGGTGGATTCTGTCATCTTTTATATTTCTCATTTTTTATGTCTGTATTGTGCTTGGTACATATTAGTGTAGCGGGGTGTATTATATTTCTCATCTTTTATTTTTATTATAAGGTCCTCCACTTAACTACTTCCGAGTCGTCTATGGAGAATAAATTTAATTGAAGGTTCCTTTATTCTCCATAACCAATGTGCAGTGCACTGTGTGAGTATTCTCACTGTTCTGTTGACAAAGCACAACTTGTAGTTCGTAAATTCACTAGCAGCAAGAATTACGAAAGGGAAAGAATGCAGTAGCGAAATAAAACTAGAGATCAGATATACCGAAGAGTAATTGGTAGTGACGCGGTGCGAAACCGCTGCCTTAAAAAACTATTTCTCCGGTGCGACCGTGGTGGCGATCAGCGACGACCGGTAGTCCCCAAGGATTACACTACTGCTGCCTCACAAACTCGCCCACTCGAGTTTGGAAGACCTGGAACGATTTAACTTAACCCAGAAATTGTATAGAGAAAAACGAGAGAGGAAGAGGAGAGTATTGATTTTTGTTGTGTTTAGAGAGGCCGAGGAGGCTGCTATTTATAGCTGCTGAAGAGCCAGAAACCGTCTCCCACAAAACAGGAGTCAAGGCTGATAGTGGGGAGAAATAATCTCACCCACTAACAGTCATTGACTGACTGATTCAACAGCACACAACCAAAAACAACTCACCCGGATCCAAAAAGATAGGCCAAGCCCGTTGCCAAATCCCAAATCACGAATCCGGATCCGGGCCGGGCTCGGGCTCGGGCTCGGGCACGGGCACGCGCGCGTGTGCGAGCTGAATTAAGCACCTCGCAAAGTCTCTACAAAAGACTCCCCATGACCACTAGTGATAAGGTAAGGGAAGGGGTGTTATATAAACCCATAAAACACCCACTTCCTCACCAATGTGGGACAAAAGGAAACTAAGAGAAAGGCTCTCAAAGCCTCTATTTCCAACAATCCCCCACTAGAGGCGCGAGCGAGGAGAAAGAAGAATTCTGGGTAAAGGAAGGGTGGATACTTAGGCATCAATATCTTTCGATTTGAATTGACACTTTAGTGAAATGAGGAAACAACTTACTTACAACTAGAGAATATCTTGCGATTTGAATTCCTAGCCGAACTTCGGTCGATACCCCCCACTACACATATCATACCTTCAAATTAAGATCGTCCCGCGATTTCAGAGTGCAACGCGCTCTTTCAGAGCTTATGCGTTACCTTGGTACTAATAGGCGTGGCCACAAGACTTCTCATAGTCTTAGGATCATTACACCTACGTAGGTGGCTCAAGTGCTTCTCATCAGCACTTCTCACACGAGCCATTAAGGACATAAGTCCAACCTAGAGTATAACTCATCAAGTGCGTCTCAAAAGCACCACCATAAAGGCTATGAATCATACTACGCCATAGGAATGAAAACTTTGGACCTAGTCAATCTCAACTTTGACTCATGGACCTAAGCCCCATTCCCCTCGACGTATTAACGACTAATCTCTTAGTCAACCCCTTAGTAAAGGGATCAGCAAGATTACTTTCGGACTTCACATAGTCCACGGTAATCACTCCATTCTCAAGGAGTTGTTTAACTGCAGCGTGCCTTATTCGCATGTGTCTCTTTTTCGAATTGTAGACACTATTCTTTGCAACGCCAATAGCGACTTTCGAGTCACACAAACATGGAGACCGGTGTCGGCCGTCCTCCCATCCGGTACATCGCCCAATAGGTTTTTCAGCCAATCGGCTTCTTGTCCGCCAACTCAAGAGCTATGAACTCCGACTCCATGGTAGAGCGTGCAATACAAGTCTGTTTAGAAGACTTCCACGATATCGCACCTCCACCCATGGTGAAGACATAACCACTAGTAGAACAAATCTCATCGTTACTCGCAACCCGGTTTGCATCGCAATATCCTTCTAACACAAAGCAGAAATTTACCATAATGCAAACACAGATCATTTGTTCCTCTTAGGTATTTTAGCAAACGACGAAGAGCATTCCAATGTTCATTACCAGGGTTATGTGTATAACGACTCGATCTACTAACCGCATATGCAATATCCGGTCGAGTACGAGTTCATAAGAAACATCACACTCCCTAGGATTTTAGCATACTCTTCCGGGAAACACTTTGTTACCCAAGTTTTTACTCAAATGTACACTAGAATCATAGGGTGTTCTAGCAAGCACAACATCAAAGCGATTAAACTTTTTCAACACCTTTTCAACATAATGAGATTGACTCAAAGAAATTCCATTGGAGTTTCGGATAACCTTAACCCCTAGGATAACATCGGCTTCTCCTAAGTCCTTCATCTCAAAGTGTGATGACAAAAATTCTTTGGTTTTAATTATCACATCTAAATTATTACCAAAAATAAGCATGTCATCCACATATAGGCATATAATGACACAATCAGATTCTATCACTTTGGAATAAACACATGAATCAGAATTGTTAATCATAAAGCCATTACTCATTAAAGTAGTGTTGAATTTCTCATACCACTGTTTAGGTGCTTGTTTCAGACCATAAAGTGACTTGTTCAGTTTACACACTTTATTCTCTTGACCCTTAATCACAAACCCTTCAGGTTGCGACATATAGATCTCTTCCTTTAGCTCACCATTCAAGAAAGCAGTTTTAACATCCATCTGATGTATAATAAGGTTATGAATAGCTGCTAAAGCGACAAGAGTTCTTATAGTCGAAATTTTGGTCACAGGAGAATAGGTATCAAAGTAATCAATGCCCTTCTTTTGTGTAAAGCCTCTAACTACAAGTCTAGCTTTGAACCTTTCTATTGTACCGTCAGGTCTCATTTTCTTTTAAAAGATCCATTTACTCGTAATGGGTTTACTACCTTTAGGTAAATCAGTCAACTCCCAAGTCTGATTAGATGCAATAGAATCAAGTTCACTTTTAATAGCATCTTTCCAAAAATTAGCATCAATGGATTTCATTGCCTCACTATAGGTTTTTGGGTCATCCTCTATTAAAAAAGTTGAAACAAACTCATCACATGCACAAACAGAGTATCCATATTCAGATAAATGTGTTGTAACATAATCACTGTAATCCTTTGGACATCTAGGTCTTTTACTCCTCCTAGGTTCAACAGCATGATCAATAGGAGTGCTACTACAACTAGCATGTGAAGACATATCAATAGATGCAACAGGTAATGAAGAAGATGAAACAACATTTTTTTTACGAAAAGGGAAAACATGCTCAAAAATTCGGCATCTCTAGCCTCGGATATAGAACGGTCACTTAAAGACATAAATCTATAGGCGAGCTATTTTGAGCATAACCTATAAAAACACAATCATAGGTCTTAGGTCCAACGGTAGGTCTCCTAAAGTCAGGTAAACCCACTTTAGCCAAACACCCCCACACTCTAAGGTAACTTAGGTTAGGAGGATAGCCCTTCCAAATCTCGTAGGGTGTCTTGTCAATTTTCTTATGAGGTACACGGTTAAGAATGTGACAAGCGAAAGTATTGCTTCCCCCACATATCGTCAGACAGGCCGAACTTAAAAGCATAGCATTCATCATCTCTTTTAAAGTTCTATTTTTACGTTCAGCTACACCATTGGATTGGGGTAAGTAAGGTGGACTAGTCTCATGTATTAAACCATTTGCAAAGACAAAAGGCCGCTAAATAACTGGATTTATACTCACCACCTCTATCAGACCTTACCCTTTTAATCTTCTGTCGAGTTGATTTTCGACCTCATTTTTAAAGTTTATAAACGATTGTTCTGCTTCATCTTTAGTCTTAAGCAAATAAACTCGGGTGTACCTCGAACAGTCGTCTATAAAAGTCACATAATAATTCTTGCCACCTCTACTTGCAACATTTTTGAAGTCAGCTAGGTCGGTGTGAATTAACTCAAGAAGACTCGTAGTCCTAGTTGTCACAGGTTTACTAGGTTTCTTTGTGAATTTAGCCTCAACACAGCTACCACATTTAGAGAATTCTTGACTCGACAAACTTGGAATTAAACTCATGGTTCTAAGTTTTTTAATGTAGTCGATATTCACATGACCTAATCTACCATGCCAAACATCAATAGACTCGGCGATATAAGCAGAAGTAGATGCAATATTATTAAAAACAGAATCGGTGTTCAAGTACAAAAAGACCCCAGACAGATAACCCTTGCCCACAAATTCCCCATTGCGCGACATTACAACCTTGTCAGCCTCAAAAACAAGTTTCATGCCAGCTTTGTTTAACAAGGCACCCGACACGAGGTTTCGACGCAATGTAGGTACAAATAAAACATTATTAAGGGCAAGTGTTTTCCCCGAGGTGAGTTTGAGAAAGATCTTGCCTTTGCTCGTGATCTTTGCGGTGAAGAATTACCCATGTAGACGCATTCCCCATCGCCTATCTCCTCGAACTCAAAGAAATAACCCCTTATCAAGACACGAGAGGTGTCCGGAAGCGCCAAGTATCAAGACCCATTCAGAAGATTACCCACCAGATTAGCTTCAACAACCACAAAGAGCAATGACATCATCGGTCACAACATTGGCTTCACTTCAGCAGATCTTCTTATCGATTACCTTTGGTAGGCTTTGTGACCCGGTTTCCCACAAACATAGCAAACCAAAGGACCCTTAGGCTTCTGAATCTTTGCAACCGGCTTGGTGTACTTCCCCGGATCGACTTCTTTCCTTTACCCTTACCCCGACCAACCTTGGCCTTACCCTTACCCTTGAACTTTTCAAAGAAAGATTAGACGGACCACCAGACTCAACCAAATTAGCTTTGACAGCAGCAACAGATGCATTCACAGACTGGTAGACAGCAGGGTTGTCTTTGAGGCGATTTGCCTCTTCGGTCCTCATATGACTGATAAGTTCCATAAGGGACATGTCTTTCTTTTTGTGTTTTAGCTGATTTCTATACTCAGACCAGGAGGGAGGGAATTTTTCCAACAGCACATTAGCAACAAAAAGGTCGTCTAATTTCATGCCCTCACTAACAATATCAGCACACAAATTTTCATAGACATGAACCTGTTCCATAATAGACTTCCCATCCACAATCTTAAATTGCAGCCACTTACCCACAACATATTTTTTCTTACCCGCATCGTCAGCCCCATATTTTTTCAGTAAGGACTCCCAAATGACTTTAGCCGATTTATTATCAGCAAATAAATCGAACAGCGGGTTAACCATGTTATTAAGTATGTGACACCTAGCAGTTTTGTTGTCCTTAACAAATTTAGCAATATCATCTTCATTTGACTTAACTGCCTTAGCCGCAGGAGGGGTAGTCTCAGCATCAGACGGAACAACAGGTTTTGGCGGGTCATTAAATAAAACATAATCAATTTCTAACTGCTCAAAAAACATCAACAGTTTCTGGGACCAACGTTTATAATTCTGACCATCTAATTGCTCAATTTTCGAAATGTCAGGTACAATTTTCGAAATCACAGACATGGCTACTGCACTAAATAAATAGTTTTTTAAATTGTAGTTCGTAAATTCACTAGCAGCAAGAATTACGAAAGGGAAAGAATGCAGTAGCGAAATAAAACTAGAGATCAGATATACCGAAGAGTAATTGGTAGTGACGCGGTGCGAAACCGCTGCCTTAAAAAACTATTTCTCCGGTGCGACCGTGGTGGCGATCAGCGACGACCGGTAGTCCCCAAGGATTACACTACTGCTGCCTCACAAACTCGCCCACTCGAGTTTGGAAGACCTGGAACGATTTAACTTAACCCAGAAATTGTATAGAGAAAAACGAGAGAGGAAGAGGAGAGTATTGATTTTTGTTGTGTTTAGAGAGGCCGAGGAGGCTGCTATTTATAGCTGCTGAAGAGCCAGAAACCGTCTCCCACAAAACAGGAGTCAAGGCTGATAGTGGGGAGAAATAATCTCACCCACTAACAGTCATTGACTGACTGATTCAACAGCACACAACCAAAAACAACTCACCCGGATCCAAAAAGATAGGCCAAGCCCGCCGCAGGCGATTGCCAAATCCCAAATCACGAATCCGGATCCGGGCCGGGCTCGGGCTCGGGCTCGGGCACGGGCACGCGCGCGTGTGCGAGCTGAATTAAGCACCTCGCAAAGTCTCTACAAAAGACTCCCCATGACCACTAGTGATAAGGTAAGGGAAGGGGTGTTATATAAACCCATAAAACACCCACTTCCTCACCAATGTGGGACAAAAGGAAACTAAGAGAAAGGCTCTCAAAGCCTCTATTTCCAACAATCCCCCACTAGAGGCGCCAGAGCCAGAGAAAGAAGAATTCCTGGGTAAAGGAAGGGTGGATACTTAGGCATCAATATCTTTCGATTTGAATTGACACTTTAGTGAAATGAGGAAACAACTTACTTACAACTAGAGAATATCTTGCGATTTGAATTCCTAGCTGAACTTCGGTCGATACCCCCCACTACACATATCATACCTTCAAATTAAGATCGTCCCGCGATTTCAGAGTGCAACGCGCTCTTTCAGAGCTTATGCGTTACCTTGGTACTAATAGGCGTGGCCACAAGACTTCTCATAGTCTTAGGATCATTACACCTACGTAGGTGGCTCAAGTGCTTCTCATCAGCACTTCTCACACGAGCCATTAAGGACATAAGTCCAACCTAGAGTATAACTCATCAAGTGCGTCTCAAAAGCACCACCATATAAAGGCTATGAATCATACTACGCCATAGGAATGAAAACTTTGGACCTAGTCAATCTCAACTTTGACTCATGGACCTAAGCCCCATTCCCCTCGACGTATTAACGACTAATCTCTTAGTCAACCCCTTAGTAAAGGGATCAGCAAGATTACTTTCGGACTTCACATAGTCCACAGTAATCACTCCATTCTCAAGGAGTTGTTTAACTGCAGCGTGCCTTATTCGCATGTGTCTCTTTTTCGAATTGTAGACACTATTCTTTGCAACGCCAATAGCAGCTTTCGAGTCACACAGCATGGAGACCGGTGTCGGCCCGTCCTCCCCATACCGGTACATCATCCCAATAGGTTTTTTCACCAATCGGCTTCTTGTCCCGCCAACTCAAGAGCTATGAACTCCGACTCCATGGTAGAGCGTGCAATACAAGTCTGTTTAGAAGACTTCCACGATATCGCACCTCCACCCATGGTGAAGACATAACCACTAGTAGAACAAATCTCATCGTTATTCTGCAACCCGGTTTGCATCGCAATATCCTTCTAACACAGCAGGAAATTTACCATAATGCAAACACAGATCAACTATTCCTCTTAGGTATTTTAGCAAACGACGAAGAGCATTCCAATGTTCATTACCAGGGTTATGTGTATAACGACTCGATCTACTAACCGCATATGCAATATCCGGTCGAGTACAGTTCATAAGAAACATCACACTCCCTAGGATTTTAGCATACTCTTCCGGGAAACATGTTACCCAAGTTTTTACTCAAATGTACACTAGAATCATAGGGTGTTCTAGCAGGCACAACATCAAAGCGATTAAACTTTTTCAACACCTTTTCAACATAATGAGATTGACTCAAAGAAATTCCATTGGAGTTTCGGATAACCTTAACCCCTAGGATAACATCAGCTTCTCCTAAGTCCTTCATCTCAAAGTGTGATGACAAAAATTCTTTGGTTTTAATTATCACATCTAAATTATTACCAAAAATAAGCATGTCATCCACATATAGGCATATAATGACACAATCAGATTCTATCACTTTGGAATAAACACATGAATCAGAATTGTTAATCATAAAGCCATTACTCATTAAAGTAGTGTTGAATTTCTCATACCTTTGTTTAGGTGCTTGTTTGCAGACCATAAAGTGACTTGTTCGGTTTACACACTTTATTCTCTTGACCCTTAATCACAAACCCTTCAGGTTGCGACATATAGATCTCTTCCTTTAGCTCACCATTCAAGAAGCGGTTTTAACATCCATCGATGTATAATAAGGTTATGAATAGCGGCTAAAGCGACAAGAGTTCTTATAGTCGAAATTTTGGTCACAGGAGAATAGGTATCAAAGTAATCAATGCCCTTCTTTTGTGTAAAGCCTCTAACTACAAGTCTAGCTTTGAACCTTTCTATTGTACCGTCAGGTCTCATTTTCTTTTTAAAGATCCATTTACTCGTAATGGGTTTACTACCTTTAGGTAAATCAGTCAACTCCCAAGTCTGATTAGATGCAATAGAATCAAGTTCACTTTTAATAGCATCTTTCCAAAAATTAGCATCAATGGATTTCATTGCCTCACTATAGGTTTTTGGGTCATCCTCTATTAAAAAAGCTGAAACAAACTCATCACTTGCACAAACAGAGTATCCATATTCAGATAAATGTGTTGTAACATAATCACTGTAATCCTTTGGACATCTAGGTCTTTTACTCCTCCTAGGTTCAACAGCATGATCAATAGGAGTGCTACTACAACTAGCATGTGAAGACATATCAATAGATGCAACATGTAATGAAGAAGATGAAACAACATTTTTCTGAAAAGGGAAAACATGCTCAAAAAATTCGGCATCTCTAGCCTCAGATATAGAACGGTCACTTAAAGACATAAATCTATAGGCAGAGCTATTTTGAGCATAACCTATTGTTTTAGCAGGATTTTCCTGAAGGGATCCGGCTTAGTTATATAGTGATCGGGGTATCTAGTTCAATAAGATTAGGATGGTATGTGTAAGTGATAAAGAAAGAAATAAGTATAAAGAATAACGTTTTTATTATTTTGATAGACCGGGCACAATGTTGTATCAATATTTGAGTGCTCAAGAGTAAAAGATAAAGTGTAGATAAAATTAACTAATCACGAATATCCTTTACAATTGTTAAATTCTCCTATTTATAGTACTCTACTGCCCTTCCAACGTTACAATGAATAACGTTATAAATGTATAACGTTCTCCCCAAAGATAGGAGTTGTTGTTTAGGAATAATAGGGCATGCTTCCTATTAGTTCGCTTGACCCGTTCTCAACTCAACCAATCTTTAGCCTTTTCTCCTCTTTCCGTCCAGATTCATGGATTAAATAGTCTTAGGCTTGGACTTGGTCTTCCTTGAGAATAGGGCATGGTTATCTGGCTTATACAATCGCATTTCCTGTTTATCTGCTTAATCCAGCCGTATCTAGTACTCCGCCAAGCTATAATATCTCGACTATCGGGCTTCCTTTCCAGGATTTAGTAGTCTTCTTGCCATAATATTCTTCAAGCGGCTAAATAGTAGTCGATCGTCCGGTTCTGTCTTGATCAATCGGCCTTTTTGAGTCGGGCGAGGTTATGGTCGACCAGGCTAAACCGGGCCTAACAATTGCCCCTTGACATTTTACCCGTCTTTGGATCCGGCCGGGGGTGAGATGTCAAATTTACCGGGTTAAATAATTAAGAGACTTACACTTAATCAATGACTCTTAGACTCCTAGTTACCGTTGAACTCTATAACGGCTAGGTGATGTCATGCTGAGAGTTTTGCAATCCCTAGGTTTTTCATGCCGTTTATTCATCTCCTATAAATACGGTATTTAGGGCAAGATTATCTTTCACCAAATTTTCTCCACTTTCTTTGCTAAATATTCTTCTAAAATTCTTCTGGAATTCTTCCAAATTTCTCGGTAATCGTTCTGTATTTTCTCAATAATTTCTATAATAAATCAAAACACTTAAGAACATGGGAGCAAAGAAACGCCCTTCATCCCAGAAAGCTGCTGCTGCCGAGCCTGAACCTACAAACATTCAGGAAGAGGAAGTGATGGAGATTGATCCTCCGCTCGTCTTTGTTGCTTTTAAGTACCAGGATTCCATTTTCACCGCCCTTCAATCTTTGGATCCTTACTTTCTGAAGAGAACTTGTTGAAAACAAATTATGACAAGATACTAAGGGAGAAGAAAATAATTCTGAATCAACCGAGGTATGGATTCTCGAGTCTTGTCCGATTAGGGCTAACCGGGTATCACCTGGTTGGTTCTCGTATTTTCGAGTGGGCATTCAAAGTCGGGCTGTAAGTTACCTTTTACTCCCTTAATGATTGACACCATCCGTGCTATGGAAGTGTCACCTTTCCAGATTATGCCGATGGTTTGGAAACTTGTTCATTCCATAGAAAATTTATGCGCTAAACACAATCTTGTGATTACTCTCAATGATATTAAGGCAGTATATCATTTTAAAAATCCTTCTGTTGGTCGTTTTAATTTGAGAATTAAGTCAAAGATGACTCCATTGATTACTAACCTGGATTCTGGAGACGACAAGAGTTGGGCAAAGACTTTCTGTTTATCCGGACCGAGACTCGGGATCGGGCTTTGATTACTGAGATATCCTCCTTTGGAGAGTGGTAGGTTTCTGTACTTTTATTTTGTAGTTATATTGAATAAGAGTGAGGTACATAAGTCTTACCTGTATATTTTGTTTTCAGTAATGTTTGTAGCTCCCGATTGGAATCACGATCCTCTAGATGAAGAGGCTATTGCAAGGATAGATGCTTTCCTTGCCATTCCTGAGGAAGAGAGGGCCTGGCCAGCTTGCTTGGGCAGGGAATTGTTGCCCCGGTATATGAAGACCAAGCCGATTGGGGTTAAAGTACCCAAAGGCAAGCCTAGTTCTCTTGCTCTTTCGTACGTCTTACGCTTGCTTTTATGTTGTTGTCATTGTCTTCTGTTGCTTTTTGGTTTGATATTTACGTATATATTTTTTTTATATATCCAGTGTTTAGATCTTACGCTAGGGTGGCTAGCTTTTTCGCAAAGGATTTGAAGGTGGAGTGGCTAGGATTCTTTGAGCGGTCCAAGAGCCAGGAAACTAGTGGGAGTGACAAGACTTTGGATATCCCGATTTCGATGTCCGGCCTCCTCAAGATCGCCAGGATAGTGTCACCGAGAGGTCGTCCGGGCTCAAAAAAGAAAGAGGGAGGATGATATTTCGGAAGAGGAGGAAGGAGGGAAACGACCTATCCCGGCTCAAACCACTCCGGGAGTATAAGGCAAGTGCCTGCTAGGATTGATGACATGGATGATGCCCGGGCTCGGATAGATGAGTTTTCTGCAAAGATGAGCGACCAACTATTGTCTGCTAGTACCCTTGATTCGTCTACCAGGGTGGTTTCTATTCTGACTTCTCTTGTAACAAGGGCACGTGAACTCGCTTCCCAAGCTAGAGAGGTTAGTTGTAGAGGGATATTTTTTAATTGTTTATGTGCTTTTTGTTTTGCCTTGTATTTGCCTAATTGATTTTGTATGTACGCAGGGGTTGGATGTTTGGTCAGCTCACGCTTGTCGCTTAGGGACGCCTGAGGCCAAGGTTACCGGTTTGGAGGAAAAGCTGGATAGGCTAAACCGTGACTCGCACTCATCCCGGGGGTAATGAAGTGGTGCTCAATCTCGTTGACAAAGCAGCGGCTAAGGAGTCAACCAGGGTGCTATAGTTTGTGAGGTGGTGCGAAAAATCCGAGAAGGTTTGTCAGTGGAGTTGGAGGCCGAGAAGCGAGGCAATGCAGGATCGTTGAAAAAGAATGAAGAGCTTCTTCTTTGAAAAGGAGTTAGTGGAGGCGAGGTTGGTCGATGCGGCTCAAGTACTTCTTCGGAAAAGGTCGGGTTGATGCTATGAGGGACCCGAGAATCCGACCGGGCTGATTGGAATCCGGACCGAGATGAGACAGACTTTGGATGCTCGGTATCCGACTTGGCCAACATGGGTCAAGAAGAAGAAGTGGATTCTCCTCCTTCCAAGGCAAAGTCGGTGATCGGAGATGGTGGATGGTTGTGAGTCGATTCATGGCTCAAAAATAACTTAGTTTTTTCTTTTGGGTTTTGGTCTATCCAGGGGGAATGTCCCTGGAATGAATATTTAGAGTATATCAGAAACTTTTTGGCTCATCCAGGGGGGATGTCCCTGGAATGGATGGTTATTAGGTAGGGCCAATTATTTTGGGTGAATAAATATTTGGTCTTTGTTTTGCTTCTTTTTGTGTTTTGACAAAGTACTTTTGTGATGTTAGACGTGTATCTTGGATCTCGCCGTTATATGATTGGATCGGGCCAATTTTTTTTTGGATCGATCAAAGCCGGTTATTCGATTTGGATCAGCGATTTAATGTGTTATGGGTGGGGTTGTTGCACTGTCGGAGGGCTTATGTCCCTTGCTTGCATGCGGAGGGCTTATGACCCATTTATGTCATCTGATCTAGGAATAGCTTTTCCAGGTTTGTATGTTATGTTGAGCTCAATATTTAAAGGCCTATTTTGCAAGTTGAATTTTGGATATCGTTGGATATTTGGTGGGGTGGCCCCCAATCTTTAAGATTTGTTTTTAAATAAGATGCAATATGTAAAACAAGTGTTGAAGATTTCACTAAGTAATTATGAGAGTATAGGTAAGTACTTGGGCACATAATTGGAAGAAATCATATACGGCATTTATTCATATAATTGCAAGTATCATACATGTAGTTTTCAGGCAAGAAGTGTTTAAAGTGAAAAGTTATACCTGGATTGTGCAAATATATTCTATATGTGAAATAGTTTTAAGTGTGTAATATTCCAAGCTCTTGGGATCATCTCTCCGTCCAGGGTTTGTAGTCTATAAGCTCCCTGGCCGACTATTGAATCAATCAGATAGGGGCCTTCCCAGGTTGGGGCCAATTTGCCAGCATTCTTCTCTTTTGTGTTTTGGAATACTTTCCTGAGAACGAGGTCTCCTACCCTGAACACCCTGGCTTTGTGAGTCTTGTTGTAGCTTCTTGCAACTCTTTCTTTGGTATTCGCTAATCGATGCTTCACGCATCTCTTAGCTCTTCTGTTAAGTCCAGGCTATCCTCCATTAGAGGTATGTTGTTTGTTGTTGTGTTCGGGCTACATCCGGCTGATGGAATGTCCACCTCGGCCAGATTATCGCTTCACATCCATAGACCAAGGAGTAGGGGTTTGGCCGGTGGATGTTTTAGGCGTGGTTACGTCACCCCAAAGGACCGGGGGAGCTCTTGACCCATCTACCTTTTCTTCTTTCCAGCTTTTTCTTTATGCGGTGATCACCACTTTATTTCTTTGGATTCGCCCGACCGTTGGCTTTTGGGTATCCTGGCGTGGATGTTACCAGATTGATGTTCCATTGGGCACAGAAGGCTGCTGTTCTTTTTCCCACAAATTGTGTGCCATTGTCGCATACTATTTCAGAGGGGATGCCATATCTACATATGATATTATGTTTGATGAATGCTATGACATCTTTCTCCTTGACTTGCCTGTATGATTCTGCTTCTATCCATTTGGAGAAGTAGTCAGTCATTGCTAGCATGAAAACTTTCTGTCCGGGTGCTTGAGGTAGTTTTCCTACTATATCCATGCCCCACTTCATAAATGGCCAGGGTGCGGATATGGAATGTAGTTCCTCAGATGGCTGATGGATGTATGGTCCGTGAATCTGACAAGCTTTGCATTTAGAGCTAAAATCCAGGCAATCGGCTCTTAAGGTGGGCCAATAATATCCCGTTTCGAGTACTTTGCTTGCCAGGCTTCTTCCACCTTTGTGATTTCCGCAGTATCCTTCATGGATTTCTGATAATATCTGTTCAGCTTCCTGTGGTTCCAGGCATCTGAGGTAAGGTCCGGCCTGCGATTTCTTAAAAAGCACGTTGTCAATAATAGTATACGGCGACTTTTATTTTCGGTGCTCTCGGCATCTTGTTTATTTAAGGGTAGGATTCCTGTTGTAGCTTGATCATAGTAAGGTTTCGTCCAAGAATTAGCAATGTAGATTGGGAAACTTTCATCTTGTTTGTTTATTGCAGGTTCTAATAAATGCACAATGGGTATTTTGTCAAAATCAAGGGGACTAAAGTTGGACCCTAGGCCGGCTAAGGCATCGGCCTGGGTATTTAAGTCCCTGGAAATTTGGTCAATATTAAAGTTTTTAAACTTTGATTTTAGCATTTGAACAACATCTAGATAAAGCATCATTTTGGGGTCTTTTGCAGTATATATGCCATTTACCTGGTTGGAGACAAGAAGGGAATCAGTGCGTACCTTTAAATTTTGCACACCAAGATCAATACATACCTTTAATCCGGCTATCAGGGCTTCATATTCTGCCTCATTGTTGGTGGCCTCAAATGCACAGCTTATAGCCTGTACTATCTTATCCCCCTGTGGTGATTTTAGTACTACACCTAGGCTTGTGCCCCTTGTGTTGGCTGCTCCATCGACAAATAGGGTCCATTCTAGGTCTGTTTGGTCATTTGGTCGGTTTATTTACTTCTTTTATTAGGTCGGGTTCTAGGGTCGGACTAAAATCAGCCACAAAATCTGCTAGTGCTTGTGACTTAATTCTTTGTCCTTGGTTCAAACGTTATATTGTATGTGCTTATTTGGATGACCATTTGCACATTCGTCCAGGACAATTACGGTCTCCTAAGTACGGACTTAATAGGGAGATTTGTTCGACTATTATAGGGTGACTTTCAAAATATGGTCTTAATTTTGTGCAACTCATTATTAAAGCTAAAACATATTTTTCTAGTAGGCCATACCCGATCTCTCGCATCCGGTAGACTTTTACTTACATAATAGGTGGTGTCTTTGTCCGTCCGCTTCTTTGACCAGGATCGCACTGACAAAGCGATTTGTGATGGATCGATGTATACTTGTCGGGGTTCATCTTTGATTTGGTTTTGCCAAAGCAAGGGGGAGAGGATAGATATATTTTTCAGGTCTTCAAAGGCGACTGATGATCGGGGTCCATTGAAAGTCCTTGTTCTTCCTTAGCAGGTTATAGAATGATTTGCATCTTTCTGATGATCTTGAAATGAATCTGTTCAGGGCCGCTATTCTTCGATCGGCTTTTGTATGTCTTTGACTGTTTTTGGTGATTCTAGCTCCAGGATAGCTTTGATCCGCTCGGGGTGGCTTCTATTCCTCTTTTTGTCACCATGTAGCCCAGAATTTGCCTTTGAGACTCCGAAGTGGCATTTTTGTGGGTTGAGTTTCATATTGAATTTCTCCAGTATTTGAAAGGCTACTTCCAGGTCTTTGACGTGGTCTTCTGCCTTTTTTGATTTGACTACCATGTCATCTATGTAGACTTCCATGGTGTCTCCTATCTGATCTTTGAACATCATGTTGACTAGCCTTTGGTAGGTTGCACCTGCATTTTTTAATCCAAAGGGCATAGCAGTATAACAATATATACCTCTTTCAGTGATGAAAGCTGTGCTTTCTGGTCATTGGGTGCATTTTTATACGGTTGAATCCATTTGGAGGCATCCATGAATGTCAACATTTCGTGGCTGCGGTGGCATCTACCATTGCATCGATGTGTGGTAGGGGAAATGGATCTTTTGGGCAGGCTTTGTTTAAGTCGGTGTAATCTACACAGACTCTCCATTTGCCATTTTTCTTTTGGACGACTACCACGTTTGCAAGCCGTCGGGGTACATCACTTCCCCGATCATTCCCATGTCCGATAGCTTGTCAACTTCTTGGTTGATGATTTCATGCCTCTCTGTGACAAATTTTCTTCTCTTTTTTTTGTCGAGGCTTAAAGGATTTGTCAATGTTCAACTTATGAGTAATAACATCAGCATCTATACCAGTCATATCAAAATGTGACCAAGCAAAACAAGACATTTTAGTTTTAAGAAAGTGACAGATTTGGTCCGATTGAGTCGGGTGCATCCGACCCTACAAGTACTTTCTGTCGGGGAGTGGGTCTAATATGACTTCTCCTGTTTCCATCTGTGTTTGTGCTATGTATTCTTCCCTGACAGGTGACTTTAATTGCTATGCAAGGGACTTACCTGACTTTGAGGGTTTCAAAGCCAGAGTGTAACATTCTGAGCGAGTCCTTTGTTCTCCTCTCGATGGTGGTTATCCCCATTCTCGTTGGAATTTTCACGCATTGATGGTATGTTGATGGGATTGCTTTGACATTGTGGATCCATGGTCCGCCCAGGATTACATTATATGAGGATAAGCAATCCATTACTCCAAATCTCTCGTATGAAGCCACGCCCTCCACATAGGTAGGCAAGCTGATTTCTCCTAGGGTGTTTTTTGTTTCTCCACCGAATCCAACCAGACGCTGGATTTCTTTATGATCTTGCTTTCGTCTATCTTCATAGCTTTAAGGACATCAAGCATCACCAGGTTGATTGAGCTTCCTCCATCTATCAGGATTCTTGATACTTTGGTCGTGCCGATTTGCATTGTGATTACCAGTGTCATGGTGTAGACCGATATTCCTTGCGGATCCGAGTCATCAAAGGTAATAGCAGGCAATGACTCGGTCCTGGAAGGAGGTTGGAGTCTGGATTCCCTGGATATTCTCTTGGTCTGCAGAGTGGTCGGACCACGTGATTTTCGATCCTCCATTTATGAATTTGACTTCATAGATGGGAGGAGGAGGAGGAGGATCTCTCGCCGCTTCCGGGTCTCTCTTATTTTGTCCTTCTTCTTTATTCTTTGGCTGCTGGATTATATCTTTCAAGTAGCCTTTCTTTAGAAGATATGCCACTTGTTTCGAGTGAATGCATTCTTCCGTGGTGTGTCCGATGTCCGATGGAAGTCACACCATCTTGTTGGATCTTTCCTGGGGTTGTCGGATTTCTTTGGCCATCTGACTGTATCTCCCAGGTTTTCCAGGCGTTTGATTAATCCTGCAGTATTAATAGAGAAGTTATATTCAGGGATAGTTGGGAGGCTAGAGAGGTTACCTTTATGTTCTTGTGCCATATTGACTTCAGATCGTTCAGGCCTGGAATAGGGTCGATCCGGGATTGCCTCCTTTACGGTAGGAGCTTTTCTGTTAGTATGTCCATAGCCCCGCTTTCCTCCGGATGAGTTCGTCCCGAAGTTGAGGTCCTCTTCTAATCGACATGCTCTAAGGCGATGGATTGAACAGTGGCAAAGGTTGGGCATGCTTTCTTGGTTAGATCTGCATAGATGTCACTGTCAAGCAAGACTCCTTGCACGAATGCTTCTCTTCTTTGTTTCTTCATCACATCCGGGAATGGCCACCTTTTCTTTGACAAATCTAGCCAGGAATTCCTTGAGAGATTCTTCAGGAAGTTGCTTTATCCTGAGCAGGTTGCTTGGTCTTTTGGCCATATCTCTGCTACTTGCGAATTGTTGATTGAAGGCATTGATCAATTTTGCAAAATTCTTGATACCTCCATTTGGGAGATTGATGAACCATTGTAATCTTTGCTCAGTCGGGGTTGTGCCAAAGCCTTTGCACATGCAGACTTGCTCGAGTTCACTGGGTATTGAGGCGACCAACATTTTTTGTTTGAATATGGCAACATGATTTTGTGAATCGAAGTTCCATCATAAGTTCTCATGGATGGGACAAGTAAATTTCTTGGGTAGATCAATCTTTGCAATTTCATCTGCAAAGGGTGAATCCCAAAGTCTGTCAATTTCTACTTCACCACGTGGTCCGGTACTCCGGGTATATTTTCTATTTTGTTGTGGAGTTTTTGGATTTCTTGAAGCATGGCCATCATTATTGCGGCTTGGTTTTGTTTGTCTCATCATTGGGGATGGTTGGAGTGCTTAGGATAATGTATCCTTCTCGGGGTTCCAAAATTAGAGAAGTCTATGTTTTTGATGATGGATGAGAATGGGGTTCCTGGTTCGAATCTGGTTTTGGAGCCCGAAGCCTGATTTTCCAATTTCTTCTTCAAAGCTAGACTCGATTCCTTGACTGTTGATTTTGCTTTCACTGTTTGCTTTCTCTTGGATTGTTTCCAATTCCTTGATTTTGGCCAGAGCAGCCGCTAATTGTTGTTCAGCGGTGAGTTCCACCATTTTTGTGTGTGAATATTAATTGAAAGATAATAAGGAGAATTTTATTGGTTGAAGAACTAGATACCCCACGGTGGGCGCCAATTGTTTTAGCAGGATTTTCCTGAAGGGATCCGGCTTAGTTATATAGTGATCGGGGTATCTAGTTCAATAAGATTAGGATGGTATGTGTAAGTGATAAAGAAAGAAATAAGTATAAAGAATAACGTTTTTATTATTTTGATAGACCGGGCACAATGTTGTATCAATATTTGAGTGCTCAAGAGTAAAAGATAAAGTGTAGATAAAATTAACTAATCACGAATATCCTTTACAATTGTTAAATTCTCCTATTTATAGTACTCTACTGCCCTTCCAACGTTACAATGAATAACGTTATAAATGTATAACGTTCTCCCCAAAGATAGGAGTTGTTGCCGGAATAATAGGGCATGCTTCCTATTAGTTCGCTTGACCCGTTCTCAACTCAACCAATCTTTAGCCTTTTCTCCTCTTTCCGTCCAGATTCATGGATTAAATAGTCTTAGGCTTGGACTTGGTCTTCCTTGAGAATAGGGCATGGTTATCTGGCTTATACAATCGCATTTCCTGTTTATCTGCTTAATCCAGGCTGTATCTAGTACTCCGCCAAGCTATAATATACTGACTATCAGGCTTCCTTTCCAGGATTTAGTAGTCTTCTTGCCATAATATTCTTCAGCAGCTAAATAGTAGTCAGATCTGTCCGGTTCCTATCTTGATCAATCAGCCTTGCTGAGTCAGGCCAGGTTATGGTCAGACCAGGCTAAACTGGGCCTAACACCTATAAAAACACAATCATAGGTCTTAGGTCCAACGGTAGGTCTCCTAAAGTCAGGTAAACCCACTTTAGCCAAACACCCCCACACTCTAAGGTAACTTAGGTTAGGAGGATAGCCCTTCCAAATCTCGTAGGGTGTCTTGTCAATTTTCTTATGAGGTACACGGTTAAGAATGTGACAAGCAGAAAGTATTGCTTCCCCCCACATATCGTCAGACAGGCCAGAACTTAAAAGCATAGCATTCATCATCTCTTTTAAAGTTCTATTTTTACGTTCAGCTACACCATTGGATTGGGGTAAGTAAGGTGGACTAGTCTCATGTATTAAACCATTTGCAGCACAAAAGGCCGCTAAATAACTGGATTTATACTCACCACCTCTATCAGACCTTACCCTTTTAATCTTCCTGTCGAGTTGATTTTCGACCTCATTTTTAAAGTTTATAAACGATTGTTCTGCTTCATCTTTAGTCTTAAGCAAATAAACTCGGGTGTACCTCGAACAGTCGTCTATAAAAGTCACATAATAATTCTTGCCACCTCTACTTGCAACATTTTTGAAGTCAGCTAGGTCGGTGTGAATTAACTCAAGAAGACTCGTAGTCCTAGTTGTCACAGGTTTACTAGGTTTCTTTGTGAATTTAGCCTCAACACAGCTACCACATTTAGAGAATTCTTGACTCGACAAACTTGGAATTAAACTCATGGTTCTAAGTTTTTTAATGTAGTCGATATTCACATGACCTAATCTACCATGCCAAACATCAATAGACTCAGCGATATAAGTAGAAGTAGATGCAATATTATTAAAAACAGAATCAGTGTTCAGTACAAAAAGACCCCCAGACAGATAACCCTTGCCCACAAATTCCCCATTGCGCGACATTACAACCTTGTCAGCCTCAAAAACAAGTTTCATGCCAGCTTTGTTTAACAAGGCACGGACACGAGGTTTCGACGCAATGTAGGTACAAATAAAACATTATTAAGGGCAAGTGTTTTCCCCGAGGTGAGTTTGAGAAAGATCTTGCCTTTGCTCGTGATCTTTGCGGTGAAGAATTACCCATGTAGACGCATTCCCCATCGCCTATCTCCTCGAACTCAAAGCAAATAACCCCTTATCAAAGACAGAGGTGTCCTGGAAGCGCCGATATCAAGACCCATTCAAAAGATTACCCACCAGATTAGCTTCAACAACCACAAGCAGCAATGACATCATCGGTCACAACATTGGCTTCACTTCAGCAGATCTTCTTATCGATTACCTTTGGTAGGCTTTGTGACCCGGTTTCCCACAAACATAGCAAACCAAAGGACCCTTAGGCTTTCGAATCTTTGCAACCGGCTTGGTGTACTTCCCTGGATCAGACTTCTTTCCTTTACCCTTACCCTGACCAACCTTGGCCTTACCCTTACCCTTGAACTTTTCAGCAGCATTAGACGGACCACCAGACTCAACCAAATTAGCTTTGACAGCAGCAACAGATGCATTCACAGACTGGTAGACAGCAGGGTTGTCTTTGAGGCGATTTGCCTCTTCGGTCCTCATATGACTGATAAGTTCCATAAGGGACATGTCTTTCTTTTTGTGTTTTAGCTGATTTCTATACTCAGACCAGGAGGGAGGGAATTTTTCCAAGACATTAGCAACAAAAAGGTCGTCTAATTTCATGCCCTCACTAACAATATCAGCACACAAATTTTCATAGACATGAACCTGTTCCATAATAGACTTCCCATCCACAATCTTAAATTGCAGCCACTTACCCACAACATATTTTTTCTTACCCGCATCGTCAGCCCCATATTTTTTCAGTAAGGACTCCCAAATGACTTTAGCCGATTTATTATCAGCAAATAAATCGAACAACGGGTTAACCATGTTATTAAGTATGTGACACCTAGCAGTTTTGTTGTCCTTAACAAATTTAGCAATATCATCTTCATTTGACTTAACTGCCTTAGCCGCAGGAGGGGTAGTCTCAGCATCAGACGGAACAACAGGTTTTGGCGGGTCATTAAATAAAACATAATCAATTTCTAACTGCTCAAAAAACATCAACAGTTTCTGGGACCAACGTTTATAATTCTGACCATCTAATTGCTCAATTTTGAAATGTCGGTACAATTTTCGAAATCACAGAGACATGGCTCTTGCACTAAATAAATAGTTTTTTAAATTGTAGTTCGTAAATTCACTAGAAGCAAGAATTACGAAAGGGAAAGAATGCAGTAGCGAAATAAAACTAGAGATCAGATATACCGAAGAGTAATTGGTAGTGACGCGGTGCGAAACCGCTGCCTTAAAAAACTATTTCTCCGGTGCGACCGTGGTGGCGATCAGCGACGACCGGTAGTCCCCAAGGATTACACTCTGCTTTGCCTCACAAAACTCGCCCACTCGAGTTTGGAAGACCGGAACGATTTAACTTAACCCAGAAATTGTATAGAGAAAAACGAGAGAGGAAGAGGAGAGTATTGATTTTTGTTGTGTTTAGAGAGGCCGAGGAGGCTGCTATTTATAGCTGCTGAAGAGCCAGAAACCGTCTCCCACAAAACAGGAGTCAAGGCTGATAGTGGGGAGAAATAATCTCACCCACTAACAGTCATTGACTGACTGATTCAACAGCACACAACCAAAAACAACTCACCCGGATCCAAAAAGATAGGCCAAGCCCGCCGCAGGCGATTGCCAAATCCCAAATCACGAATCCGGATCCGGGCCGGGCTCGGGCTCGGGCACGGGCACGCGCGCGTGTGCGAGCTGAATTAAGCACCTCGCAAAGTCTCTACAAAAGACTCCCCATGACCACTAGTGATAAGGTAAGGGAAGGGGTGTTATATAAACCCATAAAACACCCACTTCCTCACCAATGTGGGACAAAAGGAAACTAAGAGAAAGGCTCTCAAAGCCTCTATTTCCAACAATCCCCCACTAGAGGCGCGCAGAGCAGGAGAAAGAAGAATTCTGGGTAAAGGAAGGGTGGATACTTAGGCATCAATATCTTTCGATTTGAATTGACACTTTAGTGAAATGAGGAAACAACTTACTTACAACTAGAGAATATCTTGCGATTTGAATTCCTAGCTGAACTTCGGTCGATACCCCCCACTACACATATCATACCTTCAAATTAAGATCGTCCCGCGATTTCAGAGTGCAACGCGCTCTTTCAGAGCTTATGCGTTACCTTGGTACTAATAGGCGTGGCCACAAGACTTCTCATAGTCTTAGGATCATTACACCTACGTAGGTGGCTCAAGTGCTTCTCATCAGCACTTCTCACACGAGCCATTAAGGACATAAGTCCAACCTAGAGTATAACTCATCAAGTGCGTCTCAAAAGCACCACCATAAAGGCTATGAATCATACTACGCCATAGGAATGAAAACTTTGGACCTAGTCAATCTCAACTTTGACTCATGGACCTAAGCCCCATTCCCCTCGACGTATTAACGACTAATCTCTTAGTCAACCCCTTAGTAAAGGGATCAGCAAGATTACTTTCGGACTTCACATAGTCCACGGTAATCACTCCATTCTCAAGGAGTTGTTTAACTGCAGCGTGCCTTATTCGCATGTGTCTCTTTTTCGAATTGTAGACACTATTCTTTGCAACGCCAAATAGCGACTTTCGAGTCACACAAAGATGGAGACCGGTGTCGCCCGTCCTCCCCATCGGTACATCGCCCAATAGGTTTTTCACCCAATCGGCTTCTTGTCCGCCAACTCAAGAGCTATGAACTCCGACTCCATGGTAGAGCGTGCAATACAAGTCTGTTTAGAAGACTTCCACGATATCGCACCTCCACCCATGGTGAAGACATAACCACTAGTAGAACAAATCTCATCGTTACTCGCAACCCGTTTGCATCGCAATATCCTTCTAACAGCAGAAATTTACCATAATGCAAACACAGATCAACTGTTCCTCTTAGGTATTTTAGCAAACGACGAAGAGCATTCCAATGTTCATTACCAGGGTTATGTGTATAACGACTCGATCTACTAACCGCATATGCAATATCCGGTCGAGTACGATTCATAAGAAACATCACACTCCCTAGGATTTTAGCATACTCTTCCGGGAAACATTTGTTACCCAAGTTTTTACTCAAATGTACACTAGAATCATAGGGTGTTCTAGCAGGCACAACATCAAAGCAGTTAAACTTTTTCAACACCTTTTCAACATAATGAGATTGACTCAAAGAAATTCCATTGGAGTTTCGGATAACCTTAACCCCTAGGATAACATCGGCTTCTCCTAAGTCCTTCATCTCAAAGTGTGATGACAAAAATTCTTTGGTTTTAATTATCACATCTAAATTATTACCAAAAATAAGCATGTCATCCACATATAGGCATATAATGACACAATCAGATTCTATCACTTTGGAATAAAACACATGAATCGAATTGTTAATCATAAAGCCATTACTCATTAAAGTAGTGTTGAATTTCTCATACCACTGTTTAGGTGCTTGTTTGGACCATAAAGTGACTTGTTCGGTTTACACACTTTATTCTCTTGACCCTTAATCACAAACCCTTCAGGTTGCGACATATAGATCTCTTCCTTTAGCTCACCATTCAAGAAAGCAGTTTTAACATCCATCTGATGTATAATAAGGTTATGAATAGCAGCTAAAGCGACAAGAGTTCTTATAGTCGAAATTTTGGTCACAGGAGAATAGGTATCAAAGTAATCAATGCCCTTCTTTTGTGTAAAGCCTCTAACTACAAGTCTAGCTTTGAACCTTTCTATTGTACCGTCAGGTCTCATTTTCTTTTTAAAGATCCATTTACTCGTAATTAATGGGTTTACTACCTTTAGGTAAATCAGTCAACTCCCAAGTCTGATTAGATGCAATAGAATCAAGTTCACTTTTAATAGCATCTTTCCAAAAATTAGCATCAATGGATTTCATTGCCTCACTATAGGTTTTTGGGTCATCCTCTATTAAAAAAGCTGAAACAAACTCATCACTTGCACAAACAGAGTATCCATATTCAGATAAATGTGTTGTAACATAATCACTGTAATCCTTTGGACATCTAGGTCTTTTACTCCTCCTAGGTTCAACAAAGATGATCAATAGGAGTGCTACTACAACTAGCATGTGAAGACATATCAATAGATGCAACAGGTAATGTAGAAGATGAAACAACATTTTTTCGAAAAGGAAAACATGCTCAAAAAATTCGGCATCTCTAGCCTCAGATATAGAACGGTCACTTAAAGACATAAATCTATAGGCAGAGCTATTTTGAGCATAACCTATAAAAACACAATCATAGGTCTTAGGTCCAACGGTAGGTCTCCTAAAGTCAGGTAAACCCACTTTAGCCAAACACCCCCACACTCTAAGGTAACTTAGGTTAGGAGGATAGCCCTTCCAAATCTCGTAGGGTGTCTTGTCAATTTTCTTATGAGGTACACGGTTAAGAATGTGACAAGCAGAAAGTATTGCTTCCCCCCACATATCGTCAGACAGGCCAGAACTTAAAAGCATAGCATTCATCATCTCTTTTAAAGTTCTATTTTTACGTTCAGCTACACCATTGGATTGGGGTAAGTAAGGTGGACTAGTCTCATGTATTAAACCATTTGCAGCACAAAAGGCCGCTAAATAACTGGATTTATACTCACCACCTCTATCAGACCTTACCCTTTTAATCTTCCTGTCGAGTTGATTTTCGACCTCATTTTTAAAGTTTATAAACGATTGTTCTGCTTCATCTTTAGTCTTAAGCAAATAAACTCGGGTGTACCTCGAACAGTCGTCTATAAAAGTCACATAATAATTCTTGCCACCTCTACTTGCAACATTTTTGAAGTCAGCTAGGTCGGTGTGAATTAACTCAAGAAGACTCGTAGTCCTAGTTGTCACAGGTTTACTAGGTTTCTTTGTGAATTTAGCCTCAACACAGCTACCACATTTAGAGAATTCTTGACTCGACAAACTTGGAATTAAACTCATGGTTCTAAGTTTTTTAATGTAGTCGATATTCACATGACCTAATCTACCATGCCAAACATCAATAGACTCGATATAAGGAAGTAGATGCAATATTATTAAAAACAGAATCAGTGTTCAGTACAAAAAGACCCCCAGACAGATAACCCTTGCCCACAAATTCCCCATTGCGCGACATTACAACCTTGTCAGCCTCAAAAACAAGTTTCATGCCAGCTTTGTTTAACAAGGCACCAGACACGAGGTTTCGACGCAATGTAGGTACAAATAAAACATTATTAAGGGCAAGTGTTTTCCCCGAGGTGAGTTTGAGAAAGATATTGCCTTTTGCCGTGATCTTTGCGGTGAAGAATTACCCATGTAGACGCATTCCCCATCGCTATCTCCTCGAACTCAAAGCAAATAACCCCTTATCAAAGACAGAGGTGTCTGGAAGCGCCGATATCAAGACCCATTCAAAAGATTACCCACCAGATTAGCTTCAACAACCACAAGAACAATGACATCATCATCACAAAGATTGGCTTGACTTTCAGCATCTTCTTATCGATTACACTTTGGTAGGCTTTGTGACCCGGTTTCCCACAAACATAGCAAACCAAAGGACCCTTAGGCTTCTGAATCTTTGCAACCGGCTTGGTGTACTTCCCTGGATCAGACTTCTTTCCTTTACCCTTACCCTGACCAACCTTGGCCTTACCCTTACCCTTGAACTTTTCAGCAGCATTAGACGGACCACCAGACTCAACCAAATTAGCTTTGACAGCAGCAACAGATGCATTCACAGACTGGTAGACAAAGCAGGTTGTCTTTGAGGCGATTTGCCTCTTCGGTCCTCATATGACTGATAAGTTCCATAAGGGACATGTCTTTCTTTTTTGTGTTTTAGCCGATTTCTATACTCGGACCGGGAGGGAGGGAATTTTTCCAACAAAGACATTAGCAACAAAAAGGTCGTCTAATTTCATGCCCTCACTAACAATATCAGCACACAAATTTTCATAGACATGAACCTGTTCCATAATAGACTTCCCATCCACAATCTTAAATTGCAGCCACTTACCCACAACATATTTTTTCTTACCCGCATCGTCAGCCCCATATTTTTTCAGTAAGGACTCCCAAATGACTTTAGCCGATTTATTATCAGCAAATAAATCGAACAACGGGTTAACCATGTTATTAAGTATGTGACACCTAGCAGTTTTGTTGTCCTTAACAAATTTAGCAATATCATCTTCATTTGACTTAACCGCTTTAGCGCAGGAGGGGTAGTCTCAAAGATCGACGAAACAACGGGTTTTGGCGGGTCATTAAATAAAACATAATCAATTTCTAATCGCTCAAAAACATCAGTTTCGGGACCAACGTTTATAATTCGACCATCTAATTGCTCAATTTTCGAAATGTCGGTACAATTTTGAAATCACGAGACATGGCTACCTTGCACTAAATAAATAGTTTTTTAAATTGTAGTTCGTAAATTCACTAGCAGCAAGAATTACGAAAGGGAAAGAATGCAGTAGCGAAATAAAACTAGAGATCAGATATACCGAAGAGTAATTGGTAGTGACGCGGTGCGAAACCCGCCTTAAAAACTATTTCTCCGGTGCGACCGTGGTGGCGATCAACGACGACCGGTAGTCCCCAAGGATTACACTACTGCTGCCTCACAAACTCGCCCACTCGAGTTTGGAAGACCTGGAACGATTTAACTTAACCCGTAAATTGTATAGAGAAAAACGAGAGAGGAAGAGGAGAGTATTGATTTTTGTTGTGTTTAGAGAGGCCGAGGAGGTCGCTATTTATAGTCTTTGAAGAGCCGAAACCGTCTCCCACAAAACAGAGTCAAAGGCGATAGTGGGGAGAAATAATCTCACCCACTAACGATCATTGATCGACCGATTCAACAAAGACACAACCAAAAACAACTCACCCGGATCCAAAAAAAGATAGGCCAAGCCCGCCGCAGGCGATTGCCAAATCCCAAATCACGAATCCGGATCCGGGCTCGGGCTCGGGCACGGGCACGCGCGCGTGTGCGAGCTGAATTAAGCACCTCGCAAAGTCTCTACAAAAGACTCCCCATGACCACTAGTGATAAGGTAAGGGAAGGGGTGTTATATAAACCCATAAAACACCCACTTCCTCACCAATGTGGGACAAAAGGAAACTAAGAGAAAGGCTCTCAAAGCCTCTATTTCCAACAATCCCCCACTAGAGGCGCGAGCGAGAGAAAGAAGAATTCCGGGTAAAGGAAGGGTGGATACTTAGGCATCAATATCTTTCGATTTGAATTGACACTTTAGTGAAATGAGGAAACAACTTACTTACAACTAGAGAATATCTTGCGATTTGAATTCCTAGCTGAACTTCGGTCGATACCCCCCACTACACATATCATACCTTCAAATTAAGATCGTCCCGCGATTTCAGAGTGCAACGCGCTCTTTCAGAGCTTATGCGTTACCTTGGTACTAATAGGCGTGGCCACAAGACTTCTCATAGTCTTAGGATCATTACACCTACGTAGGTGGCTCAAGTGCTTCTCATCAGCACTTCTCACACGAGCCATTAAGGACATAAGTCCAACCTAGAGTATAACTCATCAAGTGCGTCTCAAAAGCACCACCATAAAGGCTATGAATCATACTACGCCATAGGAATGAAAACTTTGGACCTAGTCAATCTCAACTTTGACTCATGGACCTAAGCCCCATTCCCCTCGACGTATTAACGACTAATCTCTTAGTCAACCCCTTAGTAAAGGGATCAGCAAGATTACTTTCGGACTTCACATAGTCCACAGTAATCACTCCATTCTCAAGGAGTTGTTTAACTGCAGCGTGCCTTATTCGCATGTGTCTCTTTTTCGAATTGTAGACACTATTCTTTGCAACGCCAATAGCAGCTTTCGAGTCACACACAAACATGGAGACCGGTGTCGGCCGTCCTCCCCATCCGGTACATCGCCCAATAGGTTTTTCACCAATCGGCTTCTTGTCCTGCCAACTCAAGAGCTATGAACTCCGACTCCATGGTAGAGCGTGCAATACAAGTCTGTTTAGAAGACTTCCACGATATCGCACCTCCACCCATGGTGAAGACATAACCACTAGTAGAACAAATCTCATCGTTACCTGCAACCCAGTTTGCATCGCAATATCCTTCTAACACAGCAGGAAATTTACCATAATGCAAACACAGATCAACTGTTCCTCTTAGGTATTTTAGCAAACGACGAAGAGCATTCCAATGTTCATTACCAGGGTTATGTGTATAACGACTCGATCTACTAACCGCATATGCAATATCCGGTCGAGTACGATTCATAAGAAACATCACACTCCCTAGGATTTTAGCATACTCTTCCTGGGAAACACTGTTACCCAAGTTTTTACTCAAATGTACACTAGAATCATAGGTGTTCTAGGCACAACATCAAAGCGATTAAACTTTTTCAACACCTTTTCAACATAATGAGATTGACTCAAAGAAATTCCATTGGAGTTTCGGATAACCTTAACCCCTAGGATAACATCAGCTTCTCCTAAGTCCTTCATCTCAAAGTGTGATGACAAAAATTCTTTGGTTTTAATTATCACATCTAAATTATTACCAAAAATAAGCATGTCATCCACATATAGGCATATAATGACACAATCAGATTCTATCACTTTGGAATAAACACATGAATCAGAATTGTTAATCATAAAGCCATTACTCATTAAAGTAGTGTTGAATTTCTCATACCACTGTTTAGGTGCTTGTTTCAGACCATAAAGTGACTTGTTCAGTTTACACACTTTATTCTCTTGACCCTTAATCACAAACCCTTCAGGTTGCGACATATAGATCTCTTCCTTTAGCTCACCATTCAAGAAAGCAGTTTTAACATCCATCTGATGTATAATAAGGTTATGAATAGCAGCTAAAGCGACAAGAGTTCTTATAGTCGAAATTTTGGTCACAGGAGAATAAGTATCAAAGTAATCAATGCCCTTCTTTTGTGTAAAGCCTCTAACTACAAGTCTAGCTTTGAACCTTTCTATTGTACCGTTAGGTCTCATTTTCTTTTTAAAGATCCATTTACTCGTAATGGGTTTACTACCTTTAGGTAAATCAGTCAACTCCCAAGTCTGATTAGATGCAATAGAATCAAGTTCACTTTTAATAGCATCTTTCCAAAAATTAGCATCAATGGATTTCATTGCCTCACTATAGGTTTTTGGGTCATCCTCTATTAAAAAAGCTGAAACAAACTCATCACTTGCACAAACAGAGTATCCATATTCAGATAAATGTGTTGTAACATAATCACTGTAATCCTTTGGACATCTAGGTCTTTTACTCCTCCTAGGTTCAACAGCATGATCAATAGGAGTGCTACTACAACTAGCATGTGAAGACATATCAATAGATGCAACAGGTAATGAAGAAGATGAAACAACATTTTTCTGAAAAGGGAAAACATGCTCAAAAAATTCGGCATCTCTAGCCTCAGATATAGAACGGTCACTTAAAGACATAAATCTATAGGCAGAGCTATTTTGAGCATAACCTATAAAAACACAATCATAGGTCTTAGGTCCAACGGTAGGTCTCCTAAAGTCAGGTAAACCCACTTTAGCCAAACACCCCCACACTCTAAGGTAACTTAGGTTAGGAGGATAGCCCTTCCAAATCTCGTAGGGTGTCTTGTCAATTTTCTTATGAGGTACACGGTTAAGAATGTGACAAGCAGAAAGTATTGCTTCCCCCCACATATCGTCAGACAGGCCAGAACTTAAAAGCATAGCATTCATCATCTCTTTTAAAGTTCTATTTTTACGTTCAGCTACACCATTGGATTGGGGTAAGTAAGGTGGACTAGTCTCATGTATTAAACCATTTGCAGCACAAAAGGCCGCTAAATAACTGGATTTATACTCACCACCTCTATCAGACCTTACCCTTTTAATCTTCCTGTCGAGTTGATTTTCGACCTCATTTTTAAAGTTTATAAACGATTGTTCTGCTTCATCTTTAGTCTTAAGCAAATAAACTCGGGTGTACCTCGAACAGTCGTCTATAAAAGTCACATAATAATTCTTGCCACCTCTACTTGCAACATTTTTGAAGTCAGCTAGGTCGGTGTGAATTAACTCAAGAAGACTCGTAGTCCTAGTTGTCACAGGTTTACTAGGTTTCTTTGTGAATTTAGCCTCAACACAGCTACCACATTTAGAGAATTCTTGACTCGACAAACTTGGAATTAAACTCATGGTTCTAAGTTTTTTAATGTAGTCGATATTCACATGACCTAATCTACCATGCCAAACATCAATAGACTCGCGATATAAGCGAAGTAGATGCAATATTATTAAAAACAGAATCGGTGTTGAGTACAAAAAGACCCCAGACAGATAACCCTTGCCCACAAATTCCCCATTGCGCGACATTACAACCTTGTCAGCCTCAAAAACAAGTTTCATGCCGACTTTGTTTAACAAGGCACAGACACGAGGTTTCGACGCAATGTAGGTACAAATAAAACATTATTAAGGGCAAGTGTTTTCCCCGAGGTGAGTTTGAGAAAGATCTTGCCTTTGCTCGTGATCTTTGCGGTGAAGAATTACCCATGTAGACGCATTCCCCATCGCCTATCTCCTCGAACTCAAAGCAAATAACCCCTTATCGACAGAGGTGTCCTGGAAGCGCCGATATCAAGACCCATTCAAGAAGATTACCCACCAGATTAGCTTCAACAACCACAAGAAGCAATGACATCATCGTCCACAAAGATTGGCTTGACTTCATGATCTTCTTATCGATTACCTTTGGTAGGCTTTGTGACCCGGTTTCCCACAAACATAGCAAACCAAAGGACCCTTAGGCTTCTGAATCTTTGCAACCGGCTTGGTGTACTTCCCTGGATCGACTTTTTCCTTTACCCTTACCCCGACCAACCTTGGCCTTACCCTTACCCTTGAACTTTTCAAAGAAAGCATTAGACGGACCACGGACTCAACCAAATTAGCTTTGACAAAGAAGAACGGATGCATTCACAGACCGGTAGACAAGCGGGGTTGTCTTTGAGGCGATTTGCCTCTTCGGTCCTCATATGATCGATAAGTTCCATAAGGGACATGTCTTTCTTTTTGTGTTTTAGCTGATTTCTATACTCGGACCGGGAGGGAGGGAATTTTTCCAACAAAGACATTAGCAACAAAAAGGTCGTCTAATTTCATGCCCTCACTAACAATATCAAGACACAAATTTTCATAGACATGAACCTGTTCCATAATAGACTTCCCATCCACAATCTTAAATTGCAGCCACTTACCCACAACATATTTTTTCTTACCCGCATCGTCAGCCCCATATTTTTTCGCAAGAAGGACTCCCAAATGACTTTAGCCGATTTATTATCAAAGCAAATAAATCGAACAATGGGTTAACCATGTTATTAAGTATGTGACACCTAGCGATTTTGTTGTCCTTAACAAATTTAGCAATATCATCTTCATTTGACTTAAGCGCCTTAGCCGCAGGAGGGGTAGTCTCAAAGATCGACGAAACAACGAGGTTTTGGCGGGTCATTAAATAAAACATAATCAATTTCTAATCGCTCAAAAACATCACAGTTTGGGACCAACGTTTATAATTCGACCATCTAATTGCTCAATTTTCGAAATGTCGGTACAATTTTCGAAATCACGAGACATGGCTAGCTCGCACTAAATAAATAGTTTTTTAAATTGTAGTTCGTAAATTCACTAGCAAAAAGAATTACGAAAGGGAAAGAATGCGATGAGCGAAATAAAACTAGAGATCGAGATATACCGAAGAGTAATTGGTAGTGACGCGGTGCGAAACCGCCTTAAAAACTATTTCTCCGGTTCGACCGTGGTGGCGATCGACGACCGGTAGTCCCCAAGGATTACACTCTGTTTGCCTCACAAACTCGCCCACTCGAGTTTGGAAGACGGAACGATTTAACTTAACCTTAAATTGTATAGAGAAAAACGAGAGAGGAAGAGGAGAGTATTGATTTTTGTTGTGTTTAGAGAGGCCGAGGAGGTCGCTATTTATAGCCGCCGAAAGAGCCGAAACCGTCTCCCACAAAACAGGAGTCAAGGCTGATAGTGGGGAGAAATAATCTCACCCACTAACAGTCATTGACTGACTGATTCAACAGCACACAACCAAAAACAACTCACCCGGATCCAAAAAGATAGGCCAAGCCCGCCGCAGGCGATTGCCAAATCCCGAATCCGGGCCGGGCTCGGGCACGCGCGCGTGTGCGAGCTGAATTAAGCACCTCGCAAAGTCTCTACAAAAGACTCCCCATGACCACTAGTGATAAGGTAAGGGAAGGGGTGTTATATAAACCCATAAAACACCCACTTCCTCACCAATGTGGGACAAAAGGAAACTAAGAGAAAGGCTCTCAAAGCCTCTATTTCCAACACAACTATTATTGTAAGAGGGCACTATCCGTCTTCAACTTGTGACAGATAGTATCCGTCTTCAATGAGAATTTGTGCAACCATATATGCCAGTAACTATGCGATTAAGCGTGTGTGTTTATCGACTAGATTATTCATCAAGCATGCACAATCTATTCAACCAAGTATTTTGAATTTACTTCTAGTGTAACGAATGTATTTTCCGCTTTATTCCTTAACAACATGGAGAAATCGAATTATATATCCAAGAACACAAATTCTTGTTTCAAACGTTCACTATTCGTTGAAGTTTTAGACGGACATATGTGACCATTTTATGGTTAAACTCGTAAAAGCAGGTCTACTACTTTGCATCTCGATTCTTGCATGAGGGGCATTTGACTACTACTTTTATCAGCTAATTCAACGCTTTGACCACGTTTCCAATGAGTCCTACCAAAATCTCCATAAATTGAATATTTTCACTTCAAAAAAACAGGGGAAAAGCAGCCTTCTTATTCTTCCTAGAAGAAAAAAAAAAGCACTAAAAACACCGTTTCTTACAACATTTCCCTTGCTTTTTAAGGAATGTCCCTTCTAATATTTCTCTCTTCTCCCTCATAATTCTTTCTCACTCGCCTCTTTACTCTTCGTCTTAAGGTAATTTTTGTACTCCTCGCTGTTATTATCGTCACTGCTAATTTTATTTTATTGCTTTTATTCGGAAATGATATGTGTTGTTTGGACTCGACCATCAGCTTAAGTTTATAGCTAAAATGCGTATTTTTTTTCCTTGTGTTATTAAACCTAACCCGCAGACTAAAACATCTTCGGTTTTCACATGCTATGTTAAGACTTAAGACACAATTCTGTCAAGATTTTCTTCCTTATTACATCATATTTTTGTTACTTAAAAGATTGGCGAATAAAAGATGCTATATTTCTTTCCATTTTTTAGTCCGAACATTTATTATTATTTCCATTTATTTTCCTTCATATTATATATTTTCCTGCATTGCATAATATAACGTTTGTTTTGTGTTCTTGTTGCACAAGTTTTCTTATTTTTCTGTTCAAGTTGCTGAATTTCTCGTAGTTTTTTCATCTGTATTTTTGAGGTAATTTATTTTTATAATTCTGAAAAAGCACCAAATTAGACTTAGTAAATTTGCTGCATTCATTATCAATACTAGGAGTTTACGATTTACGATTACGATTACAATTAAGATTACAATATGCTGATATGGATGTATGAATGTATGATGTGATTTCTTTCTTATTGTTTACTTCCAAGTTTCAGTTACAATTGCTTATATGATACTCCCTCCGACTCACTCATTTGTTTACATTTGATTAAAATACCGCACCCTCCTTTACCTGTTTTATCCGAAACTCCTACTGTTTACAGTTTTATGTCAAAAGTCGTCCCTTTTCTAACCATGTACTCCAAATCCCGGCCTAGAAATCAATTCTGGCGAAAACCAGACACTTTTTGGCAAGTATCAATCACGAAACATCTTTTGTTTTCGCGTAAATCTGAGTTTTGGTACGCGGAAAAGACTATCCATGTTTATTATTCCTAGGAAAGTGTCAATTATTTTCGCAGAAACTGCTTTCCGCAGAAGATTTGCAGAAAATGTTACAAAAAGCGGTTTTAAAATTTTCATATTATTGTTTTCAGGTTTATATGAGTGGTGAAGTTGTGATTCGTAGCTATGGTTTTGTTTAGAGCTGGATCGAGGTTGGCAAACCTCGGAATCAGGAAAAGTCTATCGCAGGGACGAACTTATGTATCCAGAACACAAGTCATTGATACACAAAACCGAAGTTTTCATAGCACAACATTTAAGAGAGCTGCTCCTGTACCTAGGGCAGCTCCCTTATCTAAGCTTACTGATAGTTTTTTGGATGGGACCAGCAGTGTTTACTTAGAGGCCTTACAAAGGGATTGGGAAGCGGATCCGAGTAGTGTTGATGAGTCATGGGATAACTTCTTTAGGAACTTTGTTGGCCAAGCAAGCACTTCACCTAGGATCTCCGGCCAGACTATACAGGAGAGTATGCGTTTGCTGCTGCTTGTCAGGGCTTACCAAGTTAATGGTCATTTTAAGGCTAAATTAGATCCGTTGGGTCTTGATCGAAGGCCGTCTCCTGTTGATTTAAACCTAGAGCTATATGGGTTCAGTGAAGCTGACCTTGACCGAGAATTCTTCCTAGGAGTTTGGAGGATGGCGGGGTTTTTGTCAGAGAATCGTCCTGTGCAAACTCTTAGAAATATTCTTACTCGTCTTGAGCAGGCGTATTGTGGTAGGATTGGGTATGAGTACATGCATATTGCTGACCGCGAGAAGTGTAATTGGTTGCGAGAAAGAATTGAGACTCCTATTCCTACAGAGTATAACAAGGAAAGGCGTCAAGTGATGCTGGATCGGCTAATATGGAGCACACAGTTTGAAAGTTTCTTGGCAACTAAGTGGACGACAGCGAAAAGATTTGGGCTTGAAGGCTGTGAGACTCTAATTCCCGGTATGAAAGAGATGTTTGATAGGTCGGCTGATCTTGGTGTCGAGAATATAGTCATTGGAATGTCTCATAGAGGTAGGTTGAATGTGTTAGGCAATGTTGTACGTAAACCACTGCGACAGATATTTAGTGAGTTCAGTGGTGGTATAAAACCTGTAGAGGAAGTCGGACTTTACACGGGAAGTGGAGATGTTAAATATCATTTAGGAACCTCTTACGATAGACCTACAAGGGGTGGGAAGCGGATTCATCTGTCATTGGTCGCAAATCCAAGTCATTTGGAAGCTGTGAATCCTGTTGTGGTTGGGAAAACTAGGGCTAAACAGTACTATTCTACTGATGTAGATAGGACTAAGAATATGGCTATATTGGTACACGGTGATGGTAGCTTTGCTGGACAAGGTGTAGTTTACGAGACACTCCATCTCAGTGCTCTTCCAAATTACACAACTGGAGGTACTATTCACATTGTGGTGAATAATCAGGTGGCGTTTACGACTGATCCAAGATCAGGAAGATCTTCTCAGTATTGCACTGATGTTGCTAAAGCTCTGGATGTACCGATTTTTCATGTGAATGGAGATGATTTGGAGGCGGTTGTTCATGTTTGTGAGCTTGCAGCAGAGTGGCGTCAGACATTTCATTCAGATGTTGTAATTGACATTGTTTGCTATCGTCGGTTTGGCCATAATGAAATTGATGAACCATCATTCACACAACCGAAAATGTACAAGGTATGATTTTGTCATTTTAATGCTTCTTTGGTTTTATTAATGGCATTGTTATATTCATCCGCGTCTTTCTCAGCTGTTGTCGTTTATTATCAGGTTATCCGCAGTCATCCTTCAGCGTTTGACATATACAAAAAGAAAGTCCTTGAATCTGGTGCACTGTCAAAAGAAGAAGTCGATGTGATTCAGAAAAAGGTTATGACAATTCTCAATGAGGAGTTTGAAGCTAGCAAGCATCATCAAACCAACAAGCAGGACTGGCTTTCAGCTTACTGGCTCGGGTTCAAGTCTCCTGAGCAGATTTCTAGAATCCGTAACACTGGGTATTTTCTTAAGCCTTTGGAGTTCCTGTCTCTTTAGCTGTAGAGTTATGGTCTTAATCAATGTTACAATCTATTATCTTGTACAGGGTTAAACCAGAGATTTTAAAGCATGTTGGCAAGGCAATTACCACTATTCCCGAGAATTTCAACCCGCACAAAGCTGTTAAAAGGATTTATGACCAACGCGCTCAAATGATTGAAACCGGGGAGGGCATTGATTGGGCTGTTGCAGAAGCACTGGCATTCGGTACATTGCTAGTGGAAGGAAATCATGTTCGGTTGAGTGGACAAGATGTTCAGAGAGGTACATTCAGTCATCGGCATTCTGTGATCCATGATCAGGAATCCGGTGAAAAATATTGTCCTTTGGGCCATGTCACCATTAACCAAAATGCAGAACTGTTTACTGTCAGTAACAGGTGCATTTCTTCTGTCAATTTTTCTTCGTATTGTTTTATTATCGTTCTTGTTTAGTTAGCTTTGTATAATAACATTATGTTTATTGTTATGGGTACAGCTCCCTTTCTGAGTTTGGAATTCTTGGATTTGAACTGGGTTATTCTATGGAGAACCCGAATTCTCTTGTTCTCTGGGAGGCTCAGTTTGGGGACTTTTCTAATGGAGCACAGGTGATTTTTGATCAGTTCCTGAGCAGTGGCGAAGCAAAATGGTTGCGTCAAACCGGGCTTGTGGTGTTACTTCCTCATGGGTATGACGGTCAGGGACCTGAACATTCTAGTGCAAGATTGGAACGATTCCTGCAGGTATACTGATCAGTTACTATGCTACATGATTGGAAAAACTGGTAATTTCATTTCCGCTGTCTTAACTTTTTCATTGCAGATGAGTGATGAAAATCCATACATTTTACCTGATATCGAGCCAACGCTTACAAAACAAACCCAAGAATGCAACTGGCAGGTTGTCAATGTTACAACACCAGCTAATTATTTCCATGTCTTGCGTCGTCAGGTTTGTATTATCAGTTTCCTAATGAATACCACCTTTTTGGATATAATAAATAATCAAACTGTCATCTGATCTGATCATACTTGTGCGTTACTGTATTCAGATACACAGGGATTTCCGCAAGCCTTTAATTGTGATGTCTCCTAAGAATTTGCTTAGACACAAAGAATGCAAGTCGAATTTATCTGAATTTGATGACGCTGAAGGCCATCCAGGGTTTGACAAGCAAGGAACAAGATTTAAGCGTTTGATAAAGGACCGGAATATGCACTCAGATCGGGAGGAGAGTATTAGACGCCTTGTTTTGTGCTCCGGAAAAGTATGTGATTTTTTTTCCTAGTGATACTGGATTACTGCACAATCATCCTGTAAAAGTACGTGATTTATGCAATGTTCCGTTATTTGTATGTGCAGGTTTACTATGAGCTTGATGAAGAAAGGAGAAAGGTCAATGGGAATGATGTAGCCATCTGTAGAGTTGAACAACTTTGCCCATTCCCATATGACCTTGTACAGCGGGAGTTAAGCCGCTACCCAAGTAAGTTACTGCGAAGAAAACTACATCTTAATCAAAGCGATTAAGGAAACTTGTAGCTAATGATATATGTCTACTTTTGTAGATGCGGAAGTGGTATGGTGCCAGGAGGAGCCGATGAACATGGGTGCTTACAGCTACATTGCTCCCCGTCTGTATACAGTAATGAAATCAGTGGGAAGAACAAACATGGATGACATTAAATATGTGGGTCGTCCTCCGTCTGCTGCCACTGCCACTGGTTTCCTCATGTTCCATGCTAAAGAACAGACTGAACTCGTCCAGAAAACATTGCAGCAGCAACCCATTTGATTTTTTTTTTCGGCAACTAAAACAAAGATAGTATACAATGCTCTTTTTGCTACATTGTGAGCTATTTTATTTAAATTCCTAGAACAGAAACTAATTAGAGACATACAATGAAGTGGCTGCTTCCCTTATTTGGTAATCAGATGATTGTGAATCATTGAGTATTTACGGGTTTTTAGTTAAAAGGTACCTGCTGCGACTAAATAGCGAGTTAAAAGTTTGAAAACAAATCTGAAAAATGAAATCACAAATCTCTCAAGTTTAATCCTCTAAATTGTTAGTCGGTTTTACCAATATTGTTATGTAACATCTTACACAATTTTAGACGAGAGAAGTGGCAACAATACTTGTATAAGGCAGTTGTACACAATTTTAATTTTATTATTAATAATGTTGTTTTTAGACCCGTTTTTATAATTGTATGATTGTATCTATATAAAACCGACTTACACCGGACTTACTAGAAATCATATATCATCATATCATCATATATTATATTAAAGCAACAACCGCAAGCCCCGTTGATCGCCACGTGTCACAACTCCTTCAAATGCCACGTGTCATTTTCTATTTAAAAAAAATATAAAGATTTGCAATCACGTTGGGAGATGTTTGAACAATTTAGGAGATAATTTTACTGTATTATTTTTCTCATGTTTTAGGAGTCATTTTCGGCAGAATATTTCAACGAGTCAACTTAAAAAATATTTAGGAGATATTTTCAGTATCATTTTTCTAACATATTTTCGGTATAATTTTTTTTAGGAGATATTTGCGCAATTTTTAAGGAGATATTTTCCGCATAATATTTGACAATAAAAAATGTGCAAAAAAGTCTAACAAATATCTAAATGAATGATTCAGTGTTTTTTGTTACATGAATCAACGTCCCTACTTAGAAAATCTTTTAGGAAATATTTAATTATGGATTGTAACCCTAATTAGTTAGAAAGTATAAAAATAATTGAATGATAATATATGATTCCGTATAATCACAAAAAAAATGCCGAATTTAACTCCAAAAATATCGCCCTACTCTGATACACCGGAAATCACTTTGATAGAAAGATTACAGGAAAAAAGATTTTAATTGTTACCGAATTTTTAATTATGGATTGTAACCTTAATTAGTTAGAAAAATTATAGGAAAAATATCACAAATTTTGCCAATTTCAGTTCGCCAAAAATCTCACCCAAATCAAATCTATTATACAAAATATTATTGAAATATTCCTTCAATCAATTTTATACTTTCTTAGCATAACAGTTGAACTGATTGTACAAAAATATTCTAAAGCAAAAATATAATACAAAATAATGTTCATAATGTTCATAATGTATATATACCGAAAAATACTGTCCAAAATATCATACCAATAAAATTTTTACAAAATAATGCAAAAATATTTTACAGAATTTCGCTCATATCATTCTACGGAATTTCGCTCAAAATAAAGCAAAAATATTCTACAAACGTGATTTCAATCTAATCACAAATCTCGCTCATATCATTTAAAAAAAAAAACACAATATTGTTACAGAATTTTAATAAAGCTAAAATTGTATATAACTTATATAAATATGCCAATATTCATTCCATTTTTCCACCATTCATTCATCCTTTTCCAAACTAGAACTAAACGTTACAACAATTCATTTCTCAACCATACCATGGCACAAAGCATGCTGATCACCAGGTTCAACGAAATCAAGGTCGAGGACAAGTACATCAATGTTCGGGCTAAGGTGATCCGCAAATGGGAACGACCAGATTTATACAACAAGAAATTCGCATTATTTGCAATAGACATGATTTTACTCGATAAATACACGGTTTTTCTTGATTCCGGGGTCCCGGAATAAAATTCTCTGGAAATCACATAGAAAGTTCCTCGGGTCAGATAAAGCGGCCACGCAAAGTTGAGCACCAATGGAAGACATTTGGGGGTGCCGGTGTGCCACAAACCAGCATTCGCCGAAACTCGGATTATCGTGAAAAATGTGTTAAAGCTCGTTATTTGAGGCTGAAATCGAACAGGTTGATTCCTGAAATCGAACAGGTTGATTCATGAAATGATCTCGGACGCGTGATTGAAAAACAGTGTGAAAAAAAAACAGGGTCCGTTACGACCTTCCGAAAGGCTGAAATTGAAGTGTATAATACACGGTTTTTCGGGATTCCGGGGTCCCGGGACAAAATTCTCCGGAAATCACATAGAAAGTTTCTCGGGTCAGATAAAGCGGTCACGCAAAGTTGAGCACCAACGGAAGACATTTGGGGGTGCCGCTTGCCACAAACCAGCATTCGCCGAAACTCGGATTATCGTGAAAAATGTGTTAAAGCTCGTTATATGAGGCTGAAATCGAACAGGTTGATTCCTGAAATCGAACAGGTTGATTCATGAAATGAGCTCGGACGCGTGATTGAAAAACAGGGTGAAAAAGAAACAGGGTCCGTTACGACCTTCCGAACGGCTGAAATTGAAGTGTATAAATACACGGTTTTTCGGGATTCCGGGGTCCCAGAACGAAATTCTCCGGAGATCACATAGAAAGTTCCTCGGGTCAGATAAAGCGGCCACGCAAAGTTTGAGCACCAACGGAAGACATTTGGGGGTGCCGTGTGCCACCCAAACCTGACCTTCCCGAAACTCGGATTATCGTGAACAATGTTTTAAAGCTCGTTATTTGAGGCTGAAATTGAACAGGTTGATTCCGAAATCGAACAGTTGATTCTTGAAATGAGCTCGGACGCGTGATTGAAAAACAGGAAGAAAAAGAAACAGGTCCGCACGACCTTCCGAACGGTGAAATTGAAGTGTATAATACACGGTTTTTCGGGATTCCGGGGTCCCGGAACAAAATTCTCCGGAAATCACATAGAAAGGTCCTCGGGTCAGTTAAAGCGGCCACGCAAAGTTTGAGCACCAACGGAAGACATTTGGGGGTGCCGGTGTGCCACAAACCAGCATTCGCCGAAACTCGGATAATCGTGAAAAATGTGTTAAAGCTCGTTATTTGAGGCTGAAATCGAACAGGTTGATTCCTGAAATCGGACAGGTTGATTCCTGAAATGAGCTCGGACGCGTGATTGAAAAACAGGGAGAAAAAGAAACAGGGTCCGTTACGACCTTCCGTACGGCTGAAATTGAAGTGTATAAATACACGGTTTTTCGGGAGTCCGGGGTCCCGGAACAAAATTCTCCGGAAATCATATAGAAAGTTCCACGTGTCAGATAAAGCGGCCACGCAAAGTTGAGCACCAACGGAAGACATTTGGGGGTGCCGGTATGCCACAAACCAGCATTCGCCGAAACTCGGTTTATCGTGAAAAATGTGTTAAAGCTCGTTATTTGACGCTGAAATCGAACAGGTTGATTCCTGAAATCGAAGAGGTTGATTCCTGAAATGAGCTCGGACGCGTGATTGAAAAATAGGGAGAACAAGAAACAGGGTCCGGTACGACCTTCCGAACGGCTGAAATTGAAGTGTATAATACACGGTTTTTCTTGATTCCGGGGTCCCGGAATAAAATTCTCCGGAAATGACATAGGAAGTTCCTCGGGTCAGATAAAGCGGCCACACAAAGTTGAGCACCAACGGAAGACATTTGGGGGTGCCGGTGTGCCACAAACCAGCATTCGCCGAAACTCGGATTATCGTGAAAAATGTGTTAAAGCTCGTTATTTGAGGTCGAAATCGAACAAAGTTGATTCCTGAAATCGAACAGGTTGATTCATGAAATGAGCTCGGACGCGTGATTGAAAAACAGGGTGAAAAAGAAACAGGGTCCGGTACGACCTTCCGAACGGCTGAAATTGAAGTGTATTATAATACACGGTTTTTCGGGATTTCGGATTCCCGGAACAAAATTCTCCGGAAATCACATAAAAAGTTCCTCGGGTCAGATAAAGCGGCCACGCAAAGTTTGAGCACCAACGGAAGACATTTGGGGTGCCGGTGTGCCACAAACCAGCATTCGCCGAAACTCAGATTATCGTGAAAAATATGCTAAAGCTCGTTATTTGAGGCTGAAATCGAACAGGTTGATTCCTGAAATGTGCTCGGATGCGTGATTGAAAAACAGGGAGAAAAAGAAACAGGTCCAGACGACCTTCCAAAAACGAAATTGAAGTGTATAATACACGGTTTTTCGGGATTCCGGAGTCCCCGAACAAAATTCTCCGGAAATCACATCGAAAGTTCCTCGGGTCAGATAAAGCGGCCACGCAAAGTTGAGCACCAACGGAAGACATTTGGGGGTGCCGGTGTGCCCAAACCAAAGATTCGAAACTCGGATTATCGTGAAAAATGTGTTAAAGCTCGTTATTTAAGGCAGAAATCGAACAGGTTGATTCCTGAAATCGAACAGGTTGATTCATGAAATGAGCTCGGACGCGTGATTGAAAAACAGGGTAAAAAAGAAACAGGGTCCGTTACGACCTTCCGAACGGCTGAAATTGAAGTGTATATAATACACGGTTTTTCGGGATTCCGGGGTCCCGGAACAAAATTCTCCGGAAATCACATAGAAAGTTCCTCAGGTCAGATAAAGCGGCCATGCAAAGTTTGAGCACCAACGGAAGACATTTGGGGGTGCCGGTGTGCCACAAACCAGCATTCATCGAAACTCGGATTATCGTGAAAAATGTGTTAAAGCTCGTTATTTAAGGCAGAAATTGAACAGGTTGATTCCTAAAATCGAACAGGTTGATTCCTGAAATGAGCTCGGACGCGTGATTGAAAAACAGGGTGAAAAAGAAACAGGGTTCGTTACGACCTTCCGAACGGCTGAAATTGAAGTGTATAATACACGGTTTTTCGGGATTCCGGGGTCCCGGAACAAAATTCTCCGGAAATCACATAGAAAGTTCCTCGGGTCAGATAAAGCGGCCACGCAAAGTTTGAGCACCAACGGAAGACATTTGGGGGTGCCGGTGTGCCACAAACCAGCCTTCCCCGAAACTCGGATTATCGTGAACAATGTTTTAAAGCTCGTTATTTGAGGCTGAAATTGAACAGGTTGATTCCTGAAATCGAACAGGTTGATTCCTGAAATGAGCTCGGACGCGTGATTGAATAACAGGGAGAAAAAGAAACAGGGTCCGGTACGACCTTCCGAACGGCTGAAATTGAAATACACGGTTTTTCGGGATTCCGGGGTCCCGGAACAAAATTCTCCAGAAATCACATAGAAAGTTCCTCGGGTCAGATAAAGCGTCCACGCAAAGTTTGAGCACCAACGGAAGATATTTGGGGGTGCCGGTGTGCCACAAACCAGCATTCGCCGAAACTCGGAGTATTGTGAAAAATGTGTGAAAGCTCGTTATTTGAGGCTGAAATCGAACAGGTTGATTCCTAAAATCGAACAGGTTGATTCCTGAAATAAGCTCGGACACGTGATTGAAAAACAGGGAGAAAAAAAAAAACAGGGTCCGGTACGACCTTCCGAACGGCTAAAATTGAAGTGTAGAATACACGGTTTTTCTTGATTCCGGGGTCCCGGAATAAAATTCTCCGGAAATCACATAGAAAGTTACTCGGGTCAGATAAAGCGGCCACGCAAAGTTGAGCACCAACGGAAGACATTTGGGGGTGCCGATGTGCCACAAACCAGCATTCGCCGAAACTCGGATTATCGTGAAAAATGTGTTAAAGCTCGTTATTTGAGGCTGAAATCGAACAGGTTGATTCCTGAAATCGAACAGGTTGATTCATGAAATGAGCTCGGACGCGTGATTGAAAAATAGAGTGAAAAAGAAACAGGGTCCGTTACGACCTTCCGAACGGCTGAATTTGAAGTGTATAATACACGGTTTTTCGGGATTCCGGGGTCCCGGAACGAAATTCTCCGGAGATCACATAGAAAGTTCCTCGGGTCAGATAAAGCGGCCACGCAAAGTTTGAGCACCAACGGAAGACATTTGGGGGTGCCGGTGTGCCACAAACCAGCATTCGCCGAAACTCGGATTATCGTGAAAAATGTGTTAAAGGTCGTTATTTGAGGCTGAAATCGAACAGGTTGATTTCTGAAATCGAACAGGTTGATTCCTGAAATGAGCTCGGACGCGTGATTGAAAAACAGGGAGAAAAAGAAACAGGGTCCGGTACGACCTTCCGAACGGCTGAAATTGAAGTGTATAAACACGGTTTTTCGGGATTAGGGGTCCCGGAACAAAATTCTCGGAAATCACATAGAAAGTTCCTCGGGTCAGAAAAGCGGCCACGCAAAGTTTGAGCAACAACGGAAGACATTTGGGGTGCCGGTGTGCCACAAACCAAGATTCGCCGAAACTCGGATTATCGTGAAAAATGTGTTAAAGCTCGTTATTTGAGGTGAAATCGAACAGGTTGATTCCTGAAATGAGCTCGGAAGCGTGATTGAAAAACAGGAAGAAAAAGAAACAGTGCGGTGCACGACCTTCCGAACGGTGAAATTGAAGTGTATAAATACACGGTTTTCGGGATTAGGGGTCCGGAACAAAATTCTCCGGAAATCACATAGAAAGTTTCTTGGGTCAGATAAAGCGGTCACGCAAAGTTTTAGCACCAACTGTAGAAATTTGGGGGTGCCGGTGTGCCACAAACCAGCATTCGCCGAAACTCGGATTATCGTGAAAATGTGTTAAAGCTCGTTATTTGAGGCTGAAATCGAACAAGATGATTCTGAAATCGAATGAGCTCGGGTTGATTCTGAAATGAGCACGGACGCGTGATTGAAAAACAGGGAGAAAAAAAAACGGGCCACGCAAAGTTTGAGCACCAACGGAAGACGACCTTCCGAAAGGTGAAATTGAAGTGTATAATACACGGTTTTCGTTGGATTCGGACGCGGGTCCCAAACAAAATTTTCCGGAAATCATATAGAAAGTTCCTCCGGTCAGATAAAGCGGCCACGCAAAGTTGAGCACCAACGGAAGACATTTGGGGTGCCGGTATGCCACAAATCAGCATTCGCCGAAACTCGGTTTATCGTGAAAAATGTGTTAAAGCTCGTTATTTGAGGCTGAAATCGAACAAGTTGATTCCTGAAATCGAAGAGGTTGATTCAAGAAATGAGCTCGGACGCATGATTGAAAAACAGGGACAAAAAGAAACAGGGTCCGGTACGACCTTCCGAACGGCTGAAATTGAAGTGTATAAATACACGGTTTTTCGGGGGAACGTGATTGAAAAAGGAGAGAAAAAGAAACAGGGTCCGGTACGACCTTGAACGGCCGGTCTCGGATTCACGTCCCGGAACAAAATTCTCCGGAAATCACATAGAAAGTTCCTCGGGTCAGATATAGCGTCCACGCAAAGTTTGAGCACCAACGGAAGACATTTGGGGGTGCCGGTGTGCCACAAACCAGCATTCGCCGAAACTCGGAATATCGTGAAAAATGTGTTAAAGCATGTTATTTGAGGCTGAAATCGAACAGGTTGATTCCTGAAATCGAACAGGTTGATTCCTGAATTGAGCTCGTACGCGTGATTTAAAAACAGGGAGAAAGAGAAACAGGGGTCCGTTACGACCTTCCGAACAAAATTCTGAAATCACATAGAAATTGAAGTGTATAATACACGGTTTTTCGGGATTTTGGGGGTCCCAAAAGGAATAAAATTCTTCGGAAATCACATAGAAAGTTCCTCGGGTCGGATAAAGCGGCCACGCAAAGTTTGAGCACCAACGGAAGACATTTGGGGTGCCGGTGTGCCAACGGAAACCCGAAATTCGCCGAAACTCGGATTATTGTGAAAAATGTGTTAAAGCTCGTTATTTGAAGTGTTGATTCCTGAAATCGAACAGGTTGATTCTGAAATGAGCTCGGACGTGTGATTGAAAAACAGGGAGAAAAAGAAACAGGGTCCGTACGACCTTCCGAACGAATTTGAAATTGAAGTGTATAAATACACGGTTTTTCGGGATTCCGGGTCTCGGAACAAAATTCTCCGGAAATCACATAGAAAGTTCCTCGGGTCGATAAAGCGGCCACGCAAAGTTGAGCACCAACGGAAGACATTTGGGGGTGCCGGTATGCCACAAACCAGCAATCGCCAAAACTCGGTTTATCGTGAAAAATGTGTTAAAGCTCGTTATTTGAGGCTGAAATCGAACATGTTGATTCCTAAAATCGAAACGGTTGATTACTAAAATGAGCTCGGACGCGTGATTGAAAAACAGGGTGAAAAAAAACGTGGTCCGATTTACGACCTTCCGAACGGCCGAAATTGAAGTGTATAATACACGGTTTTCGGGATTCCGAGGTCCCGAAACAAAATTATCCGGACATCACATAGAAAGTTCCTCGGGTCAGATAAAGCGTCCACGCAAAGTTTGAGCACCAACGGAAGACATTTGGGGATGCCGGTGTGCCACAAACCAGCATTCGCCGAAATTCGGATTATCGTGAAAAATGTGTTAAAGCTCGTTATTTGAGGAAGAAATCGAACAGGTTGATTCCTAAAATCGAACAGGTTGATTCCTGAAATGAGCTCGGACGCGTGATTGAAAAACAGGAGAAAAAAAAACAGAGTCCGTCCGACCTTCCGAACGTTTTAAAATTGAAGCTTTATAATACAAGGTTTTTCGAGATTCGGGGTCCCGGAACAAAATACTCCGGAAATCACATAGAAAGTTTCTCGGGTCGGATAAAGCGGCCATGCAAAGTTTGAGCACCAACGGAAGACATTTGGGGTGCCGGTGTGCCACAAACCAAAGATTCGCCTGAAAAAAATTCGGATTATCGTGAAAAATGTGTTAAAGCTCGTTATTCGAGGTGAAATCGAAGGTTGATTCCTGAAATCGAAAAGGTTGATTCTGAAATGAGCTCGGACGCGTGATTGAAAAACAGGGTGAAAAAGAAACAGGGTCCAAAATTTACGACCTTCCGATTTTGAAATTGAAGTGTATAATACACGGTTTTTTCGGGATTCCGGGTCCCGGAACAAAATTCTCCGGAAATCACATAGAAAGTTCCTCGGGTCGAAAAAGCGCCACGCAAAGTTTAAGCACCAACGGAAGACATTTTGGGGTGCCGGTGTGCCACAAACCAAGATTCGCCGAAACTCGGATTATCGTGAAAAATGTGTTAAAGCACGTTATTTGATTCGAAAATTTGAAATCGAACAGGTTGATTTCGAAAAGAGCTCGGACGCGTGATTGAAAAGCAGGAGAAAAAAAACAGGATCCGGTACGACCTTCCGAACGGCTGAAATTGAAGTGTATAATACACGGTTTTTTGAATTCGGTGGTCCCGGAACAAAAATCTCCGGAAATCACATAGAAGTTCCTCGGGTCGATAAAGCGGCCACGCAAAGTTTGAGCACCAACGGAAGATATTTGTAGGTGCCGGTGTGCCACAAACCAGCATTCACCGAAACTCGGATTATCGTGAAAAATGTGTTAAAGCTCGTCATTTGAGGCTGAAATCGAACAAAGGTTGATTCCGTAATGAGATCGGACGCGTGATTGAAAAACAGGGAGAAAAATAAACAGTGGTCCGTCACGACCTTCCGAACGGTGAAATTGAAGTGTATAAATACACGGTTTTTCAGATTCGGGTCCGGAACAAAATTCTCCGGAAATCACATCGAAAGTTCCTCGGGTCAGATAAAGCGGCCACGCAAAGTTTGAGCACCAACGGAAGACATTTGGAGGTGATAGTGTGCCACAAACCAGCATTCGCCGAAACTCGGATTATCGTGAAAAATGTGTTAAAGCTCGTTATTTGAGGTTGAAATCGAATAGGTTGATTTCTGAAATGAGCTCGGACGCGTGATTGCAAAAAAGGAAAAAAAGAAACAGGGTCCGGTACGACCTTCCGAACGGCTGAAATTGAAGTGTATAATACACGGTTTTTCGGGATTCCAAGGTCCGGAAAAAAATTCTCCGGAAATCACATAGAAAGTTTCTCGGTCGATAAAGCGGTCACGCAAAGTTTTAGCACCAACGGAAGAAATTTGGGGGTGCCGGTGTGCCACAAACCAGCATTCGCCGAAACTCGGATTATCGTGAAAATGTGTTAAAGCTCGTTATTTGAGGCTGAAATCGAACAAGATGATTCCTGAAATCGAACAGGTTAATTCCTGAAATGAGCTCGGACGCGTGATTGAAAAACAGGGAGAAAAAGAAACAGGGTCGATGTCACGACCTTCCGAACATTTGAAATTGAAGTGTATAATACACGGTTTTTCGGGATTCTGGGGTCCCGAAACAAAATTTTCCGGAAATCATATAGAAAGTACATCGGGTCAGATAAAGCGGCCACGCAAAGTTGAGCACCAACGGAAGACATTTGGGGAGGCCGGTATGCCACAAATCAGCATTCGCCGAAACTCGGAATATCGTGAAAAATGTGTTAAAGCTCGTTATTTGAGGCTGAAATCGAACAAGATGATTCCTGAAATCGAACAGGTTGATTCTGAAATGAGCTCGGACGCGTGATTTAAAAACGGGGTGAAAGAGAAACAGGTCGTGCACGACCTTCCGAACGGCTATTTGAAATTGAAGTGTATAATACACGGTTTTTCGGGATTCCGGGGTCCCGGAACAAAATTCTCCGGAAATCACATAGAAAGTTCCTCGGGTCAGATAAAGCGGCCACCCAAAGTTTTAGCACCAACGGAAGACATTTGGGGGTGCCGGTGTGCCACAAACCAGCATTCGCCGAAACTCGGATTATCGTGAAAAATGTGTTAAAGCTCGTTATTTGAGGCTGAAATCGAACAGGTTGATTCCTGAAATCGAACAGGTTGATTCCTGAAATGAGCTCGGACGTGTTATTGAAAAACAGGGAGAAAAAGAAACAGGGTCCGGTACGACCTTCCGAACGGCTAAAATTGAAGTGTATAATACACGGTTTTCGGGATTCGAAACAAAATTCTCGGAAATCATATAGAAAGTTCATCGGGTCAGATAAAGCGTCCACGCAAAGTTTGAGCACCAACGGAAGACATTTGGGGGTGCCGGTGTGCCACAAACCAGCATTCGCCGAAATTCGGATTATCGTGAAAAAGTGTTAAAGGTCGTTATTTGAGGCTGAAATCGAACAGGTTGATTCCTGAAATGAGCTCGGACGCGTGATTGAAAAACAGGGAGAAAAAGAAACAGGGTCCGGTACGACCTTCCGAACGGCTGAAATTGAAGTTTGTATAATACACGGTTTTTCGGGATTCCGGGGTCCCGGAACAAAATTCTCGGAAATCACATAGAAAGTTTCTCGGGTCAGATAAAGCGGCCACGCAAAGTTTAAGCACCAACGGAAGACATTTGGGGGTGCCGGTGTGCCACAAACCAGCATTCGCCGAAACTCGGATTATCGTGAAAAATGTGTTAAAGCTCGTTATTCGAGGCTGAAATCGAACAAGTTGATTCCTGAAATCGAAAAAGTTGATTACTGAAATGAGCTCGGACGCGTGATTGAAAAACAGGGTGAAAAAGAAACAGGGTCCAGTACGACCTTCCGTACGGCTGAAATTGAAGTGTATAATACACGGTTTTTCGGGATTCCAGGGTCCCGGAACAAAATTCTCCGGAAATCACATAGAAAGTTCCTCGGGTCAGATTAAGCGGCCACGCAATGTTTAATCACCAACGGAAGACATTTGGGGGTGCCGGTGTGCCACAAACCAGCATTTGCCGAAACTCGGATCATTGTGAAAAATGTGTTAAAGCACGTTATTTGAGGCTGAAATCGAACTGGTTGATTCCTGAAAACAGCTCGGACGCGTGATTAAAAACAGGAGAAAAAGAAACAGGTCCTGCACGACCTTCCGAACGGTCGAAATTGAAGTGTATAATACACGGTTTTGAATTCGGGCTCCGGAACAAAATTCTCCGGAAATCACATAGAAAGTTCCTCGGGTCAGATAAAGCGGCCACGCAAAGTTTGAGCACCAACGGAAGATATTTGTAGGTGCCGGTGTGCCACAAACCAGCATTCACCGAAACTCGGATTATCGTGAAAAATGTGTTAAAGCTCGTTATTTGAGGCTGAAATCGAACAGGTTGATTCCTGTAATGAGATCGGACGCGTGATTGAAAAACAGGGAGAAAAATAAACGTGGTCCGCATTTACGACCTTCCGAACGGCCGAAATTGAAGTGTATAATACACGTTTTTCGGGATTCAAGGTCCCGGAACAAAATTCTCCGGAAATCACATAGATAGTTCCTCGGGTCGTATAAAGCGGCCACGCAAAGTTTGAGCACCAACGGAAGACATTTGGGGGTGCCGGTGTGCCACAAACCAAAGATTCACCGAAACTCGGATTATCGTGAAAAATGTGTTAAAGCTCGTTATTTGAGGTGAAATCGAAACAGGTTGATTCTCGTAATGAGATCGGACGCGTGATTGAAAAACAGGAGAAAAATAAACAGGTCCGCATTGACGACCTTCCGAACGGCTGAAATTGAAGTGTATAATACACGGTTTTTCGGGATTTCGGGGTCCCGGAACAAAATTCTCAGGAAATCACATAGAAAGTTCCTCGGGTCAGATAAAGCGGCCACCCAAAGTTTTAGCACCAACGGAAGACATTTGGGGGTGCCGGTGTGCCACAAACCAGCATTCACCGAAACTCGGATTATCGTGAAAAATGTGTTAAAGCTCGTTATTTGAGGCTGAAATCGAACAGGTTGATTCCTGAAATTGAACAGGTTGATTCCTGAAATGAGCTCGGACGTGTTATTGAAAAACAGGGAGAAAAAGAAACAGGGTCCGGTACGACCTTCCGAACGGCTGAAATTGAAGTGTATAAATACACGGTTTTTCGGGATTCCGGAACAAAATTCTCCGGAAATCATATAGAAAGTTCCTCGGGTCAGATAAAGCGGCCACCCAAAGGTGAGCACCAACGGAAGACATTTGGGGGTGCCGGTATGCCACAAACCAGCAATCGCCGAAACTCGGTTTATCGTGAAAAATGTGTTAAAGCTCGTTATTTGAGGCTGAAATCGAACAAGTTGATTCCTGAAATCGAAACGGTTGATTACTGAAATGAGCTCGGACGCGTGATTGAAAAACAGGGTGAAAAAGAAACAGGGTCCGGTACGACATTCCGAACGGCTGAAATTGAAGTGTATAATACACGGTTTTTCGGGATTCCGGGGTCCCGGAACAAAATTATCCGGAAATCACATAGAAAGTTCCTCGGGTCAGATAAAGCGTCCATGCAAAGTTTGAGCACCAACGGAAGACATTTGGGGGTGCCGGTGTGCCACAAACCAGCATTCGCCGAAATTCGGATTATCGTGAAAAATGTGTTAAAGCTCGTTATTTGAGGCTGAAATCGAACAGGTTGATTCCTGAAATGAGCTCGGACGCGTGATTGAAAAACAGGGAGAAAAAGAAACAGAGTCCGCACGACCTTCCGAACGGTGAAATTGAAGTGTATAATAATACGTTTTTGAGATTCGGGATCCCGGAAAAAATACTCCGGAAATAACATAGAAAGTTTCTCGGGTCAGATAAAGCGGCCATGCAAAGTTTAAGCCCCAACGGAAGACATTTGGGGGTGCCGGTGTGCCACAAACCAGCATTCGCCGAAACTCGGATTATCGTGAAAAATGTGTTAAAGCTCGTTATTTGAGGTGAAATCGAACAGTTGATTCCGAAATCGAACAGGTTGATTCTGAAATGAGCTCGGACGCGTGATTGAAAAACAGGGTGAAAAAGAAACAAGGTCCAGGACGACCTTCCGTACGGCTGAAATTGAAGTGTATAATACACGGTTTTTCGGGATTCCGGGGTCCCGGAACAAAATTCTCCGGAAATCACATAGAAAGTTTCTCGGGTCAGATAAAGCGGCCACGCAAAGTTCAAGCACCAACGGAAGACATTTGGGGGTGCCGCTGTGCCACAAACTAGCATTCGCCGAAATTCGGATTATCGTGAAAAATGTGTTGAAGGTCGTTATTCGAGGCCGAAATCGAACAGGTTGATTTCTGAAATCGAAAAGGTTGATTACTGAAATGAGCTCGGACGCGTGATTGAAAAACAGGGTGAAAAAGAAACAGGGTCCAGTACGACCTTCCGTACGGCTGAAATTGAAGTGTATAATACACGGTTTTCGGGATTTCGGGGTCCCGGAACAAAATTCTCTGGAAATCACATAGAAAGTTCCCGGGTCGATAAAGCGCCACGCAAAGTTTAAGCACCAACGGAAGACATTTGGGGGTGCTTGGGTGTACAAACCAAAGATTCGCCGAAATTCGGATTATCGTGAAAAATGTGTTAAAGCTCGTTATTTGAGGTGAAATCGAACAAAGTTGATTCTGAAATGAGCTCGGACGCGTGATTGAAAAACAGGGAGAAAAAGAAACAGGGTCCGGTACGACCTTCCGAACGGCTGAAATTGAAGTGTATAAATACACGGTTTTTCGGGATTCCGGAACAAAATTCTCCGGAAATCATATAGAAAGTTCCTCGGGTCAGATAAAGCGGCCACCCAAAGTTGAGCACCAACGGAAGACATTCGGGGTGTGGGATGCCACAAACCAAAGAATCGCGAAACTCGGTTTATCGTGAAAAATGTGTTAAAGCTCGTTATTTGAGGCTGAAATCGAACATGTTGATTCCTGAAATCGAAATGGTTGATTACTAAAATGAGCTCGGACGCGTGATTGAAAAACAGGGTGAAAAAGAAACAGGGTCCGGTACGACCTTCCGAACGGCTGAAATTGAAGTGTATAATACACGGTTTTTCGGGATTCCGAGGTCCCGAAACAAAATTATCCGGACATCACATAGAAAGTTCCTCGGGTCAGATAAAGCGTCCACGCAAAGTTTGAGCACCAACGGAAGACATTTTGGGGTGCCGGTGTGCCACAAACCAGCATTCGCCGAAATTCGGATTATCGTGAAAAATGTGTTAAAGCTCGTTATTTGAGGCTGAAATCGAACAGGTTGATTCCTGAAATGAGCTCGGACGCGTGATTGAAAAACAGGGAGAAAAAGAAACAGAGTCCTCGGCATTTACGACCTTCCGAACGGTGAAATTGAAGTCAGTATAATACACGGTTTTTCGAGATTCCGGATCCCGGAAAAAAATACTCGGAAATAACATAGAAAGTTTCTCGGGTCGATAAAGCGGCCATGCAAAGTTTAAGCCCCAACGGAAGACATTTGGGGGTGCCGGTGTGCCACAAACCAAAGATTCGCCGAAATTCGGATTATCGTGAAAAATGTGTTAAAGCTCGTTATTCGAGGTGAAATCGAAACAGGTTGATTCCTGAAATCGAAAAAGGTTGATTCTGAAATGAGCTCGGACGCGTGATTGAAAAACAGGGTGAAAAAGAAACAGGTCCAGCACGACCTTCCGATCATTTGAAATTGAAGTGTATAATACACGGTTTTTCGGGATTCCGGGGTCCCGGAACAAAATTCTCCGGAAATCACATAGAAAGTTCCCCGGGTCAGAAAAAGCGGCCACGCAAAGTTTAAGCACCAACGGAAGACATTTGGGGGTGCCGGTGTGCCACAAACCAGCATTCGCCGAAACTCGGATTATCGTGAAAAATGTGTTAAAGCACGTTATTTGAGGCTGAAATCGAACAGGTTGATTCCTGAAAAGAGCTCGGACGCGTGATTGAAAAACAGGGAGAAAAAGAAACAAGATCCGGTACGACCTTCCGAACGGCTGAAATTGAAGTGTATAATACACGGTTTTTCGGAATTCCAGGGTCCCGGAACAAAAATCTCCGGAAATCACATAGAAAGTTCCTCGGGTCAGATAAAGCGGCCACGCAAAGTTTGAGCACCAATGGAAGATATTTGTAGGTGCCGGTGTGCCAAACAAAGCATTCACCGAAACTCGGATTATCGTGAAAAATGTGTTAAAGCTCGTCATTTGAGGCTGAAATCGAACAGGTTGATTCCTGTAATGAGATCGGACGCGTGATTGAAAAACGGGGAGAAAAATAAACAGGGTCCGGTACGACCTTCCGAACGGCTGAAATTGAAGTGTATAAATACACGGTTTTTCGGGATTCCGGGGTCCCGGAACAAAATTCTCCGGAAATCACATCGAAAGTTCCTCGGGTCAGATAAAGCGGCCACGCAAAGTTTGAGCACCAACGGAAGACATTTGGAGGTGACAGTGTGCCACAAACCAGCATTCGCCGAAACTCGGATTATCGTGAAAAATGTGTTAAAGCTCGTTATTTGAGGCTGAAATCGAATAGGTTGATTTCTGAAATGAGCTCGGACGCGTGATTGCAAAAAAGGAAAAAAAGAAACAGGGTCCGGTACGACCTTCCGAACGGCGGAAATTGAAGTGTATAATACACGGTTTTTCGGGATTCCAAGGTCCCGGAAAAAAATTCTCCGGAAATCACATAGAAAGTTTCTCGGGTCAGATAAAGCGGTCACGCAAAGTTTTAGCACCAACGGAAGAAATTTGGGGGTGCCGGTGTGCCAAAAACCAGCATTCGCCGAAACTCGGATTATCGTGAAAATGTGTTAAAGCTCGTTATTTGAGGCTGAAATCGAACAAGATGATTCCTGAAATCGAACAGGTTGATTCCTGAAATGAGCTCGGACGCGTGATTGAAAAACAGGGAGAAAAAGAAACAGGGTCCGGTACGACCTTCCGAACGGCTGAAATTGAAGTGTATAATACACGGTTTTTCGGGATTCTGGGGCCCCGAAACAAAATTTTCCGGAAATCATATAGAAAGTTCATCGGGTCAGATAAAGCGGCCACGCAAAGTTGAGCACCAACGGAAGACATTTGGGGGGGGCCGGTATGCCACAAACCAGCATTCGCCGAAACTCGGAATATCGTGAAAAATGTGTTAAAGCTCGTTATTTGAGGCTGAAATCGAACAAGATGATTCCTGAAATCGAACAGGTTGATTCCTGAAATGAGCTCGGACGCGTGATTTAAAAACAGGGTGAAAGAGAAACAGGGTCCGGTACGACCTTCCGAACGGCTGAAATTGAAGTGTATAATACACGGTTTTTCGAGTTCCGGGGTCCCGGAACAAAATTCTCTGGAAATCACATAGAAAGTTCCTCGGGTCAGATAAAGCGGCCACCCAAAGTTTTAGCACCAACGGAAGACATTTGGGGGTGCCGGTGTGCACAAAACAAAGATTCGCCGAAACTCGGATTATCGTGAAAAATGTGTTAAAGCTCGTTATTTGAGGCTGAAATCGAACAGGTTGATTCCTGAAATCGAACAGGTTGATTCCTGAAATGAGCTCGGACGTGTTATTGAAAAACAGGGAGAAAAAGAAACAGGGTCCGGTACGACCTTCCGAACGGCTAAAATTGAAGTGTATAAATACACGGTTTTTCGGGATTCCGAAACAAAATTCTCCGGAAATCATATAGAAAGTTCATCGGGTCAGATAAAGCGTCCACGCAAAGTTTGAGCACCAACGGAAGACATTTGGGGGTGCCGGTGTGCCACAAATCAGCATTCGCCGAAATTCGGATTATCGTGAAAAAGTGTTAAAGGTCGTTATTTGAGGTCGAAATCGAACAGTTGATTCTGAAATGAGCTCGGACGCGTGATTGAAAAACAGGGAGAAAAAGAAACAGGGTCCGCACGACCTTCCGAACGGCCTGAAATTGAAGTTGTATAATACACGGTTTTCGGGATTAGGGGTCCCGGAACAAAATTCTCCGGAAATCACATAGAAAGTTTCTCGGGTCAGATAAAGCGGCCACGCAAAGTTTAAGCACCAACGGAAGACATTTGGGGGTGCCGGTGTGCCACAAACCAGCATTCGCCGAAATTCGGATTATCGTGAAAAATGTGTTAAAGCTCGTTATTCGAGGCTGAAATCGAACAAGTTGATTCCTGAAATCGAAAAAGTTGATTATCGAAATGAGCTCGGACGCGTGATTGAAAAACAGGTGAAAAAGAAACAGTGGGGGTCGACGACCTTCCGTATTTGAAATTGAAGTGTATAATACACGGTTTTTCGGGATTCCAGGGTCCCGGAACAAAATTCTCCGGAAATCACATAGAAAGTTCCTCGGGTCAGATTAAGCGGCCACGCAATGTTTAATCACCAACGGAAGACATTTGGGGGTGCCGGTGTGCCACAAACCAGCATTTGCCGAAACTCGGATCATTGTGAAAAATGTGTTAAAGCACGTTATTTGAGGCTGAAATCGAACTGGTTGATTCCTGAAAACAGCTCGGACGCGTGATTAAAAACAGGGAGAAAAAGAAACAGGGTCCTGTACGACCTTCCGAACGGCTGAAATTGAAGTGTATAATACACGGTTTTGAATTCGGGTCCCGGAACAAAATTCTCGGAAATCACATAGAAAGTTCCTCGGGTCAGATAAAGCGGCCACGCAAAGTTTGAGCACCAACGGAAGATATTTGTAGGTGCCGGTGTGCCACAAACCAGCATTCACCGAAACTCGGATTATCGTGAAAAATGTGTTAAAGCTCGTTATTGAGGGAAATCGAACAAAGGTTGATTCTCGTAATGAGATCGGACGCGTGATTGAAAAACAGGAGAAAAATAAACAGGTCCGTGCGACCTTCCGAACGGTGAAATTGAAGTGTATAATACACGGTTTTCGGGATTCCAAGGTCCCGGAACAAAATTCTCCGGAAATCACATAGAAGTTCCTCGGGTCGATAAAGCGGCCACGCAAAGTTTGAGCACCAACGGAAGACATTTGGAGGTGCCGGTGTGCCACAAACCAGCATTCACCGAAACTCGGATTATCGTGAAAAATGTGTTAAAGCTCGTTATTTGAGGCTGAAATCGAACAGGTTGATTCCTGTAATGAGATCGGACGCGTGATTGAAAAACAGGGAGAAAAATAAATGTGGTCCGTACGACCTTCCGAACGGCAGTGAAATTGAAGTGTATAATACACGGTTTTCGGGATTTCGGGGTCCCGGAACAAAATTCTCCATAAATCACATAGAAAGTTCCTCGGGTCAGATAAAGCGGCCACGCAAAGTTTTAGCACCAACGGAAGACATTTGGGGGTGCCGGTGTGCCACAAACCAGCATTCACCGAAACTCGGATTATCGTGAAAAATGTGTTAAAGCTCGTTATTTGAGGTGAAATCGAACAAAGTTGATTCTGAAATTGAACAGTTGATTCTGAAATGAGCTCGGACGTGTTATTGAAAAACAGGAGAAAAAGAAACAGGTCCAGATTTACGACCTTCCGAACGGCATTTGAAATTGAAGTGTATAAATACACGGTTTTTCGGGATTCCGGAACAAAATTCTCCGGAAATCATATAGAAAGTTCCTCGGGTCAGATAAAGCGGCCACCCAAAGGTGAGCACCAACGGAAGACATTTGGGGGTGCCGGTATGCCACAAAACCAAAGAATCGCCGAAACTCGGTTTATCGTGAAAAATGTGTTAAAGCTCGTTATTTGAGGTTGAAATCGAACAAGTTGATTCCTGAAATCGAAACGGTTGATTACTGAAATGAGCTCGGACGCGTGATTGAAAAACAGGTAGAAAAAGAAACAGTGGTCCGATGACGACATTCGACGAACTTTGAAATTGAAGTGTATAATACACGGTTTTCGGGATTCGGGTTCCCGGAACAAAATTATCCGGAAATCACATAGAAAGTTCCTCGGGTCAGATAAAGCGTCCATGCAAAGTTTGAGCACCAACGGAAGACATTTGGGGTGCCGGTGTGCCACAAACCAAAGATTCGCCGAAATTCGGATTATCGTGAAAAATGTGTTAAAGCTCGTTATTTGAGGTGAAATCGAACAGGTTGATTCCAGAAATGAGCTCGGACGCGTGATTGAAAAACGGGAGAAAAAGAAACAGGGTCCGGTACGACCTTCCGAACGGCCGAAATTGAAGTCTATAATACACGGTTTTCGAGATTAGGGATCCGGAAAAAAATACTCCGGAAATAACATAGAAAGTTTCTCGGGTCAGATAAAGCGGCCATGCAAAGTTTAATCCCCAACGGAAGACATTTGGGGGTGCCGAAGTGCCACAAACCAGCATTCGCCGAAACTCGGATAATCGTGAAAAATGTGTTAAAGCTCGTTATTTGAGGCTGAAATCGAACAGGTTGATTCCTGAAATCGAACAGGTTGATTCCTGAAATGAGCTCGGACGCGTGATTGAAAAACAGGGTGAAAAAGAAACAGGGTCCGACGACCTTCCGTATTTTGAAATTGAAGTGTATAATACACGGTTTTCGGGATTAGGGGTCCGGAACAAAATTCTCCGGAAATCACATAGAAAGTTTCTCGGGTCAGATAAAGCGGCCACGCAAAGTTTAAGCACCAACGGAAGACATTTGGGGGTGCCGCTGTGCCACAAACCAGCATTCGCCGAAATTCGGATTATCGTGAAAAATGTGTTGAAGGTCGTTATTCGAGGCCGAAATCGAACAGGTTGATTTCTGAAATCGAAAAGGTTGATTATCGAAATGAGCTCGGACGCGTGATTGAAAAACAGGGAGAAAAAGAAACAGGGTCCATCATTCGACCTTCCGTGACAATTTGAAATTGAAGTGTATAATACACGGTTTTTCGGGATTTCGGGGTCCCGGAACAAAATTCTCCGGAAATCACATAGAAAGTTCCCGGTCGAGAAAGCGGCCACGCAAAGTTTAAGCACCAACGGAAGACATTTGGGGGTGCGGTGTGCCTACAAACCAAAGATTCACGAAATTCGGATTATCGTGAAAAATGTGTTAAAGCTCGTTATTTGAGGTGAAATCGAACAGGTTGATTCCAGAAATGAGCTCGGACGCGTGATTGAAAAACAGGAGAAAAAGAAACAGAGTCCGACGACCTTCCGAACATTTGAAATTGAAGTGTATAAATACACGTTTTTCGGGATTAGGAACAAAATTCTCCGGAAATCATATAGAAAGTTCCTCGGGTCGTATAAAGCGGCCACGCAAAGTTGAGCACCAACGGAAGACATTTGGGGGTGCCGGTATGCCACAAACCAAAGAATCGCGAAACTCGGTTTATCGTGAAAAATGTGTTAAAGCTCGTTATTTGAGGTTGAAATCGAACATGTTGATTCCTGAAATCGAAATGGTTGATTACTAAAATGAGCTCGGACGCGTGATTGAAAAACAGGGTGAAAAAAAACAGTGGTCCTGACGACCTTCCGAACGGTGAAATTGAAGTGTATAATACACGGTTTTTCGGGATTCCGAGGTCCCGAAACAAAATTATCCGGACATCACATAGAAAGTTCCTCGGGTCAGATAAAGCGTCCACGCAAAGTTTGAGCACCAACGGAAGACATTTTGGGGTGCCGGTGTGCCACAAACCAAAGATTCGCGAAATTCGGATTATCGTGAAAAATGTGTTAAAGCTCGTTATTTGAGGCTGAAATCGAACAGGTTGATTCCTGAAATGAGCTCGGACGCGTGATTGAAAAACAGGGAGAAAAAGAAACAGAGTCCGGTACGACCTTCCGAACGGCTGAAATTGAAGTCGTATAATACACGGTTTTCGAGATTTAGGGATCCCGGAAAAAATACTCCGGAAATAACATAGAAAGTTTCTCGGGTCAGATAAAGCGGCCATGCAAAGTTTAAGCCCCAACGGAAGACATTTGGGGGTGCCGGTGTGCCACAAACCAGCATTCGCCGAAATTCGGATTATCGTGAAAAATGTGTTAAAGCTCGTTATTCGAGGTGAAATCGAACAAAGTTGATTCCTGAAATCGAAAAGGTTGATTACTGAAATGAGCTCGGACGCGTGATTGAAAAACAGGGTGAAAAAGAAACAGGTCGAAGACGACCTTCCGTGAATTTGAAATTGAAGTGTATAATACACGGTTTTTCGGGATTCCGGGGTCCCGGAACAAAATTCTCCGAAAATCACATAGAAAGTTCCCCGGGTCAGAAAAAGCGGCCACGCAAAGTTTAAGCACCAACGGAAGACATTTGGGGGTGCCGGTGTGCCACAAACCAGCATTCGCCGAAACTCGGATTATCGTGAAAAATGTGTTAAAGCACGTTATTTGAGGCTGAAATCGAACAGGTTGATTCCTGAAAAGAGCTCGGACGCGTGATTGAAAAACAGGGAGAAAAAGAAACAAGATCCGGTACGACCTTCCGAACGGCTAAAATTGAAGTGTATAATACACGGTTTTTCGGAATTCCAGGGTCCCGGAACAAAAATCTCCGGAAATCACATAGAAAGTTCCTCGGGTCAGATAAAGCGGCCACGCAAAGTTTGAGCACCAACGGAAGATATTTGTAGGTGCCGGTGTGCCACAAACCAGCATTCACCGAAACTCGGATTATCGTGAAAAATGTGTTAAAGCTCGTCATTTGAGGCTGAAATCGAACAGGTTGATTCCTGTAATGAGATCGGACGCGTGATTGAAAAACGGGGAGAAAAATAAAAGTGGTCCCACGACCTTCCGAACAATTTGAAATTGAAGTGTATAAATACACGGTTTTTCGGGATTCCGGGGTCCCGGAACAAAATTCTCCGGAAATCACATCGAAAGTTCCTCGGGTCAGATAAAGCGGCCACGCAAAGTTTGAGCACCAACGGAAGACATTTGGAGGTGACGGTGTGCCACAAACCAGCATTCGCCGAAACTCGGATTATCGTGAAAAATGTGTTAAAGCTCGTTATTTGAGGCTGAAATCGAATAGGTTGATTTCTGAAATGAGCTCGGACGCGTGATTGGAAAAAAGGAAAAAAAGAAACAGGGTCCGGTACGACCTTCCGAACGGCTGAAATTGAAGTGTATAATACACGGTTTTTCGGGATTCAAGGTCCCGGAAAAAATTCTCCGGAAATCACATAGAAAGTTTCTCGGGTGAGATAAAGCGGCCACGCAAAGTTTTAGCACCAACGGAAGACATTTGGGGGTGGTGTGCAAAAACCAAAGATTCGCCTAAAACTCGGATTATCGTGAAAATGTGTTAAAGCTCGTTATTTGAGGCTGAAATCGAACAAGATGATTCCTGAAATCGAACAGGTTGATTCCTGAAATGAGCTCGGACGCGTGATTGAAAAACAGGGAGAAAAAGAAACAGGGTCCCGTACGACCTTCCGAACGGCTGAAATTGAAGTGTATAATACACGGTTTTTCGGGATCCTGGGGCCCCGAAACAAAATTTTCCGGAAATCATATAGAAAGTTCATCGGGTCAGATAAAGCGGCCACGCAAAGTTGAGCACCAACGGAAGACATTTGGGGGGGCCGGTATGCCACAAACCAGCATTCGCCGAAACTCGGAATATCGTGAAAAATGTGTTAAAGCTCGTTATTTGAGGCTGAAATCGAACAAGATGATTCCTGAAATCGAACAGGTTGATTCCTAAAATGAGCTCGGACGCGTGATTTAAAAACAGGGTGAAAGAGAAACAGGGTCCGGTACGACCTTCCGAACGGCTGAAATTGAAGTGTATAATACACGGTTTTTCGGGATTCCGGGGTCCCGGAACAAAATTCTCTGGAAATCACATAGAAAGTTCCTCGGGTCAAATAAAGCGGCCACCCAAAGTTTTAGCACCAACGGAAGACATTTGGGGGTGCCGGTGTGCCACAAACCAGCATTCGCCGAAACTCGGATTATCGTGAAAAATGTGTTAAAGCTCGTTATTTGAGGCTGAAATCGAACAGGTTGATTCCTGAAATCGAACAGGTTGATTCCTGAAATGAGCTCGGACGTGTTATTGAAAAACAGAGAGAAAAAGAAACAGGGTCCGGTACGACCTTCCGAACGGCTAAAATTGAAGTGTATAAATACACGGTTTTTCGGGATTCCGGAACAAAATTCTCCGGAAATCATATAGAAAGTTCCTCGGGTCAGATAAAGCGTCCACGTAAAGTTTGAGCACCAACGGAAGACATTTGGGGGTGCCGGTGTGCCACAAACCAGCATTCGCCGAAATTCGGATTATCGTGAAAAAGTGTTAAAGGTCGTTATTTGAGGCTGAAATCGAACATGTTGATTCCTGAAATGAGCTCGAACGCGTGATTGAAAAACAGGGAGAAAAAGAAACAGGGTCCGGTACGACCTTCCGAACGGCTGAAATTGAAGTGTATAATACACGGTTTTTCGGGATTACGGGGTCCCGGAACAAAATTCTCCGGAAATCACATAGAAAGTTTCTCGGGTCAGATAAAGCGGCCACGCAAAGTTTAAGCACCAACGGAAGACATTTGGGGGTGCCGGTGTGCCACAAACCAGCATTCGCCGAAATTCGGATTATCGTGAAAAATGTGTTAAAGCTCGTTATTCGAGGCTGAAATCGAACAAGTTGATTCCTGAAATCTAAAAGGTTGATTACTGAAATGAGCTCGGACGCGTGATTGAAAAACAGGGTGAAAAAGAAACAGGGTCCAGTACGACCTTCCGTATTTATTTGAAATTGAAGTGTATAATACACGGTTTTTCGGGATTCCAGAGTCCCGGAACAAAATTCTCCGGAAATCACATAGAAAGTTCCTCGGGTCAGATAAAGCGGCCACGCAAAGTTTAAGCACCAACGGAAGACATTTGGGGGTGCCGGTGTGCCACAAACCAGCATTCGCCGAAATTCGGATTATCGTGAAAAATGTGTTAAAGCTCGTTATTTGAGGCTGAAATCGAACAGGTTGATTCCTGAAATGAGCTCGGACGCGTGATTGAAAAACAGGGAGAAAAAGAAACAGAGTCCGGTACGACCTTACGAACGGCTGAAATTGAAGTGTATAAATACACGGTTTTTCGGGATTCCGGAACAAAATTCTCCGGAAATCATATAGAAAGTTCCTCGGGTCAGATAAAGCGGCCACCCAAAGTTGAGCACCAACTGAAGACATTTGGGGGTGCCGGTATGCCACAAACCAGCAATCGCCGAAACTCGGTTTATCGTGAAAAATGTGTTAAAGCTCGTTATTTGAGGCTGAAATCGAACATGTTGATTCCTGAAATCGAAATGGTTGATTACTAAAATGAGCTCGGACGCGTGATTGAAAAACAGGGTGAAAAAGAAACAGGGTCCGGTACGACCTTCCGAACGGCTGAAATTGAAGTGTATAATACACGGTTTTTCGGGATTCCGAGGTCCCGAAACAAAATTATCCGGACATCACATAGAAAGTTCCTCGGGTCAGATAAAGCGTCCACGCAAAGTTTGAGCACCAACGGAAGACATTTGGGGGTGCCGGTGTGCCACAAACCAGCATTCGCCGAAATTCGGATTATCGTGAAAAATGTGTTAAAGCTCGTTATTTGAGGCTGAAATCGAACAGGTTGATTCCTGAAATGAGCTCGGACGCGTGATTGAAAAACAGGGAGAAAAAGAAACAGAGTCCGGTACGACCTTCCGAACGGCTGAAATTGAAGCTGTATAATACACGGTTTTTCGAGATTCCGGGATCCCGGAAAAAAATACTCCGGAAATAACATAGAAAGTTTCTCGGGTCAGATAAAGCGGCCATGCAAAGTTTAAGCCCCAACGGAAGACATTTGGGGGTGCCGGTGTGCCACAAACCAGCATTCGCCGAAATTCGGATTATCGTGAAAAATGTGTTAAAGCTCGTTATTCGAGGCTGAAATCGAACAGGTTGATTCCTGAAATCGAAAAGGTTGATTACTGAAATGAGCTCGGACGCGTGATTGAAAAACAGGGTGAAAAAGAAACAGGGTCCAGTACGACCTTCCGTTCGGCTGAAATTGAAGTGTATAATACACGGTTTTTCGGGATTCCGGGGTCCCGGAACAAAATTCTCCGGAAATCACATAGAAAGTTCCTCGGGTCAGAAAAAGCGGCCACGCAAAGTTTAAGCACCAACGGAAGACATTTGGGGGTGCCGGTGTGCCACAAACCAGCATTCGCCGAAACTCGGATTATCGTGAAAAATGTGTTAAAGCACGTTATTTGAGGCTGAAATCGAAAAGTTGATTCTGAAAAGAGCTCGGACGCGTGATTGAAAAACAGGGAGAAAAAGAAACAAGATCCGGTACGACCTTCCGAACGGCTGAAATTGAAGTGTATAATACACGGTTTTTCGGAATTCCAGGGTCCCGGAACAAAAATCTCCGGAAATCACATACAAAGTTCCTCGGGTCAGATAAAGCGGCCACGCAAAGTTTGAGCACCAACGGAAGATATTTGTAGGTGCCGGTGTGCCACAAACCAGCATTCACCGAAACTCGGATTATCGTGAAAAATGTGTTAAAGCTCGTCATTTGAGGCTGAAATCGAACAGGTTGATTCCTGTAATGAGATCGGACGCGTGATTGAAAAACAGGGAGAAAAATAAACAGGGTCCGGTACGACCTTCCGAACGGCTGAAATTGAAGTGTATAATACACGGTTTTTCGGGATTCCGGGGTCCCGGAAAAAAATTCTCCGGAAATCACATCGAAAGTTCCTCGGGTCAGATAAAGCGGCCACGCAAAGATTGAGCACCAACGGAAGACATTTGGAGGTGACAGTGTGCCACAAACCAGCATTCGCCGAAACTCGGATTATCGTGAAAAATGTGTTAAAGCTCGTTATTTGAGGCTGAAATCGAATAGGTTGATTTCTGAAATGAGCTCGGACGCGTGATTGCAAAAAAAAAAAAGAAACAGTGGTCCGTGCACGACCTTCCGAACGGTCGAAATTGAAGTGTATAATACACGGTTTTTCGGGATTCCAAGGTCCCGGAAAAAAATTCTCCGGAAATCACATAGAAAGTTTCTCGGGTCAGATAAAGCGGTCACGCAAAGTTTTAGCACCAACGGAAGAAATTTGGGGGTGCCGGTGTGCCACAAACCAAAGATTCGCGAAACTCGGATTATCGTGAAAATGTGTTAAAGCTCGTTATTTGAGGTTGAAATCGAACAAGATGATTTCTGAAATCGAACAGGTTGATTCCTGAAATGAGCTCGGACGCGTGATTGAAAAACAGGGAGAAAAAGAAACAGGGTCCGGTACGACCTTCCGAACGGCTGAAATTGAAGTGTATAATACACGGTTTTTCGGGATTCTGGGGTCCCGAAACAAAATTTTCCGGAAATCATATAGAAAGTTCATCGGGTCAGATAAAGCGGCCACGCAAAGTTGAGCACCAACGGAAGACATTTGGGGGTGCCGGTATGCCACAAACCAAAGATTCGCGAAACTCGGAATATCGTGAAAAATGTGTTAAAGCTCGTTATTTGAGGATGAAATCGAACAAGATGATTCTGAAATCGAACACGGGTTGATTCTGAAATGAGCTCGGACGCGTGATTTAAAAACAGGGAGAAAGAGAAACAGTGGTCCGTCACGACCTTCCGAACGGCTGAAATTGAAGTGTATAATACACGGTTTTTCGGGATTCCGGGGTCCCGGAACAAAATTCTCTGGAAATCACATAGAAAGTTCCTCGGGTCAGATAAAGCGGCCACCCAAAGTTTTAGCACCAACGGAAGACATTTGGGGGTGCCGGTGTGCCACAAACCAGCATTCGCCGAAACTCGGATTATCGTGAAAAATGTGTTAAAGCTCGTTATTTGAGGCTGAAATCGAACAGGTTGATTCCTGAAATCGAACAGGTTGATTCCTGAAATGAGCTCGGACGTGTTATTGAAAAACAGGGAGAAAAAGAAACAGGGTCCGGTACGACCTTCCGAACGGCTAAAATTGAAGTGTATAAATACACGGTTTTTCTGGATTCCGGAACAAAATTCTCCGGAAATCATATAGAAAGTTCCTCAGGTCAGATAAAGCGTCCACGCAAAGTTTGAGCACCAACGGAAGACATTTGGGGGTGCCGGTGTGCCAAACCAAAGATTCACAAATTCGGATTATCGTGAAAAAGTGTTAATGGTCGTTATTTGAGGCTGAAATCGAACAGGTTGATTCTGAAATGAGCTCGGACGCGTGATTGAAAAACAGGGAGAAAAAGAAACAGGTCCTGTACGACCTTCCGAACGGTTGAAATTGAAGTGTGTATAATACACGGTTTTGGGATTTGAGTCCGGAACAAAATTCTCCGGAAATCACATAGAAAGTTTCTCGGGTCAGATAAAGCGGCCACGCAAAGTTTAAGCACCAACGGAAGACATTTGGGGGTGCCGGTGTGCTACAAACCAAAGATTCGCGAAATTCGGATTATCGTGAAAAATGTGTTAAAGCTCGTTATTCGAGGTGAAATCGAACAAGTTGATTCCTGAAATCTAAAAGGTTGATTACTGAAATGAGCTCGGACGCGTGATTGAAAAACAGGGTGAAAAAGAAACAGGGTCCAGACGACCTTCCGACGGCGCTGAAATTGAAGTGTATAATACACGGTTTTTCGGGATTCCAGTGTCCCGGAACAAAATTCTCCGGAAATCACATAGAAAGTTCCTCGGGTCATATAAAGCGGCCACGCAATGTTTAAGCACCAACGGGAGACATTTGGGGGTGCCGGTGTGCCATAAACCAGCATTTGCCGAAACTCGGATTATTGTGAAAAATGTGTTAAAGCACGTTATTTGAGGCTGAAATCGAACTGGTTGATTCCTGAAAACAGCTCGGACGCATGATTAAAAACAGGGAGAAAAAGAAACAGGGTCATGTACGACCTTCCGAACGGCTGAAATTGAAGTGTATAATACACGGTTTTTCGGAATTCCGGGGTCCCGGAACAAAATTCTCCGGAAATCACATAGAAAGTTCCTCGGGTCAGATAAAGCGGCCACGCAAAGTTTGAGCACCAACGGAAGATATTTGTAGGTGCCGGTGTGCCACAAACCAGCATTCACCGAAACTCGGATTATCGTGAAAAATGTGTTAAAGCTCGTTATTTGAGGCTGAAATCGAACAGGTTGATTCCTGTAATGAGATCGGACGCGTGATTGAAAAACAGGGAGAAAAATAAAAGTGGTCCCGCACGACCTTCCGAACGGTGAAATTGAAGTGTATAATACACGGTTTTTCGGGATTTCGGGGTCCCGAACAAAATTCTCCGGAAATCACATAGAAAGTTCCTCGGGTCGATAAAGCGGCCACGCAAAGTTTTAGCACCAACGGAAGACATTTGGGGGTGCCGGTGTGCCACAAACCAAAGATTTCGAAACTCGGATTATCGTGAAAAATGTGTTAAAGCTCGTTATTTGAGGCTGAAATCGAACAGGTTGATTCCTGAAATTGAACAGGTTGATTCCTGAAATGAGCTCGGACGTGTTATTGAAAAACAGGGAGAAAAAGAAACAGGTCCGATACGACCTTCCGAACAATTTGAAATTGAAGTGTATAAATACACGGTTTTTCGGGATTCGGAACAAAATTCTCCGGAAATCATATAGAAAGTTTCTCGGGTCGATAAAGCGGCCACCCAAAGTTGAGCACCAACGGAAGACATTTGGGGGTGCCGGTATGCCACAAACCAAAGAATCGCCGAAACTCGGTTTATCGTGAAAAATGTGTTAAAGCTCGTTATTTGAGGCTGAAATCGAACAAGTTAATTCCTGAAATCGAAACGGTTGATTACTGAAATGAGCTCGGACGCGTGATTGAAAAACAGGGTGAAAAAGAAACAGTGGTCCCACGACATTCGAACGGTGAAATTGAAGTGTATAATACACGGTTTTTCGGGATTACGGGGTCCGGAACAAAATTCTCCGGAAATCACATAGAAAGTTCCTCGGGTCGATAAAGCGTCCATGCAAAGTTTGAACACCAACGGAAGACATTTGGGGGTGCCGGTGTGCACAAACCAAAGATTCGCAAATTCGGATTATCGTGAAAAAGTGTTAAAGGTCGTTATTTGAGGCTGAAATCGAACAGGTTGATTCTGAAATGAGCTCGGACGCGTGATTGAAAAACAGGGAGAAAAAGAAACAGTGGTCAGTCACGACCTTCCGAACGGCCGAAATTGAAGTTGTATAATACACGGTTTTTCAGATTAGGGGTCCCGGAACAAAATTCTCCGGAAATCACATAGAAAGTTTCTCGGGTCAGATAAAGCGGCCACGCAAAGTTTAAGCACCAACGGAAGACATTTGGGGGTGCCGGTGTGCCACAAACCAGCATTCGCCGAAATTCGGATTATCGTGAAAAATGTGTTAAAGCTCGTTATTCGAGGCTGAAATCGAACAAGTTGATTCCTGAAATCTAAAAGGTTGATTACTGAAATGAGCTCGGACGCGTGATTGAAAAACAGGGTGAAAAAGAAACAGGGTCCAGTACGACCTTCCGTACGGCTGAAATTGAAGTGTATAATACACGGTTTTTCGGGATTCCAGGGTCCCGGAACAAAATTCTCCGGAAATCACATAGAATGTTCCTCGGGTCATATAAAGCGGCCACGCAATGTTTAAGCACCAACGGAAGACATTTGGGGGTGCCGGTGTGCCATAAACCAGCATTTGCCGAAACTCGGATTATTGTGAAAAATGTGTTAAAGCACGTTATTTGAGGCTGAAATCGAACTGGTTGATTCCTGAAAACAGCTCGGACGCGTGATTAAAAACAGGGAGAAAAAGAAACAGGGTCATGTACGACCTTCCGAACGGCTGAAATTGAAGTGTATAATACACGGTTTTTCGGAATTCCGGGGTCCCGGAACAAAATTCTCCGGAAATCACATAGAAAGTTCCTCGGGTCAGATAAAGCGGCCACGCAAAGTTTGAGCACCAACGGAAGATATTTGTAGGTGCCGGTGTGCCACAAACCAGCATTCACCGAAACTCGGATTATCGTGAAAAATGTGTTAAAGCTCGTTATTTGAGGTTTGAAATCGAAACGAAAGGTTGATTCCGTAATGAGATCGGACGCGTGATTGAAAAAAAGGGAGAAAAATAAATGGGGTCCAGACGACCTTCCGAACGGTGAAATTGAAGTGTATAATACACGGTTTTTCGGGATTTCGGGGTCCCGAACAAAATTCTCCGGAAATCACATAGAAAGTTCCTCGGGTCGATAAAGCGGCCACGCAAAGTTTGAGCACCAACGGAAGACATTTGGGGGTGCGGTGTGCTACAAACCAAAGATTCGCCGAAACTCGGATTATCGTGAAAAATGTGTTAAAGCTCGTTATTTGAGGTGAAATCGAACAAAGGTTGATTCTGAAATTGAACAAGGTTGATTCTGAAATGAGCTCGGACGTGTTATTGAAAAACAGGAGAAAAAGAAACAGTGGTCCTAAAAGACGACCTTCCGAACAATTTGAAATTGAAGTGTATAAATACACGGTTTTTCGGGATTCCGGAACAAAATTCTCCGGAAATCATATAGAAAGTTTCTCGGGTCAGATAAAGCGGCCACCCAAAGGTGAGCACCAACGGAAGACATTTGGGGGTGCCGGTATGCCACAAACCAGCAATCGCCGAAACTCGGTTTATCGTGAAAAATGTGTTAAAGCTCGTTATTTGAGGCTGAAATCGAACAAGTTAATTCCTGAAATCGAAACGGTTGATTACTGAAATGAGCTCGGACGCGTGATTGAAAAACAGGGTGAAAAAGAAACAGTGGTCGTGACGACATTCCGAACGGTGAAATTGAAGTGTATAATACACGGTTTTTCGGGATTCCGGGGTCCCGGAACAAAATTATCCGGAAATCACATAGAAAGTTCCTCGGGTCAGATAAAGCGTCCATGCAAAGTTTGAACACCAACGGAAGACATTTGGGGGTGCCGGTGTGCCACAAACCAAAGATTCACGAAATTCGGATTATCGTGAAAAAGTGTTAAAGGTCGTTATTTGAGGTGAAATCGAACAAAGGTTGATTCTGAAATGAGCTCGGACGCGTGATTGAAAAACAGGGAGAAAAAGAAACAGTGGTCCGTCATACGACCTTCCGAACGGTCGAAATTGAAGTTGTATAATACACGGTTTTTCAGATTAGGGGTCCCGGAACAAAATTCTCCGGAAATCACATAGAAAGTTTCTCGGGTCGGATAAAGCGGCCACGCAAAGTTTAAGCACCAACGGAAGACATTTGGGGGTGCCGGTGTGCCAAACCAAAGATTCGCCGAAATTCGGATTATCGTGAAAAATGTGTTAAAGCTCGTTATTCGAGGCTGAAATCGAACAAGTTGATTCCTGAAATCTAAAAGGTTGATTACTGAAATGAGCTCGGACGCGTGATTGAAAAACAGGGTGAAAAAGAAACAGGGTCCAGTACGACCTTCCGTACGGCTGAAATTGAAGTGTATAATACACGGTTTTTCGGGATTCCGGGGTCCCGGAACAAAATTCTCCGGAAATCACATAGAAAGTTCCTCGGGTCATATAAAGCGGCCACGCAATGTTTAAGCACCAACGGAAGACATTTGGGGGTGCCGGTGTGCCATAAACCAGCATTTGCCGAAACTCGGATTATTGTGAAAAATGTGTTAAAGCACGTTATTTGAGGCTGAAATCGAACTGGTTGATTCCTGAAAACAGCTCGGACGCGTGATTAAAAACAGGGAGAAAAAGAAACAGGGTCATGTACGACCTTCCGAACGGCTGAAATTGAAGTGTATAATACACGGTTTTTGATTCAGGGTCCGGAACAAAATTCTCCGGAAATCACATAGAAAGTTCCTCGGGTCAGATAAAGCGGCCACGCAAAGTTTGAGCACCAACGGAAGATATTTGTAGGTGCCGGTGTGCCACAAACCAGCATTCACCGAAACTCGGATTATCGTGAAAAATGTGTTAAAGCTCGTTATTTGAGGCTGAAATCGAACAGGTTGATTCCTGTAATGAGATCGGACGCGTGATTGAAAAAAAGGGAGAAAAATAAACAGGGTCCGGTACGACCTTCCGAACGGCTGAAATTGAAGTGTATAATACACGGTTTTTCGGGATTTCGGGGTCCCGGAACAAAATTCTCAGGAAATCACATAGAAAGTTCCTCGGGTCAGATAAAGCGGCCACCCAAAGTTTTAGCACCAACGGAAGACATTTGGGGGTGCCGGTGTGCCACAAACCAGCATTCGCCGAAACTCGGATTATCGTGAAAAATGTGTTAAAGCTCGTTATTTGAGGCTGAAATCGAACAGGTTGATTCCTGAAATTGAACAGGTTGATTCCTGAAATGAGCTCGGACGTGTTATTGAAAAACAGGGAGAAAAAGAAACAGGTCCGCACGACCTTCCGAACTTGAAATTGAAGTGTATAAATACACGGTTTTTCGGGATTCCGGAACAAAATTCTCCGGAAATCATATAGAAAGTTTCTCGGGTCAGATAAAGCGGCCACCCAAAGGTGAGCACCAACGGAAGACATTTGGGGGTGCCGGTATGCCACAAACCAGCAATCGCCGAAACTCGGTTTATCGTGAAAAATGTGTTAAAGCTCGTTATTTGAGGTTGAAATCGAACAAGTTAATTCTGAAATCGAAACGGTTGATTCTCGAAATGAGCTCGGACGCGTGATTGAAAAACAGGGAGAAAAAGAAACAGGTCCGATACGACATTCGAACGGTGAAATTGAAGTGTATAATATACGGTTTTTCGGGATTCCGGGGTCCCGGAACAAAATTATCCGGAAATCACATAGAAAGTTCCTCGGGTCAGATAAAGCGTCCATGCAAAGTTTGAACACCAACGGAAGACATTTGGGGGTGCCGGTGTGCCACAAACCAGCATTCGCCGAAATTCGGATTATCGTGAAAAAGTGTTAAAGGTCGTTATTTGAGGCTGAAATCGAACAGGTTGATTCCTGAAATGAGCTCGGACGCGTGATTGAAAAACAGGAAGAAAAAGAACAGGTCCGCACGACCTTCCGAACGGGTGAAATTGAAGTTGTATAATACACGGTTTTCAGATTCGGGGTCCCGGAACAAAATTCTCGGAAATCACATAGAAAGTTTCTCGGGTCAGATAAAGCGGCCACGCAAAGTTTAAGCACCAACGGAAGACATTTGGGGGTGCCGGTGTGCCACAAACCAAAGATTCGCGAAACTCGGATTATCGTGAAAAATGTGTTAAAGCTCGTTATTTGAGGTGAAATCGAACAGGTTGATTCCTGAAATCGAACAGGTTGATTCCTGAAATGAGCTCGGACGTGTTATTGAAAAACAGAGAGAGAAAAAGAAACAGGTCCCATTACGACCTTCCGAACTATTTGAAATTGAAGTGTATAAATACACGGTTTTTCGGGATTTCGGAACAAAATTCTCCGGAAATCATATAGAAAGTTTCTCGGGTCAGATAAAGCGGCCACCCAAAGGTGAGCACCAACGGAAGACATTTGGGGGTGCCGGTATGCCACAAACCAAAGAATCGCCGAAACTCGGTTTATCGTGAAAAATGTGTTAAAGCTCGTTATTTGAGGTTGAAATCGAACAAGTTGATTCCTGAAATCGAACAGGTTGATTCTTGAAATGAGCTCGGACGCGTGATTGAAAAACAGGTAGAAAAAGAAACAGTGGTCCGATACGACATTCGAACGGTGAAATTGAAGTGTATAATACACGGTTTTCGGGATTAGGGGTCCGGAACAAAATTATCCGGAAATCACATAGAAAGTTCCTCGGGTCGATAAAGCGTCCATGCAAAGTTTGAGCACCAACGGAAGACATTTGGGGTGCCGGTGTGCCACAAACCAAAGATTCGCCGAAATTCGGATTATCGTGAAAAATGTGTTAAAGCTCGTTATTTGAGGTTGAAATCGAACAAGTTGATTCCTGAAATGAGTTCGGACGCGTGATTGAAAAACAGGGAGAAAAAGAAACAGGGTCCGGTACGACCTTCCGAACGGCTGAAATTGAAGTGTATAATACACGGTTTTCGGGATTCCGGGTCCCGGAACAAAATTCTCCGGAAATCACATAGAAAGTTTCTCGGGTCGGATAAAGCGGCCACGCAAAGTTTGAGCACCAACGGAAGACATTTGGGGGTGCGGTGTGCCACAAACCAAAGATTCGCCGAAATTCGGATTATCGTGAAAAATGTGTTAAAGCTCGTTATTCGAGGCCGAAATCGAACGGGTTGATTCCGAAATCGAAAAGGTTGATTCTGAAATGAGCTCGGACGCGTGATTGAAAAACAGGGTGAAAAAGAAACAGGTCCGAGACGACCTTCCGTGACGGTGAAATTGAAGTGTGTAATACACGGTTTTTCAGATTCGGGGTCCCGGAACAAAATTCTCCGGAAATCACATAGAAAGTTCCTCGGGTCGAATAAAGCGGCCACGCAAAGTTTGAGCACCAACGGAAGACATTTGGGGGTGCGGTGTGTGCGTAGAAACCAAAGATTCGAAACTCGGATTATTGTGAAAAATGTGTTAAAGCACGTTATTTGAGGCTGAAATCGAACAGGTTGATTCTGAAAAGAGCTCGGACGCGTGATTGAAAAACAGGGAGAAAAAGAAACAGGGTCCTGTACGACCTTCCGAACGGCTGAAATTGAAGTGTATAATACACGGTTTTGAATTCGGGGTCCCGGAACAAAATTCTCCGGAAATCACATAGATAGTTCCTCGGGTCGTATAAAGCGGCCACGCAAAGTTTGAGCACCAACGGAAGACATTTGGGGGTGCCGGTGTGCCACAAACAAACATTCACCGAAACTCGGATTATCGTGAAAAATGTGTTAAAGCTCGTTATTTGAGGTGAAATCGAACAAAGGTTGATTCTGTAATGAGATCGGACGCGTGATTGAAAAACAGGAGAAAAATAAAAAGGGTCCGGCACGACCTTCCGAACGGTGAAATTGAAGTGTATAATACACGGTTTCGGGATTAGGGGTCCCGGAACAAAATTTTCCGGAAATCACATAGAAAGTTCCTCGGGTCAGATAAAGCGGCCACGCAAAGTTTGAGCACCAACGGAAGACATTTGGAGGTGTCGGTATGCCACAAACCAAAGATTCGCCGAAACTCGGATTATCGTGAAAAATGTGTTAAAGCTCGTTATTTGAGGTGAAATCGAACAGGTTGATTCCTGAAATGAGCTCGGACGCGTGATTGAAAAACAGGGAGAAAAAGAAACAGGTCCGATTACGACCTTCCGAACGGTGAAATTGAAGTGTATAATACACGGTTTTTCGGGATTCCGGGGTCCCGGAACAAAATTCTCAGGAAATCACATAGAAAGTTTCTCGGGTCAGATAAAGCGGCCACGCAAAGTTTAAGCACCAACGGAAGACATTTGGGGGTGCCGGTGTGCCACAAACCAAGATTCACGAAATTCGGATTATCGTGAAAAATGTGTTAAAGCTCGTTATTCGAGGTGAAATCGAACAGTTGATTCTGAAATCGAAAAGGTTGATTACTGAAATGAGCTCGGACGCGTGATTGAAAAACAGGTAGAAAAAAAAACAGTGGTCCGATCACGATCTTAAATGCGGTGAAATTGAAGTGTGTAATACACGGTTTTTCGGGATTCCGGGGTCCCGGAACAAAATTTTCCGGAAATCACATAGAAAGTTCCTCGGGTCAGATAAAGCGGCCACCCAAAGTTTTAGCACCAACGAAAGACATTTGGGGTGCGGTGTGCCACAAACCAAAGATTCGCCGAAACTCGGATTATCGTGAAAAATGTGTTAAAGCTCGTTATTTGAGGTGAAATCGAACAAAGTTGATTCTGAAATGAGCTCGGACGCGTGATTGAAAAACAGGGAGAAAAAGAAACAGGGTCGATGCGATCTTCCGAACTATTTGAAATTGAAGTGTATAATACACGGTTTTTCGGGATTCCGGGGTCCCGGAACAAAATTTTCCGGAAATCACACCGAAAGTTCCTCGGGTCAGATAAAGCGGCCACGCAAAGTTTGAGCACCAACGGAAGACATTTGGAGGTGACACCGCCACAAACCAAAGATTTGCCGAAACTCGGATTATCGTGAAAAATGTGTTAAAGCTCGTTATTTGAGGCTGAAATCGAACAGGTTGATTCCTGAAATGAGCTCGGACGCGTGATTGAAAAACAGGGAGAAAAAGAAACAGGTTCGGTACGACCTTCCGAACGGCTGAAATTGAAGTGTATAATACACGGTTTTCGGGATTCCAGGGTCCCGGAACAAAATTCTCCGGAAATCACATAGAAAGTTCCTCGGGTCAGATAAAGCGGCCACGCAAAGTTTGAGCACCAACGGAAGACATTTGGGGGTGCCGGTGTGCCACAAACCAGCATTCGCCGAAACTCGGATTATCGTGAAAAATGTGTTAAAGCTCGTTATTTGAGGTGAAATCGAACAAAGGTTGATTCCGAAATGAGCTCGGACGTGTGATTGAAAAACAGGGAGAAAAAGAAACAGGGTCCGGTACGACCTTCCGAACGGCTGAAATTGAAGTGTATAATACACGGTTTTTCGGGATTCCGGGATCCCGGAACAAAATTCTCCGGAAATCACAAAGAAATTTCCTCGGGTCAGGTAAAGCGGCCACGCAAAGTTTGAGCACCAACGGAAGACATTTGGGGGTGCCGGTGTGCCGCAAACCAGCATTCGCCGAAACTCGGAGTATCGTGAAAAATGTGTTAAAGGTCGTTATTTGAGGCTGAAATCGAACAGGTTGATTCCTGAAATCGAAGAGGTTGATTCATGAAATGAGCTCAGACGCGTGATTGAAAAACAGGGAGAAAAAGAAACAGGGTCCGTTACTGTGACACCCTCACTTATCGCGGAAAAGTAAACACGTAATTCTAGAATAAAACTGCATGGATATGTTTGTAATAGGTTCAATTGGGTAAAAACCTGTAATTTTAAAACCTGAACCTGTTATAAAGATATCCAAATTGGAAGGTGTCAAACATACAAGGTCTAACTAGAAGTGTCATAACATAACCATCGCTAAAGTCGCGAATAGCAAATTATACAACCAAATGTAAAGAGGGAGACATATGTCCCTAAAATGTATGTGACATAAAAATATTTAAGGGTCACAATATAATAAAGTTAATCTAGGTTCCAAGGTTACTTTGCTCGCTAGCTCGTCCATGTACCCCATATATGCATCACCTACCTGTCATTCGCATTTTATACAAATACGAAAGCCACGGTCGAGTGGGGAGTAACTCCGAGTTCTCCGACCCACGAAATGTCATAATTAATATAACATGTAAACATAAGAATATGAATACGAATCACACAATGCCTTAGCTTATAGATGCTAGACAATCGTGCTTATCATGTGAACAACAATATAACGCCACATAGTCCTAGCATGTGAATACTAGACCGACTCATACTACACTATCATGTGAATCACATAACATCCAGGAATCCAAACTCTATCAACCATAGCCGGCTTGCATCTCACCTTCTATGATTCATAGAATCATCAAACAAGAAAGGGCAATATATCAAAGACAGGCATAAGTTCTTAGTCCCGTCAATAGTCACTCTGTAACTCGAGTCTATACCACGAGGTAGGGAAGGTAATCGAACCGGTATCTTGGCTCAGAGGTTCTATCAAAACATGGCCAAGACACAACACAACCCTAGCCTAAAATCTGCGCAGACCTAGACATGCGGATACACACCACCGCACCCAAGACCCACAATTTTTCTAAAACAAAGTGAGTACCCTAAGGAGTCCACCAAAGGGTTGGCTAGTACTTAAGCTGACCACTTACTATCAAAATAAGTAACGAGGTCATGCCCCAACTTGGATATAAACCCACCAAGTCAGGAACACAGAGGCTATTAAGCAGTGAACATACACTCGTCAAAGACTATAATGACCTATCTATGATGAAGGCCGAAATACTCACCTAGGACCTAGTCCCAGCTTGAATACTTTAGCCCACACCACACAAGACAAGTAGGATACCCAATTCAGCTGACAATCCAACAATATCTCCATTATCAATAATAATCCAAATTCCAGCTAACCGTTAATTTCATAATTCATGAGAACAAGCTAAAATGGCAAAGAGGCAACAAGACTGAAGTATAAGGCAGCCAATTCATCCAACAACCAACATGTGAAATGATAATTACAAATATCAAGACATAACATAAAATTTCCAATAACAACCAATCTCACCTCAAAGACAAACCCTCGACCCGAGTCCCGCGACGGGTCATCGGTCAAATCGAGGCTGACTGGTTTAAACCTAGTTTGACCAAACTCGTTCGGTCAATCTGGCCCAGCTCAGAGTCTTGGCCTACTTTGGCCCAAATAACAAAATTTATCACAATATAATTCTCATGCTATTTCTAATTTCTGTCATGTGAAAAACGAAAGTAACACATTATCAATCACCTAAACACTTAACAAACAACAGGCACAACATTAACTACTAATGTGACATTAATTCGTCGAGTAACTCGGAATAGTTACCTTACGCTAGCAAAGAGACAAGTAATAACTTGAGAAAGCTTCTAAAACCCAAAATTACTCTTCATCTTCAACCACATATGAGTCACCTAAAATAATTATGTGAAACGACGATATTAACGAATTATCGTTATATAAAATATGAGACGAAAATTAATTTAAATCAAAACATGTAAACATATTCATTAGCTACTGTCTTATGTTCATAAACCATTATGACCCTCCCTTTTGACAGGCATACCAAGAAAATTGTCACAACTTTTACGCCCTAGAAACAATCCCATAAAGCACCATTTTATCCGTCCCAAAATCGAGCCCAAACCACTGTCACGGCTCCCAAAACCGAGGCCAAAACAGCCCACACGACCTCCATTTCGATTGTCCCAAAAACATCGAAGGCGCACAAAACGGCACCAAAACAGAGTTCAATCAATCCTAAACCAGTCCTAAACCGAGTCAAAACAGTCCCAAAAATGTCCCAAAGTACTTGCAAAGCGGACTCAAAAAATGATCCTAATTTTCGCTGCACAATACCACAACTAAACAAGATCCCAAATAGCATCCCAAAACGATCTCTACATGTCAGTATACACCGTCTCAAATATACCACTTACTAGCTAGCATCCCAAATGATCCCTAGAGGTCAGTATACACCGTCTCAATCATCTCCACATATCAGTATACACCGTCTCAACTATACAACTGACTAATTAACATCCATAAGGATCCCTATATATAATTATACACCGTCTCAACTATAAAAAGACTAACTTGACTTTCAAAATACACATATTTAAGAAGTAATATTGAGTAACCTATCATTATTACCTTTTTCCGATTGAACTAATCATTTATGACTAACAAATATTCTACCAGACCGTCTATTTTAGTACATACAACCGTCTCATAATAAATAAAGCTGAAAATATAAATGGGTTTGTAAAAATACATGACGAAAATGAATTTTACTTACAACGGATTGACAGGAACGATGAAAGCAGCACTATGGAACGAAAATCATTGATAACGGATGACAAACGGAGTGGCAGAATCAATTTGAAATTAAAAAAAAATGAAAAGAACGAAAAAGAAGAAAAAGGCAGGGAGAAGAAGAATGCTGCGTGAGAAATGAGGGAGCAGCTTGCCTGCCTGCTATTTATTATACGTACGTTTCTTCGTCGTTAAGAAACTTCGATCGTTATTAAAACCGTTTCGAGTTAAATTAAACCGGTTTTGATTCGTTTTGACGGAAAATCAAATTATTCGTCAAACGCGATTTTCGAAAACGCTAAAGTTTTTAAACACGAGTTTACTAGAAAATTAAGTACCCATATGCCCTATATCCTAACTCATTTACCCAACGACCGTAAGAAATAGAAAATCCCATGTTTACGACTTTTCATCGAAATAACCTTTTATTAAAGAAAAGGTTCAAATATAGTTTAAATTACTTTTAAACATTTCCAAACTATCAAAAATAATTATATTACTTCAAAATAAAATAAAATTATATTTTATCGAATTATTATTATTTCAAATAAATTAATATTAAATTAAAGTTGATTTAAAATATTACTTTTAAAATATAATAACGGTCCAAATTTACGGGGTGTTACAATCACCCCATCTTTTAAAAAGTTTCGTCCTCGAAACTTGAAAGTATAAATGAAAGGTTATAAAAATAAAACTGGAATTGGAATCGGTAACCAAAACATTTTAAAGGTTATTTATCGTAAGAATCAAAATTCTTTCAAAAGTTTCAAATAAAATTTTCCGACAGAACCAGATTCTCATCAAAGGAACGGAAGTGCTCTCGTTACGTATTCAAGAACATCACATTCCAAATCAAAGATAAGGTCAAAAGGCAAATCATTTGTATAAATCAAAAATCAAAATACCTTCAAAAACATTAATGAAGAGTTTTCAAAATTATAAGTCTCATTCATGGAACGGAATTGCTCTTGTCGCGCACACAAGAACGTTAACTTTCCATGTCAAAGACAGATTTAAAATAAAAATCATTCGCCGATAAGCGCAGGGCAAGTTATTAGACGCCTTTAATAACGAGTCCTAACATCCCATCAACGTTAAAATCAGAAGAGAAAGGTAATTCGCTCAAATTTTCTTTTGCAAAAGCCAAAATAGAAATGAAGGTTTCACTTTTAAAACTCGAAAGGGAGTCAAACTTCTGAAAATGTAATATTAAACTTTGACAAAAAGGTCATAAATAGATCAAAGTTAACAGAAATTGGATAAAATTTAAAGAAATTTCGGGTCTAATAATTAAAATTACGATAAATGAGTTTATATTCAAGGAAGGAATAGGGAACTAAATCAAATTTTCATTTTCAAGTTTTCAAAAATAGGTTAGGTTTGCAGAAGTGACATAAACTTTTAAAAATGAATCAAAACTGGTAGCTTGAAAGTTTAGAAGTTGTACAAAAAGGAAAGTAACTTAGATAGCATAAAAACAAAGTATGTTAAGAGAGCTCAAACTTAAGCCTCAAGAGAGCTATAATGAATTTCATAGGGTAGAAATTGAAGTCAAAATTACAAGGATGTCAAAGATAGAGTTTCACAAGATACAAGTGTCAAACTTAAAGGAGGAGCAAGATGAAGCGAGGAAATGAGGTATAAACGGTAACGCTTATGATCAAGGAGAAAGGAAAATTAGACAACAAGGAAACTTAAGCAACATGTCAGGGTGTGAGACTAAAAGAGTCTAATCATAAAGATAACTAGTTAACAACCAGTAAGAGATATTAGAATTAGGGAGGTATTCAAGACAAGGAAATAACGAGTAAACTTTTATACTTAAGAATCAAATCCAACCAAAGTATGAACGAAAGGGAGGAAAACGATTAATGGTATGAAAGAGGATTTTAAGGCTTAATCCATACGCTTCCTAAAACTTAAGGTTCTTTCTAACAAGGTCACGCCTATTATGGTATTGTACCTCCATGACAAAACGACCAAATCCCAAACAAGGGTCAAGGTAAAATAAACGCCCGTTTAAGGGGTGATAAATCGGTTAGATACTTCTTCCACCTATCTTATCACATATTAGGATTTCCCTAAAGCAAATCTACCACTCAAGTATAAAAGCATCTCTTTATCTCAAGCACTCGACACAACCTCAATGTTTTAAAAATCAAAGAATAAATTGACAAAGACTTCTCAACAAAGTTCTCAAGAAACAACTAACACCCAAATCACATTCCCAATCTATACGGGATTGTTAACATCTAAAAATGGGTTTTCTTCCAAATTCAAATTCTAAACTTATCTCATGTTTACTCCTAAGGCGACGACGCTCAACCTACTAAGCTTTCAAATCCCAAACATAAACAACAAAGCTAAGTTCTATAACTTTAGTAACATAGGCAACTCATTCCTAACACAAAGAATCCACCAATCGATTATACTCACTTTGTCAAGGAACTAGGTATAAGAATCACTTAGTATGTCTCATCACATTACCTAAGTCTTTCTAACATCACGACTTCTCAAAGCCAGGGTTAAGGGTCAGACACAAACAATCTCCTCAAAAGTCGAATTTTCCAACCCAGGTCAACATTCCTCACAAGAAAGAGTACTATCATATGGCGTTAAGGGAGGATAAGCAAGGAACAAAAGACAAGTTAGGAGTACAAGCTTAGCTTATAAAGTAAAACAGAAGGGAGTTTAGAAGGAGGATAAGCACCAAGAGATTAAGAATAAGGCGAGATACAAAAAGAACGAGAAACATCTTCAAGGAAGTAGAAGCATTCTTCAAAGGTTGAACAAATCTTCAATCCTCAGCAATAGGCACTAAATCTTGATCTTCGTAAAATATAAGTGTCCTTTCAATGGAACGGAGATACTCTTGGCGATCACTCAAGAACATCAATATTCCCATTTCAAAGACATAAAAATACATTTTTACACCAACAAATGATAAAACTAATTATCAGACGTCTCCAATAACAAGTTTTAACACTAATTGACGTTAAAACCAGTGAAAAACATTAAAATATTTTCAAAACCTTTAGTTCAAAATTTTTTTTATAAAAAGGGTAATAACTCCATTAGCTATAGATAAGCTCACGGTCATTGATCCAAGAACGCAACAATTATAAAATGACAATCAACAAACAGGTTAGTACCTAACAAAGAGCAAACACAAAGAGACTACAACATAAGGTCCTAAGTCTACCCATCTTACCCATCTCTCAAGTTTATTATTTTAAGGTCAAGTTATTTATATTGGGGTGCACAAACGTGCGTCGGGATCAAATATGCTCTGATACCAACTGTGACACCCTCACTTATCGCGGAAAAGTAAACACGTAATTCTAGAATAAAAAGCGCATGGATATGTTTGTAATAGGTTCAATTGGGTAAAAACCTGTAATTTTAAAACCGAACTCGTTATAAAGATATCCAAATTGGAAGGTGTCAAACATACAAGGTCTAACTAGAAGTGTCATAACATAACCATCGCTAAAGTCGCGAATAGCAAATTATACAACCAAATGTAAAGAGGGAGACATATGTCCCTAAAATGTATGTGACATAAAAATATTTAAGGGTCACAATATAATAAAGTTAATCTAGGTTCCAAGGTTACTTTGCTCGCTAGCTCATCCATGTACCCCATATATGCATCACCTACCTGTCATTCGCATTTTATACAAATACGAAAGCCACAGTCAGTGGGGAGTAACTCCGAGTTCTCCCAGCCACGAAATGTCATAATTAATATAACATGTAAACATAAGAATATGAATACGAATCACACAATGCCTTAGCATATAGATGCTAGACAATCGTGCTTATCATGTGAACAACAATATAACGCCACATAGTCCTAGCATGTGAATACTAGACCGACTCATACTACACTATCATGTGAATCACATAACATCCAGGAGTCCAAACTCTATCAACCATAGCCGGCTTGCATCTCACCTTCTATGATTCATAGAATCATCAAACAAGAAAGGGCAATATATCAAAGACAGGCATAAGTTCTTAGTCCCGTCAATAGTCACTCTGTAACTCGAGTCTATACCACGAGGTAGGGAAGGTAATCGAACCGGTATCTTGGCTCAGAGGTTCTATCAAAACATGGCCAAGACACAACACAACCCTAGCCTAAAATCTGCGCAAACCTAGACATGCGGATACACACCACCGCACCCAAGACCCACAATTTTTCTAAAACAAAGTGAGTACCCTAAGGAGTCCACCAAAGGGTTGGCTAGTACTTAAGCTGACCACTTACTATCAAAATAAGTAACGAGGTCATGCCCCAACTTGGATATAAACCCACCAAGTCAGGAACACAGAGGCTATTAAGCAGTGAACATACACTCGTCAAAGACTATAATGACCTATCTATGATGAAGGCCGAAATACTCACCTAGGACCTAGTCCCGACTAGTCCCACTTGAATACTTTAGCCCACACCACACAAGACAAGTAGGATACCCAATTCAGGTGACAATCCAACACTATCTCCATTATCAATAATAATCCAAATTCCAGCTAACCGTTAATTTCATAATTCATGAGAACAAGCTAAAATGGCAAAGAGGCAACAAGACTGAAGTATAAGGCAGCCAATTCATCCAACAACCAACATGTGAAATGATAATTACAAATATCAAGACATAACATAAAATTTCCAATAACAACCAATCTCACCTCAAAGACAAACCCTCGACCCGAGTCCCGCGACGGGTCATCGGTCAAATCGAGGCTGACTGATTTAAACCTAGTTTGACCAAACTCGTTCGGTCAATCTGGCCCAGCTCAGAGTCTTGGCCTACTTTGGCCCAAATCACAAAATTTATCACAATATAATTCTCATACTATTTCTAATTTCTATCATGTGAAAAACGAAAGTAACACATTATCAATCACCTAAACACTTAACAAACAACAGGCACAACATTAACTACTAATGTGACATTAATTCGTCGAGTAACTCGGAATAGTTACCTTACGCTAGCAAAGAGACAAGTAATAACTTGAGAAAGCTTCTAAAACCCAAAATTACTCTTCATCTTCAACCACATATGAGTCACCTAAAATAATTATGTGAAAGGACGATATTAACGAATTATCGTTATATAAAATATGAGACGGAAATTAATTTAAATCAAAACATGTAAACATATTCATTAGCTACTGTCTTATGTTCATAAACCATTATGACCCTCCCTTTTGACAGGCATACCAAGAAAATTGTCACAACTTTTACGCCCTAGAAACAATCCCATAAAGCACCATTTTATCCGTCCCAAAACTGAGCCCAAACCAGCCTGTCACGGCTCCCAAAACCGAGGCCAAAACAGCCCACACGGCCTCCATTTCGATCGTCCCAAAAACAGTCAAGGTCGCACAAAAGCGGCACCAAAACAGAGTTCAATCAATCCTAAACCAGTCCTAAACCGAGTCAAAACAGTCCCAAAAATGTCCCAAAGTACTTGCAAAGCGGACTCAAAAACTTGATCTAATTTTGCACAATACCACAACTAAACAAGATCCCAAATAGCATCCCAAAACGATCTCTACATGTCAGTATACACCGTCTCAAATATACCACTTACTAGCTAGCATCCCAAATGATCCCTAGAGGTCAGTATACACCGTCTCAATCATCTCCACATATCAGTATACACCGTCTCAACTATACAACTGACTAATTAACATCCATAATGATCCCTATATATAATTATACACCGTCTCAACTATTAAACAGACTAACTTGACTTTCAAAATACACATATTTAACAAGTAATCTTGAGTAACCTATCATTATTACCTTTTTCCGATTGAACTAATCATTTATGACTAACAAATATTCTACCAGACCGTCTATTTTAGTACATACAACCGTCTCATAATAAATAAAGCTGAAAATATAAATGGGTTTGTAAAAATACATGACGAAAATGAATTTTACTTACAACGGATTGACAGAACGATGAAAGCAAAGACTATGGAACGAAAATCATTGATAACGGATGACAAACGGAGTGGCGAGAATCAATTTGAAATTAAAAAAATGAAAAGAACGAAAAAAAAGAAGAAAAAGGCGGGGAGAAGAAGAATGTTGCGTGAGAAATGAGGGAGCAGCTTGCCTGCCTGCTATTTATTATACGTACGTTTCTTCGTCGTTAAGAAACTTCGATCGTTATTAAAACCGTTTCAAGTTAAATTAAACCGGTTTTGATTCGTTTTAACGGAAAATCAAATTATTCGTCAAACGCGATTTTCGAAAACGCTAAAGTTTTTAAACACGAGTTTACTAGAAAATTAAGTACCCATATGCCCTATATCCTAACTCATTTACCCAACGACCGTAAGAAATAGAAAATCCCATGTTTACGACTTTTCATCGAAATAACCTTTTATTAAAGAAAAGGTTCAAATATAGTTTAAATTACTTTTAAACATTTCCAAACTATCAAAAATAATTATATTACTTCAAAATAAAATAAAATTATATTTTATCGAATTATTATTATTTCAAATAAATTAATATTAAATTAAAGTTGATTTAAAATATTACTTTTAAAATATAATAACGGTCCAAATTTACGGGGTGTTACAGTTACGACCTTCCGAACGGCTGAAATTGAAGTGTATTGTAATACACGGTTTTTCGGGATTCCGGGGTCCCGGAACAAAATTCTCCGGAAATCACATAGAAAGTTCCTCGGGTCAAATAAAGCGGCCACACAAAGTTTAAGCACCAACGGAAGACATTTGGAGGTGACAGTGTGCCACAAACCAGCATTCGCAGAAACTCGGATTATCGTGAAAAATGTGTTAAAGCTCGTTATTTGAGGCTGAAATCGAACAGGTTGATTCCTGAAATGAGCTCGGACGCGTGATTGAAAAACAGGGAGAAAAAGAAACAGGGTCCGGTACGACCTTCCGAACGGCTGAAATTGAAGTGTATAATACTCGGTTTTTCGGGATTCCAAGGTCCCGGAACAAAATTCTCCGGAAATCACATAGATAGTTCCTCGGGTCAGATAAAGCGGCCACGCAAAGTTTGAGCACCAACGGAAGACATTTGGGGGAGCCGGTGTGCCACAAACCAGCATTCGCTGCAACTCGAATTATCGTGAAAAATGTGTTAAAGCTCGTTATTTGAGGCTGAAATCGAACAGGTTGATTCCTGAAATCGAACAGGTTGATTCCTGAAATGAGCTCAGACGCGTGATTGAAAAACAGGAGAAAAAGAAACAGGTCCGAGACGACCTTCCGAACGGCTGAAATTGAAGTGTATAATACACGGTTTTTCGGGATTCGGGGTCCCGGAACAAAATTCTCCGGAAATCACATAGAAAGTTCCTCGGGTCAGATAAAGCGGGCACGCAAAGTTTGAGCACCAACGGAAGACATTTGGGGGTGCCGGTGTGCCACAAACCAGCATTCGCCGAAACTCGGATTATCGTGAAAAATGTGTTAAAGCTCGTTATTTGAGGCTGAAATCGAACAGGTTGATTCCTGAAATCGAACAGGTTGATTCCTGAAATGAGCTCGGACGCGTATTGAAAAAACAGGAGAAAAAGAAACAAGGTCCCGTACGACCTTCCGAACGGTGAAATTGAAGTGTATAATACACGGTTTTTCGGGATTCGGGGTCCCGGAACAAAATTCTCAGGAAATCACATAGAAAGTTCCTCGGGTCGATAAAGCGGCCACGCAAAGTTTGAGCACCAACGGAAGACATTTGGGGGTGCCGGTGTGCCACAAACCAGCATTCGCCGAAACTCGGATTATCGTGAAAAATGTGTTAAAGCTCGTTATTTGAGGCTGAAATCGAACAGGTTGATTCCTGAAATCGAACAGGTTGATTCCTGAAATGAGCTCGGACGCGTGATTGAAAAACAGGAGAAAAAGAAACAAGGTCCAGACGACCTTCCGAACAGTGAAATTGAAGTGTATAATACACGGTTTTTCGGGATTCCGGGGTCCCGGAACAAAATTCTCCGGAAATCACATAGAAAGTTCCTCGGGTCAGATAAAGGGGCCACGCAAAGTTTGAGCACCAACGGAAGACATTTGGGGGTGCCGGTGTGCCACAAACCAGCATTCGCCGAAACTCGGATTATCGTGAAAAATGTGTTAAAGCTCGTTATTTGAGGCTGAAATCGAACAGGTTGATTCCTGAAATGAGCTCGGACGCGTGATTGAAAAACAGGGAGAAAAAGAAACAGTGGTCCCACGACCTTCCGAACGGTGAAATTGAAGTGTATAATACACGGTTTTTCGGGATTCCAAGGTCCGGAACAAAATTCTCCGGAAATCACATAGAAAGTTCCTCGGGTCAGATAAAGCGGCCACGCAAAGTTTGAGCACCAACGGAAGACATTTGGGGGTGCCGGTGTTCCACAAACCAGCATTCGCCGAAACTCGGATTATCGTGAAAAATGTGTTAAAGCTCGTTATTTGAGGCTGAAATCGAACAGGTTGATTCCTGAAATCGAACAGGTTGATTCCTGAAATGAGCTCGGACGCGTGATTGAAAAACAGGGAGAAAAAGAAACAGGGTCCAAGACGACCTTCCGAACAATTTGAAATTGAAGTGTATATAATACACGGTTTTTCGGGATTCGGGGTCCCGGAATAAAATTCTCCGGAAATGACATAGAAAGTTCCTCGGGGCAGATAAAGCGGCCACGCAAAGTTTGAGCACCAACGGAAGACATTTGGGGTGCGGTGTGCCCAAACCAAAGATTCGCCTAAACGGGATTATCGTGAAAAATGTGTTAAAGCTCGTTATTTGAGGCCTGAAATCGAACAGGTTGATTCCTGAAATCGAACAGGTTGATTCCTGAAATGAGCTCGGACGCGTGATTGAAAAACAGGGAGAAAAAGAAACAAGGTCCGATACGACCTTCCGAACGGCTGAAATTGAAGTGTATACACGGTTTTTCGGGATTCCGGGGTCCCGGAACAAAATTCTCCGGAAATCACATAGAAAGTTACTCGGGTCAGATAAAGCGGCCACGCAAAGTTTGAGCACCAACGGAAGACATTTGGGGGAGCCGATGTGCCACAAACCAGCATTCGCTGCAACTCGAATTATCGTGAAAAATGTGTTAAAGCTCGTTATTTGAGGCTGAAATCGAACAGGTTGATTCCTGAAATCGAACAGGTTGATTCCTGAAATGAGCTCAGACGCGTGATTGAAAAACAGGGAGAAAAAGAAACAGGGTCCGGTACGACCTTCCGAACGGCTGAAATTGAAGTGTATAATAATACACGGTTTTTGGGATTCCGGGGTCCGGAACAAAATTCTCTCGGAAATCACATAGAAAGTTCCTCGGGTCGAGATAAAGCGGCCACGCAAAGTTTGAGCACCAACGGAAGACATTTGGGGGTGCCGGTGTGCCACAAACCAAAATTCGCCGAAACTCGGATTATCGTGAAAAATGTGTTAAAGCTCGTTATTTGAGGTAGAAATCGAACAGGTTGATTCCTGAAATCGAACAGGTTGATTCTGAAATGAGCTCGGACGCGTGATTGAAAAACAGGGAGAAAAAGAAACAAGGTCCGTGACGACCTTCGAAGTGAAATTGAAGTGTATAATACACGGTTTTTCGGGATTCCGGGGTCCGGAACAAAATTCTCCGGAAATCACATAGAAAGTTCCTCGGGTCAGATAAAGGGGCCACGCAAAGTTTGAGCACCAACGGAAGACATTTGGGGGCTGCCGGTGTGCCACAAACCAAGATTCGCCGAAACTCGGATTATCGTGAAAAATGTGTTAAAGCTCGTTATTTGAGGCTGAAATCGAACAGGTTGATTCCTGAAATGAGCTCGGACGCGTGATTGAAAAACAGGGAGAAAAAGAAACAGGGTCCGGTACGACCTTCCGAACGGCTGAAATTGAAGTGTGTAATACACGGTTTTCGGGATTCAAGGTCCCGGAACAAAATTCTCCGGAAATCACATAGATAGTTCCTCGGGTTAGATAAAGCGGCCACGCAAAGTTTGAGCACCAACGGAAGACATTTGGGGGTGCGGTGTTCCACAAACCAAAGATTCGCCGAAACTCGGATTATCGTGAAAAATGTGTTAAAGCTCGTTATTTGAGGTGAAATCGAACAGGTTGATTCCTGAAATGAGCTCGGACGCGTGATTGAAAAACAGGGAAAAAAGAAACAGGGTCCGATACGACCTTCCGAACGGTTGAAATTGAAGTGTATAATAATACACGGTTTTTGGGATTCGGGGACCCGGAAAAAATTCTCGGAAATGACATAGAAAGTTCCTCGGGCGGATAAAGCGGCCACGCAAAGTTTGAGCACCAACGGAAGACATTTGGGGGTGCCGGTGTGCCTACAAACCAAGATTCGCCGAAACGGGATTATCGTGAAAAATGTGTTAAAGCTCGTTATTTGAGGTCGAAATCGAACAAAGGTTGATTCTGAAATCGAACAGGTTGATTCTGAAATGAGCTCGGACGCGTGATTGAAAAACAGGGAGAAAAAGAAACAAGGTCCGGAACGACCTTCCGAACGGCTGAAATTGAAGTGTATAATACACGGTTTTTCGGGATTCCGGGGTCCCGGAACAAAATTCTCCGGAAATCACATAGAAAGTTCCTCGGGTCGATAAAGCGGCCACGCAAAGTTTGAGCACCAACGGAAGACATTTGGGGGTCTTTGGTGTGCCACAAACCAAAGATTCGCCGAAACTCGGATTATCGTGAAAAATGTGTTAAAGCTCGTTATTTGAGGTGAAATCGAACAGGTTGATTCCTGAAATGAGCTCGGACGCGTGATTGAAAAACAAGGAGAAAAAAAAAACAGTGGTCCGACGACCTTCCGAACGGCCGAAATTGAAGTGTATAATACACGGTTTTTCGGGATTCCAAGGTCCGGAACAAAATTCTCGAAAATCACATAGATAGTTCCTCGGGTCGATAAAGCGGCCACGCAAAGTTTGAGCACCAACGGAAGACATTTGGGGGTGCCGTGTGTGCCACAAATCAAAGCATTCGCCGAAACTCGGATTATCGTGAAAAATGTGTTAAAGCTCGTAATTTGAGGTTGAAATCGAACAAAGTTGATTCTGAAATGAGCTCGGACGCGTGATTGAAAAACAGGAGAAAAAAAAAGTGGTCCAGACGACCTTCCGAACGGCTCAAATTGAAGTGTATAATACACGGTTTTCGGGATTAGGGGTCTGGAACAAAATTCTCCGGAAATCACATAGAAAGTACCTCGGGTCAGATAAAGTGGCCACGCAAAGTTTGAGCACCAACGGAAGACATTTGGGGGTGCCGGTGTGCCACAAACCAGCATTCGCCGAAACTCGGATTATCGTGAAAAATGTGTTAAAGCTCGTTATTTGAGGCAGAAATCGAACAGGTTGATTCCTGAAATGAGCTCGGACGCGTGATTGAAAAACAGGGAGAAAAAGAAACAGGGTCCGGTACGACCTTCCGAACGGCTGAAATTGAAGTGTATAATACACGGTTTTTCGGGATTCCGGGGTCCCGGAAAAAATTCTCCGGAAATCACATAGAAAGTTCCTCGGGTCAGATAAAGCGGCCACGCAAAGTTTGAGCACCAACGGAAGACATTTGGAGGTGACAGTGTGCCACAAACCAGCATTCGCCAAAACTCGGATTATCGTGAAAAATGTGTTAAAGCTCGTTATTTGAGGCTCAAATCGAACAGGTTGATTCCTGAAATGAGCTCAGACGCGTGATTGAAAAACAGGGAGAAAAAGAAACAGGGTCCGGTACCACCTTCCGAACGGCTGAAATTGAAGTGTATAATACTCGGTTTTTCGGGATTCTGGGGTCCCGGAACAAAATTCTCCGGAAATCACATAGAAAGTTCCTCGGGTCAGATAAAGGGGCCACGCAAAGTTTGAGCACCAACGGAAGACATTTGGGGGTCTTTGGTGTGCCACAAACCAAAGATTCGCCGAAACTCGGATTATCGTGAAAAATGTGTTAAAGCTCGTTATTTGAGGTGAAATCGAACAGGTTGATTCCTGAAATGAGCTCGGACGCGTGATTGAAAAACAGGGAGAAAAAGAAACAGTGGTCCGAGACGACCTTCCGAACGGTGAAATTGAAGTGTATAATACACGGTTTTTCGGGATTCCAAGGTCCCGGAACAAAATTCTCCGGAAATCACATAGATAGTTCCTCGGGTCAGATAAAGCGGCCACGCAAAGCTTGAGCACCAACGGAAGACATTTGGGGGTGCCGGTGTTCCACAAACCAGCATTCGCCGAAACTCGGATTATCGTGAAAAATGTGTTAAAGCTCGTTATTTGAGGCTGAAATCGAACAGGTTGATTCTTGAAATCGAACAGGTTGATTCCTGAAATGAGCTCGGACGCGTGATTGAAAAACAGGAAGAAAAAGAAACAGGGTCCGGTACGACCTTCCGAACGGCTGAAATTGAAGTGTATAATAAATACACGGTTTTTCGGGATTCCGGGGTCCCGGAAAAAAATTCTCCGGAAATGACATAGAAAGTTCCTCGGGTCAGATAAAGCGGCCACGCAAAGTTTGAGCACCAACGGAAGACATTTGGGGGTGCCGGTGTGCCACAAACCAAAGCATTTGCCGAAACTGGGATTATCGTGAAAAATGTGTTAAAGCTCGTTATTTGAGGCTGAAATCGAACAGGTTGATTCCTGAAATCGAACAGGTTGATTCCTGAAATGAGCTCGGACGCGTGATTGAAAAACAGGGAGAAAAAGAAACAAGGTCCGGTACGACCTTCCGAACGGCTGAAATTGAAGTGTATACACGGTTTCTCGGGATTCCGGGGTCCCGGAACAAAATTCTCCGGAAATCACATAGAAAGTTCCTCGGGTCAGATAAAGCGGCCACGCAAAGTTTGAGCACCAACGGAAGACATTTGGGGGTGTCTTTGGTGTGCCCAAACCAAAGATTCGCCGAAACTCGGATTATCGTGAAAAATGTGTTAAAGCTCGTTATTTGAGGTGAAATCGAACAGGTTGATTCCTGAAATGAGCTCGGACGCGTGATTGAAAAACAGGGAAAAAAAAACAGTGGTCCGGTACGACCTTCCGAACGGCTGAAATTGAAGTGTATAATACACGGTTTTTCGGGATTCCAAGGTCCCGGAACAAAATTCTCCGAAAATCACATATATAGTTCCTCGGGTCAGATAAAGCGGCCACGCAAAGTTTGAGCACCAACGGAAGACATTTGGGGGTGCCGGTGTGCCACAAATCAGCATTCGCCGAAACTCGGATTATCGTTAAAAATGTGTTAAAGCTCGTAATTTGAGGCTGAAATCAAACAGGTTGATTCCTGAAATGAGCTCGGACGCGTGATTGAAAAACAGGGAGAAAAAGAAACAGGGTCCGGTACGACCTTCCGAACGGCTCAAATTGAAGTGTATAATACACGGTTTTTCGGGATTCCGGGGTCCCGGAACAAAATTCTCCGGAAATCACATAGAAAGTACCTTGGGTCAGATAAAGTGGCCACGCAAAGTTTGAGCACCAACGGAAGACATTTGGGGGTGCGGTGCCACAAACCAAAGATTCGCCGAAACTCGGATTATCGTGAAAATGTGTTAAAGCTCGTTATTTGAGGTTGAAATCGAACAGGTTGATTCCGAAATGAGCTCGGACGCGTGATTGAAAAACAGGGAGAAAAAGAAACAGTGGTCCCGTGACGACCTTCCGAACGGCTGAAATTAAAGTGTATAATACACTGTTTTTCGGTATTCCGGGGTCCCGGAACAAAATTCTCCGGAAATCGCATAGAAATTTCCTCGGGTCAGATAAAGCGGCCACGCAAAGTTTGAGCACCAACGGAAGACATTTGGGGGTGACAGTGTGCCACAAACCAACATTCGCCGAAACTCGGATTATCGTGAAAAATGTGTTAAAGCTCGTTATTTGAGGCTGAAATCGAACAGGTTGATTCCTGAAATGAGCTCGGACGCGTGATTGAAAAACAGGGAGAAAAAGAAACAGGTTCCGGTACAACCTTCCGAACGGCTGAAATTGAAGTGTATAATACACGGTTTTTCGGGATTCGGGGTCCCGGAACAAAATTCTCCGGAAATCACATAGAAAGTTCCTCGGGTCAGATAAAGCGGCCACGCAAAGTTTGAGCACCAACGGAAGACATTTGGGGGTGCTTGTGTGCCACAAACCAAGATTCGCCGAAACTCGGATTATCGTGAAAAATGTGTTAAAGCTCGTTATTTGAGGTGAAATCAAACAGGATGATTCTGAAATGAGCTCGGACGCGTGATTGAAAAACAGGGAGAAAAAGAAACAGTGGTCCGACGACAATCCGAACGGGTGAAATTGAAGTGTATAATACACGGTTTTTTGGGAGTCGGGGTCCCGAACAAAATTCTCCGGAAATCACATAGAAAGTTCCTCGGGTCGATAAAGCGGCCACGCAAAGTTTGAGCACCAACGGAAGACATTTGGGGGTGACAGTGTGCCACAAACCAAGATTCGCCGAAACTCGGATTATCGTGAAAAATGCGTTAAAGCTCGTTATTTGAGGTGAAATCGAACAAAGGTTGATTCCGAAATGAGCTCGACGCGTGATTGAAAAACAGGAGAAAAAGAAACAGGTCCCGGTACCACCTTTCGAACGGTGAAATTGAAGTGTATTATAATACACGGTTTTTCGGGATCCCAGGGTCCCGGAACAAAATTCTCCGAAATCACATAGAAAGTTCCTCGGGTCAGATAAAGCGGCCACGCAAAGTTTGAGCACCAACGAAAGACATTTGGGGGTCTTTGGTGTGCCTACAAACCAAAGATTCGCCGAAACTCGGATTATCGTGAAAAATGTGTTAAAGCTCGTTATTTGAGGTGAAATCAAACAAAGGTTGATTCCGAAATGAGCTCGGACGCGTGATTGAAAAACAGGGACAAAAAGAAACAGGGTCGTACGACAATCCGAACGGGTGAAATTGAAGTGTATTATAATACACGGTTTTTGGATTCCGGGGTCCGGAACAAAATTCCCGGAAATCACATAGAAAGTTCCTCGGGTAAGATAAAGCGGCCACACAAAGTTTGAGCACCAACGGAAGATATTTGGGGAGCGGTGTGCCACAAACCAAAGATTCGCCGCAACTCGAATTATCGTGAAAAATGTGTTAAAGCTCGTTATTTGATTCCCGAAATCGAAACGGGTTGATTCCGAAATCGAACAAAGGTTGATTCTGAAATGAGCTCGGATGCGTGATTTAAAAACAGGAGAAAAAGAAACAGGTCGTACGACCTTCCGAACGGCTCAAATTGAAGTGTATTATACACGGTTTTTCGGGATTCCGGGGTCCCGGAATAAAATTCTCCGGAAATCACATAGAAAGTTCCTCGGGTCAGATAAAGCGGCCACGCAAAGTTTGAGCACCAAGAAATGACATTTGGGGGTGCCGGTGTGCCACAAACCAGCATTCGCCGAAACTCGGATTATCGTGAAAAATGTGTTAAAGCTCGTTATTTGAGGTGAAATCGAACAGGTTGATTCCTGAAATGAGCTCGGACGCGTGATTGAAAAACAGGAGAAAAAAAACAGGTCCGCACGACCTTCCAAACGGCTCAAATTGAAGTGTATAATACACGGTTTTTCGGGATTCCGGGGTCCCGGAACAAAATTCTCCGGAAATCACATAGAAAGTTCCTCGGGTCAGATAAAGTGGCCACGCAATGTTTGAGCACCAACGGAAGACATTTGGGGGTGCCGGTGTGCCACAAACCAGCATTCGCCGAAACTCGGATTATCGTGAAAAATGTGTTAAAGCTCGTTATTTGAGGTGAAATCGAACAAAGTTGATTCTGAAATGAGCTCGGACGCGTGATTGAAAAACAGGGAGAAAAAGAAACAGGGTCAGGTACGACCTTCCGAACGGCTGAAATTGAATTGTATAATACACGGTTTTTCGGGATTCCGGGGTCCCGGAACAAAATTCTCCGGAAATCACATAGAATGTTCCTCGGGTCAAATAAAGCGGCCACGCAAAGTTTGAGCACAAACGGAAGACATTTGGAGGTGTCGGTATGCCACAAACCAGCATTCGCCGAAACTCGGATTATCGTGAAAAATGTTTTAAAGCTCGTTATTTGAGGTGAAATCGAACAAGGTTGATTCCGAAATGAGCTCGACGCGTGATTGAAAAACGGGGAGAAAAAGAAACAGGTCCGCGACCTTCCGAACGGCTGAAATTGAAGTGTATAATACACGGTTTTTCGGGATTCGGGGTCCCGGAACAAAATTCTCCGGAAATCACATAGAAAGTTCCTCGGGTCAGATAAAGCGGCCACGCAAAGTTTGAGCACCAACGGAAGACATTTGGAGGTGACAGTGTGCCACAAACCAGCATTCGCCGAAACTCGGATTATCGTGAAAAATGTGTTAAAGCTCGTTATTTGAGGTGAAATAGAACAGTTGATTCTGAAATGAGCTCGGACGCGTGATTGAAAAACAGGGAGAAAAAGAAACAGGTCCGTGACGACCTTCCGAACGGCCGAAATTGAAGTGTATAATACACGTTTTTTGGGATTCCAAGGTCCCGGAACAAAATTCTTCGGAAATCACATAGAAAGTTCCTCGGGTCGGATAAAGCGGCCACGCAAAGTTTGAGCACCAACGGAAGACATTTGGGGTTGCGGTGTGCCACAAACCAAAGATTTGCCGAAACTCGGATTATCGTGAAAAATGTGTTAAAGCTCGTTATTTGAGGCTGAAATCGAACAGGTTGATCCTTGAAATGAGCTCGGACGCGTGATTGAAAAACAGGGAGAAAAAGAAACAGGGTCTGTACGACCTTCCGAACGGCTGAAATTGAAGTGTATAATACACGGTTTTTCGGAATCCCGGGGTCCCGGGGTCCCGGAACAAAATTCTCCGGAAATCACATAGAAAGTTCCTCGGGTCAGATAAAGCGGCCACGCAAAGTTTAGCACCAACGGAAGACATTTGGGGCTGCCGGTGTGCCACAAACCAAAGATTCGCGAAACTCGGATTATCGTGAAAAATGTATTAAAGCTCGTTATTTGAGGTTGAAATCGAACAGGTTGATTCTGAAATGAGCTCGGACGCGTGATTGAAAAACAGGGAAAAAAGAAACAGTGGTCAGTGACGACCTTCCGAACGGTTGAAATTGAAGTTTATAATACACGGTTTTTCGGGATTCCAAGGTCCGGAACAAAATTCTCCGGAAATCACATAGAAGTTCCTCGGGTCGATAAAGCGGCCACGCAAAGTTTGAGCACCAACGGAAGACATTTGGGGGTGCCGGTGTGCCACAAACCAGCATTCGCCGAAACTCGGATTATCGTGAAAAATGTGTTAAAGCTCGTTATTTGAGGCTGAAATCGAACAGGTTGATTCCTGAAATGAGCTCGGACGCGTGATTGAAAAACAGGGAGAAAAAGAAACAGGGTCCGGTACGACCTTCCGAACGGCTGAAATTGAAGTTATAATACACGGTTTTTCGGGATTCCGGGGTCGCGGAACAAAATTCTCCGGAAATCACATAGATAGTTCCTCGGGTCAGATAAAGCGGCCACGCAAAGTTTGAGCACCAACGGAAGACATTTTGGGGTGCCGGTGTGCCGCAAACCAGCATTCGCCGAAACTCGGATTATCGTGAAAAATGTGTTAAAGCTCGTTATTTGAGGCTGAAATCGAACAGGTTGATTCCTGAAATCGAAAAGGTTGATTCATGAAATGAGCTCAGACGCGTGATTGAAAAACAGGGAGAAAAAGAAACAGGGTCCGGTACGACCTTCCGAACGGCTGAAATTGAAGTGTATAATACACGGTTTTTCGGGATTCCGGGGTCCCGGAACAAAATTCTCCGGAAATCACATAAAAAGTTCCTCGGGTCAGATAAAGCGGCCACGCAAAGTTTGAGCACCAACGGAAGACATTTGGAGGTGACAGTGAGCCACAAACCAGCATTCACCGAAACTCGGATTATCGTGAAAAATGTGTTAAAGCTCGTTATTTGAGGCTGAAATCGAACAGGTTGATTCCTGAAATGAGCTCGGACGCGTGATTGAAAAACAGGGAGAAAAAGAAACAGGGTCCGGTACGACCTTCCGAACGGCTGAAATTGAAGTTTATAATACACGGTTTTTCGGGAATCCAAGGTCCCGGAACAAAATTCTCCGGAAATCACATAGATAGTTCCTCGGGTCAGATAAAGCGGCCATCCAAAGTTTGAGCACCAACGGAAGACATTTTGGGGTGCCGGTGTGCCACAAACCAGCATTCGCCGAAACTCGGATTATCGTGAAAAATGTGTTAAAGCTCGTTATTTGAGGCTGAAATCGAACAGGTTGATTCCTGAAATAAGCTCGGACGCGTGATTGAAAAACGGGGAAAAAAGAAACAGGTCAGTCGACCTTCCGAACGGCTGAAATTGAAGTGTATAATACACGGTTTTTCGGGATTCCGTGGTCCGGGAACAAAATTCTCCGGAAATCACATAGAAAGTTCCCCGGGTCAGATAAAGCGGCCACGCAAAGTTTGAGCACCAACGGAAGACATTTGGAGGTGACAGTGAGCCACAAACCAGCATTCGCCGAAACTCGGATTATCGTGAAAAATGTGTTAAAGCTCGTTATTTGAGGCTGAAATCGAACAGGTTGATTCCTGAAATGAGCTCGGACGCGTGATTGAAAAACAGGGAGAAAAACAAACAGGGTCCGGTACGACCTTCCGAACTTTGAAATTGAAGTTTATAATACACGGTTTTCGGGATTAGGGGTCCCGGAACAAAATTTTCCGGAAATCACATAGAAAGTTCCTCGGGTCAGGTAAAGCGGCCACGCAAAGTTTGAGCACCAACGGAAGACATTTGGGGGTGCGGTGTGTGCATAAACCAAAGATTCATTTGAAACTCTGAGTATCGTGAAAAATGTGTTAAAGCTCGTTATTTGAGGCTGAAATCGAACAGGTTGATTCCTGAAATCGAAAAGGTTGATTCATGAAATGAGCTCAGACGCGTGATTGAAAAACAGGGAGAAAAAGAAACAGGGTCCGGTACGACCTTCCGAACGGCTGAAATTGAAGTGTATAAGACACGGTTTTTCGGGATTCCGGGGCCCCAGAACAAAATTCTCCGGAAATCACATAAAAAGTTCCTCGGGTCAGATAAAGCGGCCACGCAAAGTTTGAGCACCAACGGAAGACATTTGGAGGTGACAAGAGTGTGCCAAACCAAAGATTCATTTGAAACTCGGAGTATCGTGAAAAATGTGTTAAAGCTCGTTATTTGAGGCTGAAATCGAACAGGTTGATTCCTGAAATCGAAAAGGTTGATTCATGAAATGAGCTCAGACGCGTGATTGAAAAACAGGGAGAAAAAGAAACAGGGTCCGGTACGACCTTCCGAACGGCTGAAATTGAAGTGTATAATACACGGTTTTTCGGGATTCCAAGGTCCCGGAACAAAATTCTCCGGAAATCACATAGATAATTCCTCGGGTCAGATAAAGCGGTCACGCAAAGTTTGAGCACCAACGGAAGACATTTGGGGGTGCCGGTGTGCCACAAACCAGCATTCGCCGAAACTCGGATTATCGTAAAAAATGGGTTAAAGCTCGTTATTTGAGGCTGAAATTGAACAGGTTGATTCCTGAAATCGAACAGGTTGATTCCTGAAATGAGCTCGGACGCGTGATTGAAAAACAGGGAGAAAAAGAAACAAGGTCCGGTACGACCTTCCGAACGGCTCAAATTGAAGTGTATAATACACAGTTTTTCGGGATTCCGGGGTCCGGAACAAAATTCTCCGGAAATCACATAGAAAGTACTCGGGTCAGATAAAGCGGCCACGCAAAGTTTGAACAGCAACGGAAAACATTTGGGGGTGCTGGTGTGCCACAAACCAGCATTCGCCGAAACTCGGATTATCGTGAAAAATGTGATAAAGCTCGTTATTTGACGCTGAAATCAAACAGGGTGATTCCTGAAATGAGCTCGGACGCGTGATTGAAAAACAGGGAGAAAAAGAAACAGGGTCCGGTACGACCTTCCGAACGACTCAAATTGAAGTGTATAATACACGGTTTTTCGGGATTCCGGGGTCCCGGAACAAAATTTTCCGGAAATCACATAGAAAGTTCCTCGAGTCAGATAAAGTGGACACGCAAAGTTTGAGCACCAACGGAAGACATTTGGGGGTGCCGGTGGGCCACAATCTAGCATTCGCCGAAACTCGGATTATCGTGAAAAATGTGTTAAAACTCGTTATTTGAGGCTGAAATCGAACAGGTTGATTCCTGAAATCGAACAGGTTGATTCCAAAAATGAGCTCGGACGCGTGATTGAAAAACAGGGAGAAAAAGAAACAGGGTCCGGTACGACATTCCGAACGGCTGAAATTGAAGTGTATTATAATACACGGTTTTTCGGGATTCCGGGGTCCTGGAACAAAATTGTGAAACCCACATGTATTGCGGAAAAGTAAACACGTAATTCTAGAATAAAACTGCATGGATATGTTTGTAATAGGTTCATTTGGGTAAAAACCTGTAATTTTTAAAACCTGAACCTGTTATAAAGATATCCAAATTGGAAGGTGTCAAACATACAAGGTCTAACTAGAAGTTTCATAACCTGACCATCGCTAAAGTCGCGAATAGCAAATTATACAACCAAATGTAAAGAGGGAGACATATGTCCCTAAAATGTATGTGACATAAAAAGGGTTTAAGGGTCACCATAAAATAAAACCAGTCTAGGTCCCAAGGTTACTTTGCTCGCTAGCTCGTCCATGTACCCCATATATGCATCACCTACCTGTCATTCGCATTTTATACAAATACGAAAGCCACAGTCAGTGGGGAGTAACTCCGAGTTCTCCCAGCCACGAAATGTCATAATTAATATAACATGTAAACATAAGAATATGAATATGAATCACACACTGCCTTAGCATATAGATGCTAAGGCAATCGTGCTTATCATGTGAACAACAATATAACGCCACATAGTCCTAGCATGTGAATACTAGACCGACTCATACTACACTATCATGTGAATCACATAACATCCAGGAATCCAAACTCTATCAACCATAGCCGGCTTGCATCTCACCTTCTATGATTCATAGAATCATCAAACAAGAAAGGGCAATATATCAAAGACAGGCATAAGTTCTTAGTACGGTCAATAGTCACTTTGTAACTCAAGTCTATACCACGAGGTAGGGAAGGTAATCGAACCGGTATCTTGGCTCAGCGGTTACTATTAAGAAAACATGGCCAAGAGACAACACAACCCTAGCCTAAAATCTGCGCAGACCTAGACATGCGGATACACACCACCGCACCCAAGACTCACAACTTTTTTAAAACAAAGTGAAGTGAGTACCCTAAGGACACCACCGAAGGGTTGGCTAGTACTTAAGCTGACCCCATACTATCAAAATAAGTACCTGAGGTCATGCCCCAACTTGGATAAACATCCACTAGTCAGGAACACAAAGGCTATCAAGCAGTGAACATATACTCGTCAGAGACTACAAAGACCTATCTATGATGAAGGCCGAAATACTCACCTAGGACCTAGTCACAGCTAGTCCCAGCTTGAATACTTTAGCCCACACCACACAAGACTCACCACACAAGTCAAGTAAGACACCCACTTAACCTTAAGAGGGCAAAAAGTCCTACTTACCAACCTAAATGCTAACATTCTATCATGTGAAAGGCTATATAAATGTCTATTCAGCAGACAATCCAACACTATCCTCAATATCAACAATAATCCAAATTCCAGTTAACCGTTAATCTCATAATTCATGAGAACAAGCTAAAATGGCAACAAGACAAGAAGACTGAAGTATAAGGCAACCAATTCATCCAACAACCAACATGTGAAATGATAATTACAAATATCAAGGCATAACATAAAACCTCCAATAACAACTAATCTCACCTCAAAGACAAACCCTCGACCCGAGTCCCGCGACGGGTCATCGGTCAAATCGAGGTCGATTGGTTTAAACCTAGCTTGACCAAACTCGTTCGGTCAATCCGCCCACTCGAGTCTTGGCCTACTTTGGCCCAAATTACAAAATTTATCGCAATATTATTCTCATGCTATTTCTAATTTCTATCATGTGAAAAACGAAAGTAACACATTATCAATCACCTAATCACTTAACAAACAACAGGCACACATTAACTACTAATGTGACATTAACTCGTCGAGTAACTCGGAATAGTTACCTTAAGCTAGCAAAGAGACAAGCAATAACTTGAGAAAGCTTCTAAAACCCAAAATTACTCTTCCTCTTCAACCACATATGAGCCACCTAAAATAATTATGTGAAAGGACGATATTAACGAATTATCTTTATATAAAATATGAGACGGAAATTAATTTAAATCAAAACATGTAAATCATATTCATTAGCTCTTTTGTCTTATGTTCATAAACCATTATGAACCTCCTTTTGACAGGCATACCAAGAAAATTTTCACAACTTTTACGCCCTAGAAACAGTCCCATAAAGCACCATTTTATCCGTCCCAAAATTGAGCCCAAACCAGCCTGTCACGGCTCCCAAAACCGAGGCCAAAACAGCCCACACGGCCTCCATTTCGATTGTCCCAAAAAAACGAAAAGCCGCACAAAATCGGTATCAAAACAGAGTTCAATCAATCCTAAACCAGTCCCAAACCGAGTCAAAACAGTCCCAAAAATGTCCCAAAGTACCTGCAAAGCGGACTCAAAAACAAAGTCCTAATTTCTCGCACAATACCACAACTAAACAAGATCCCAAATAGCATCCCAAAACGATCTCTACATGTCAGTATCCACCGTCTCAAATATACCACTTACTAGCTAGCATCCCAAATGATCCCTAGAGGTCAGTATACACCGTCTCAATCATCTCCACATATCAGTATACACCGTCTCAACTATACAACTGACTAATTAACATCCATAATGATCCCTATATATAATTATACACCGTCTCAACTATAAAACAGACTAACCTTGACTTTCAAAATACACATATTTAACAAGTAATACTGAGTAACCTATCATTATTACCTTTTTCCGATTGAACTAATCATTTATGACTAACAATTATTCTACCAGACCGTCTATTTAGTACATATAACCGTCTTATAAAAAACAAAGCTAAAAAAATATAAATTGGGTTTGTAAAAATACATAACGAAAATGAATTTTACTTACAACGGATTGACGAGAACGACGAAAGGAGCGCTATGGAACAAAAATAGTTGAAAACGGATAAGGAACGAAACACCGACGTCGATTAACAGATCAAATTTTGAAAAGGAAATAAGAATTCGCCAGAAGAAGAAACAAAAAGAACGAAGAAGAAGAAAAGTTGACGTGAGAAATTAGAAATGAGACAGCAGCCTGCTAGCCTGCTATTTATTATACGTACGTTTCTTCGTCGTTAAGAAACTTCGATCGTTATTAAAATCGTTTCGAGTTAAATTTAACCGATTTAAGTAAAAGTTTCTGTAATAAAACGGAATCAATAATAAATAAATTTAATGAGTGAAAATAAAATAAACTCAGCTAGTTAACGTAAATAATACAATATCAGCTTGAATCGGAATTATTAGCGATTTTTACGAAACTAACGGATATTAATAAAAATTGCTATTTTAGTGAAATAAGCTCAAAATAGCTAATTGGACGGTTTTGTTCCCAAAATCCATCTAGGGTTCACTTAAAACAACTTTCGTAAGGACTCGTAAAGAAACGGAAATTATTAAATAAATAAACTCGAACTAACTTTAAATAAACTTATTAATGATTATTAAAATTAACGTATCGAATTATGATGAAATTAATTAATTAGCTAAGCATATATATATAAATCGTTAAATGATGTAATTAAATTCAAAATAGCAATTAACAAAATTTTATCCAACTTAATAAAATACGGGGTGTTACAATCACCCCATCTTTTTAAAAAGTTTCGTCCTCGAAACTTGAAAGTAGAAATAGAAGGTTATGAAAATAAAACTGGAATTTTTGAAATTGGTAACCCAAAATATTAAAAGGTTGCAAATAGTAAGAATTAAAATTCTTTCAAAGTTTCAAATAAAATTTTCTCGTCGAACCGATTCTCATCAAAGGAGCGGAAGTGCTCTCGTTGCGCATTCAAGAACATCACATTCCAAATCCAAGATAAGGTTAAAGGCAAATCATTTGTATAAATCGAAAATCAAAATACTTTCAGAAACATTAATGAAAAGTTTTCAAATGTATAAGTCTCATTCATGGAACGAAATTGCTCTTGTCGTGCACACAAGAGCGCTAACTTTCCAAGTCAAAGACAAATTTAAAACCGAAAATCACTCGTCGACAAGAGTAGAACAAGTTATTAAACAGTTCTAATAACGAGTTCTAACTTCCGATCAACGTTAAAATCAAAAGAAAAGGTAATTTACCCAAATTTTCTTTTGCAAAAAGTCAAAATAGAAATAAAGGTTTCACTTTTAAACCCAATTGGGGGTCAAATCCCTGAAAATGTAACATTAAACTTTGACAAAGAAGTCATAAATAGATCAAAGTTAACAGAAATTGGATAAAATTTAAAAAAATCTCAGGTTTAGCAACTCAAAACTATGATAAAGAAGTCTATACTCAAAGAGCAATTAGAGAATTAAATCGAATTTTCATTTTCAAATCTTTAAAATAGGTTAGGTTTGCAGAAGTGACATAAACTTTTAAAAAAATGAATCGAAACTGGTAGCTTGAAAGTTTAGAAGTTGTACCAAAAAGGAAAGTAACTTAGATAGCATAAAAACAAAGTATGTTAAGAGTGCTCAAACTTAACCAACAAAAGAGCTATAATGACTTTCATAGGGTAAAAATTGAAGTCAAAATTACAAGGATGTTAAAGATAGAGTTTCACAAGATACGAGTGTCAAACTTAAAGGAGGAGCAAGATGAAGTGAGGAAATGAGGTATGAACGGTAACGCTTATGATCAAGGAGAAAGGGAAATTAGCCAACAAGGGAACGCCAGACACTCTTATCTCAAACAACAACATCACTCAAAACGGTTCCGAAAACTTCCTAACAACAAAACTCATAACCACATCACTCCCAAGGGTTTCCTCAATCGCTTATGTTACCTCATCCTAATCTATTCCCTGAAACAAGGTACTCCACTATAAGTGTGATCTCATTGCTCCAAATCCTCAAACATCCAGAAACAACTTTCACAAGCCTAAGGTCAAGGCTTCCAACAAAGCTATATTCGTATCCAACTAGTGACAACTATGGGTTCCTTAAAAAAAAAAAAAAATAAACCTTCAATCAAGAATCCCAATACCAAGCTCCAAACTCCAAGAGAAGGTTCCTCAAATATTCCACAAGGTTCTCATTTCAAAACAAGGTAGTAACATACCAACCCCAAAATCTGAAAAATCAATAGGATCTCAAGTTTCTCTATCCTTTTACTTATCAAGGATTCCCAAAAGCGGAACTACACCCAGCTACACTCAGCTACGACATCATCCCATCATCTCAAGTACTCAATGCGACCTCAAGGTCTATAAAACTATAGGGTTAACAAATTCTTCTCAATACTAAATCTCTCTCAACTCAAGAACTCTCAAGAGCCAACTAATAATCCCACATTAGCTTTTCTCATATGGTCATACCCATTATCAAACTCTCATGTCCAAAGTGATTATGGAAGCCAATCACAACTCGACTTACTTAGTCAAGGAACTAGGTATAAGAATCACTAAGTATGTCTCATCACCTTACCTAAGTCTTTCTAACATCACGACTTCTCAAAGCCAGGGTTAAGGGTCAAACACAAACAATCTCCTCAAAAGTCGAATTTTCCAACCCAGGTCAACATTCCTCAAAAGAAAGAGTACTATCAAATGGCGTTAAGGGAGGATAAGCAAAGAACAAAAGACAAGTTAGGAGTCCAAGCGTAGCTTTTAAAGTAAAACTGAAGGGAGTTTAGAAGGAGGATAAGCACCAAGAGATTAAGAATAAGGCGAGATACAAAAAGAAAGAGAAACATCTTCAAGGAAGTAAAAGCATTCTTCAAAGGTTGAACAAATCTTCAATCCTCAGCAATCGGCACTAAATCTTGATCTTCGTAAAATATAAGTGTCCTTTCAATGGAATGGAGATACTCTTGGCGATCACTCAAGAACATCAATATTCCAATTCAAAGACATAAAAATACATTTTTACACCAACAAATGATAAAACTAATTATCAGACGTCTCCAATAACAAGCTTTAACACTAATTGACGTTAAAACCAGTGAAAAACATTAAAATATTTTCAAAACCTTTAGTTCAAATTTTTTTTATAATAAGGGTAATAACTCCATTAGCTATAGATAAGCTCACGGTCATTGATCCAAGAACGCAACAATTATTAAATGACAATCAACAAACAGGTTAGTACCTAACAAAGAACAAACACAAAGAGACTACAACATAAGATCCTAAATCTACCCATCCTACCTGTCTCTCAAGTTTATTATTTTAAGGTCAAGTTATTTATAGTAGGGTGCACAAACGTGCGTCGGGAGCAAATATGCTCTGATACCAACTGTGAAACCCACATGTATTGCGGAAAAGTAAACACGTAATTCTAGAATAAAACTGCATGGATATGTTTGTAATAGGTTCATTTGGGTAAAAACCTGTAATTTTTAAAACCTGAACCTGTTATAAAGATATCCAAATTGGAAGGTGTCAAACATACAAGGTCTAACTAGAAGTTTCATAACCTGACCATCGCTAAAGTCGCGAATAGCAAATTATACAACCAAATGTAAAGAGGGAGACATATGTCCCTAAAATGTATGTGACATAAAAAGGGTTTAAGGGTCACCATAAAATAAAACCAGTCTAGGTCCCAAGGTTACTTTGCTCGCTAGCTCGTCCATGTACCCCATATATGCATCACCTACTTGTCATTCGCATTTTATACAAATACGAAAGCCACAGTCAGTGGGGAGTAACTCCGAGTTCTCCCAGCCACGAAATGTCATAATTAATATAACATGTAAACATAAGAATATGAATATGAATCACACACTGCCTTAGCATATAGATGCTAAGGCAATCGTGCTTATCATGTGAACAACAATATAACGCCACATAGTCCTAGCATGTGAATACTAGACCGACTCATACTACACTATCATGTGAATCACATAACATCCAGGAATCCAAACTCTATCAACCATAGCCGGCTTGCATCTCACCTTCTATGATTCATAGAATCATCAAACAAGAAAGGGCAATATATCAAAGACAGGCATAAGTTCTTAGTACGGTCAATAGTCACTTTGTAACTCAAGTCTATACCACGAGGTAGGGAAGGTAATCGAACCGGTATCTTGGCTCAGCGGTTACTATTAAGAAAACATGGCCAAGAGACAACACAACCCTAGCCTAAAATCACGCTTGGAGACCTAGACATGCGGATACACACCACCGCACCCAAGACTCACAACTTTTTTTAAAACAAAGTGAAGTGAGTACCCTAAGGACACCACCGAAGGGTTGGCTAGTACTTAAGCCGACCCCATACTATCAAAATAAGTACCGAGGTCATGCCCCAACTTGGATAAACATCCACTAGTCAGAACACAAAGGCTATCAAGCGGTGAACATATACTCGTCAGAGACTACAAAGACCTATCTATGATGAAGGCCGAAATACTCACCTAGGACCTAGTCACAGCTAGTCCCAGCTTGAATACTTTAGCCCACACCACACAAGACTCACCACACAAGTCAAGTAAGACACCCACTTAACCTTAAGAGGGCAAAAAGTCCTACTTACCAACCTAAATGCTAACATTCTATCATGTGAAAGGCTATATAAATGTCTATTCAGCAGACAATCCAACACTATCCTCAATATCAACAATAATCCAAATTCCAGTTAACCGTTAATCTCATAATTCATGAGAACAAGCTAAAATGGCAACAAGACAAGAAGGCTGAAGTATAAGGCAACCAATTCATCCAACAACCAACATGTGAAATGATAATTACAAATATCAAGGCATAACATAAAACCTCCAATAACAACTAATCTCACCTCAAAGACAAACCCTCGACCCGAGTCCCGCGACGGGTCATCGGTCAAATCGAGGCTGACTGGTTTAAACCTAGCTTGACCAAACTCGTTCGGTCAATAAGCCCACTCGAGTCTTGGCCTACTTTGGCCCAAATTACAAAATTTATCGCAATATTATTCTCATGCTATTTCTAATTTCTATCATGTGAAAAACGAAAGTAACACATTATCAATCACCTAATCACTTAACAAACAACAGGCACACATTAACTACTAATGTGACATTAACTCGTCGAGTAACTCGGAATAGTTACCTTAAGCTAGCAAAGAGACAAGCAATAACTTGAGAAAGCTTCTAAAACCCAAAATTACTCTTCCTCTTCAACCACATATGAGCCACCTAAAATAATTATGTGAAAGGACGATATTAACGAATTATCTTTATATAAAATATGAGACGGAAATTAATTTAAATCAAAACATGTAAATCATATTCATTAGCTATTGTCTTATGTTCATAAACCATTATGACCCTCCCTTTTGATGAGCATACCAAGAAAATTTTCACAACTTTTACGCCCTAGAAACAGTCCCATAAAGCACCATTTTATCCGTCCCAAAATCGAGCCCAAACCACTGTCACGGCTCCCAAAACCGAGGCCAAAACAGCCCACACGGCCTCCATTTCGATGTCCCAAAAAACGATCTGAAAAGCGCACAAAACCGGTATCAAAACAGAGTTCAATCAATCCTAAACCAGTCTAAACCGAGTCAAAACAGTCCCAAAAATGTCCCAAAGTACCTACAAAGCGGACTCAAAAAATGATCCTAATTTCTTCGCACAATACCACAACTAAACAAGATCCCAAATAGCATCCCAAAACGATCTCTACATGTCAGTATCCACCGTCTCAAATATACCACTTACTAGCTAGCATCCCAAATGATCCCTAGAGGTCAGTATACACCGTCTCAATCATCTCCACATATCAGTATACACCGTCTCAACTATACAACTGACTAATTAACATCCATAATGATCCCTATATATAATTATACACCGTCTCAACTATAAAACAGACTAACCAGCTTTCAAAATACACATATTTAACAAGTAATACTGAGTAACCTATCATTATTACCTTTTTCCGATTGAACTAATCATTTATGACTAACAATTATTCTACCAGACCGTCTATTTAGTACATATAACCGTCTTATAAAAAACAAAGCTAAAAAAATATAAATTGGGTTTGTAAAAATACATAACGAAAATGAATTTTACTTACAACGGATTGACGAGAACGACGAAAGGAGCGCTATGGAACAAAAATAGTTGAAAACGGATAAGGAACGAAGTACCGACGTCGATCAACAGATCAAATTTGAAAAGGAAATAAGAATTCGCCAGAAGAAGAAACAAAAAGAACGAAGAAGAAGAAAAGTTGACGTGAGAAATTAGAAATGAGACAGCAGCCTGCTAGCCTGCTATTTATTATCGACGTTTCTTCGTCGTTAAGAAACTTCGATCGTTATTAAAATCGTTTCGAGTTAAATTTAACCGATTTAAGTAAAAGTTTCTGTAATAAAACGGAATCAATAATAAATAAATTTAATGAGTGAAAATAAAATAAACTCAGCTAGTTAACGTAAATAATACAATATCAGCTTGAATCGGAATTATTAGCGATTTTTACGAAACTAACGGATATTAATAAAAATTGCTATTTTAGTGAAATAAGCTCAAAATAGCTAATTGGACGGTTTTGTTCCCAAAATCCATCTAGGGTTCACTTAAAACAACTTTCGTAAGGACTCGTAAAGAAACGGAAATTATTAAATAAATAAACTCGAACTAACTTTAAATAAACTTATTAATGATTATTAAAATTAACGTATCGAATTATGATGAAATTAATTAATTAGCTAAGCATATATATATAAATCGTTAAATGATGTAATTAAATTCAAAATAGCAATTAACAAAATTTTATCCAACTTAATAAAATACGGGGTGTTACAAAAATTCTCCGGAAATCATAAGAAAGTTCATCGGGTCAGATAAAGCGGCCACACAAAGTTTGAGCACCAACGGAAGACATTTGGGGGAGCCGGTGTGCCACAAACCAGCATTCGCCGCAACTCGAATTATCGTGAAAAATGTGTTAAAGCTCGTTATTTGAGGCTGAAATCGAACAGGTTGATTCCCGAAATCGAACAGGCTAATTCCTGAAATGACCTCGGACGCGTGATTGAAAAATAGGGAGAAAAAGAAACATGGTCCAGTACGACCTTCCGAACGGCTCAAATTGAAGTGTATAATACACGGTTTTTCGGGATTCCGGGGTCCCGGAACAAAATTCTCCGGAAATCACATAGTAAGTTCCTCGGGTCAGGTAAAGCGGCCACGCAAAGTTTGAGCACCAACGGAAGACATTTGTGGGTGCCGGTGTGCCACAAACCAGCATTCGCCGAAACTCGGATTATCGTGAAAAATGTGTTAAAGCTCGTTATTTGAGGCTGAAATCGAACAGGTTGATTCCTGAAATGAGCTCGGACGCGTGATTGAAAAACAGGGAGAAAAGGGAAACAGGGTCCGGTACGACCTTCCGAACGGCTCAAATTGAAGTGTAATACACGGTTTTTCGGGATTCCGGGGTCCCGGAACAAAATTCTCCGGAAATCACATAGAAAGTTCCTCGGGTCAGATAAAGCGGCCACGCAAAGTTTGAGCACCAACGGAAGACATTTGGGGGTGCGGTGTGCCACAAACCAAGATTCGCCGAAACTCGGATTATCGTGAAAAATGTGTTAAAGCTCGTTATTTGAGGTGAAATCGAACAGGTTGATTCCTGAAATGAGCTCGGACGCGTGATTGAAAAACAGGGAGAAAAAGAAACAGTCCAGTACGACCTTCCGAATGGTGAAATTGAAGTGTATAATACACGGTTTCGGGATTCCAAGGTCCGGAACAAAATTCTCGGAAATCACATAGATAGTTCCTCGGGTCAGATAAAGCGGCCACGCAAAGTTTGAGCACCAACGGAAGACATTTGGGGGAGCCGGTGTGCCACAAACCAGCATTCGCCGCAACTCGAATTATCGTGAAAAATGTGTTGCAGCTCGTTATTTGAGGCTGAAATCGAACAGGTTGATTCCTGAAATCGAACAGGTTGATTCCTGAAATGAGCTCAGACACGTGATTGAAAAACAGGGAGAAAAAGAAACAGGGTCCGGTACGACCTTCCGAACGGCTGAAATTGAAGTGTATTATAATACACGGTTTTTCGGGATTCCGGGGTCCCAGAACAAAATTCTCCGGAAATCACATAGAAAGTTTCTCGGGTCAGATAAAGCGGCCACGCAAAGTTTGAGCACCAACGGAAGACATTCGGGGTGCGGTGTGCCTACAAACCAAAGATTCGCCAAAACTCGGATTATCGTGAAAAATGTGTTAAAGCTCGTTATTTGATCTTTGAAATCGAATAGGTTGATTCTGAAATGAGCTCGGACGCGTGATTGAAAAACAGGGAGAAAAAGAAACCGGTCCGTGACGACCTTCCGAACGGTGAAATTGAAGTGTATAATACACGGTTTTTCGGGATTCCGGGTCCGGAACAAAATTCTCCGGAAATCACATAGAAAGTTCCTCGGGTCAGATAAAGCGGCCACGCAAATTTTGAGCACCAACGGAAGACATTTGGAGGTGACAGTGTGCCACAAACCAGCATTCGCCGAAACTCGGATTATCGTGAAAAATGTGTTAAAGCTCGTTATTTGAGGCTGAAATCGAACAGGTTGATTCCTGAAATGAGCTCGGACGCGTGATTGAAAAACAGGGAGAAAAAGAAACAGGGTCCGGTACGACCTTCCGAACGGCTGAAATTGAAGTGTATAATACACGGTTTTTCGGGATTCCAAGGTCCCGGAAAAAAATTCTCCGGAAATCACAGAGATAGTTCCTCGGGTCAGATAAAGCGGCCACGCAAAGTTTGAGCACCAACGGAAGACATTTGGGGGAGCCGGTGTGCCACAAACCAGCATTCGCCGAAACTCGGATTATCGTGAAAAATGTGTTAAAGCTCGTTATTTGAGGCTGAAATCGAACAGGTTGATTCCTGAAATGAGCTCGGACGCGTGATTGAAAAACAGTGAGAAAAAGAAACAGGGTCCGGTACGACCTTCCGAACGGCTGAAATTGAAGTGTAAATACACGGTTTTTCGAGATTCCGGGGTCCCGGAACAAAATTCTCCGGAAATCACATAGAAATTTCCTCGGGTCAGGTAAAGCGGCTACGCAAAGTTTGAGCACCAACGGAAGACATTTGGGGGTGCCGGTGTGCCGCAAACCAGCATTCGCCGAAACTCGGAGTATCGTGAAAAATGTGTTAAAGCTCGTTATTTGAGGCTGAAATCGAACAGGTTGATTCCTGAAATCGAAGAGGTTGATTCATGAAATGAGCTCAGACGCGTGATTGAAAAACAAGGAGAAAAAGAAACAGTGGTCCGATTTACGACCTTCCGAACGGCTGAAATTGAAGTGTATTATAATACACGGTTTTTCGGGATTCCGGGGTCCCGGAACAAAATTCTCCGGAAATCACATAGAAAGTTCCTCGGGTCAGATAAAGCGGCCTCACAAAGTTTAAGCACCAACGGAAGACATTTGGAGGTGACAGTGTGCCACAAACCAGCATTCGCCGAAACTCGGATTATCGTGAAAAATGTGTTAAACCTCGTTATTTGAGGCTGAAATCGAACAGGTTGATTCTTGAAATGAGCTCGGACGCGTGATTGAAAAACGGGGAGAAAAAGAAACAGGGTCCGGTACGACCTTCCGAACGGCTGAAATTGAAGTGTATAATACACGGTTTTCGGGATTCCAGGGTCCCGGAACAAAATTCTCCGGAAATCACATAGAAAGTTCCTCGGGTCAGATAAAGCGGCCACGCAAAGTTTGAGCACCAACGGAAGACATTTGGGGGTGCCGGTGTGCCACAAACCAACATTCGCCGAAACTCGGATTATCGTGAAAAATGTGTTAAAGCTCGTTATTTGAGGCTGAAATCGAACAGGTTGATTCCTGAAATGAGCTCGGACGCGTGATTGAAAAACAGGGAGAAAAATAAACGTGGTCAGCACGACCTTCCGAACGGTGAAATTGAAGTGTATAAATACACGGTTTTTCGGGATTCCGGGGTCCCGGAACAAAATTCTCCGGAAATCACATAGAAATTTCCTCGGGTCAGGTAAAGCGGCCACGCAAAGTTTGAGCACCAAAGGAAGACATTTGGGGGTGCCGGTGTGCCGCAAACCAGCATTCGCCGAAACTCGGAGTATCGTGAAAAATGTGTTAAAGCTCGTTATTTGAGGCTGAAATCGAACAGGTTGATTCCTGAAATCGAAGAGGTTGATTCATGAAATGAGCTCAGACGCGTGATTGAAAAACAAGGAGAAAAAGAAACAGGGACCGGTACGACCTTCCGAACGGCTGAAATTGAAGTGTATTATAATACACGGTTTATCGGGATTCCGGGGTCCCGGAACAAAATTCTCCGGAAATCACATAGAAAGTTCCTCGGGTCAGATAAAGCGGCCACACAAAGTTTAAGCACCAACGGAAGACATTTGGAGGTGACAGTGTGCCACAAACCAGCATTCGCCGAAACTCGGATTATCGTGAAAAATGTGTTAAAGCTCGTTATTTGAGGCTGAAATCGAACAGGTTGATTCCTGAAATGAGCTCGGACGCGTGATTGAAAAACAGAGAGAAAAAGAAACAGGGTCCGGTACGACCTTCCGAACGGCTGAAATTGAAGTGTATAATACACGGTTTTTCGGGATTCCAAGGTCCCGGAACAAAATTCTTCGGAAATCACATAGAAAGTTCCTCGGGTCAGATAAAGCGGCCACGCAAAGTTTGAGCACCAACGGAAGACATTTGGGGGAGCCGGTGTGCCACAAACCAGCATTCGCCGCAACTCGATTTATCGTGAAAAATGTGTTAAAGCTCGTTATTTGAGGCTGAAATCGAACAGGTTGATTCCTGAAATCGAAGAGGTTGATTCATGAAATGAGCTCGGACGCGTGATTGAAAAACAGGGAGAAAAAGAAACAGGTCCGACGACATTCGAACTAAAATTTGAAATTGAAGTGTATATACACGGTTTTTCCGGGATTCCGGGGTCCCGGAACAAAATTCTCCGGAAATCACATAGAAAGTTCCTCGGGTCAGATAAAGCGGCCACACAAAGTTTGAGCACCAACGGAAGACATTTGGGGGTGCCGGTGTGCCACAAACCAGCATTCGCCGAAACTCGGATTATCGTGAAAAATGTGTTAAAGCTCGTTATTTGAGGCTGAAATCGAACAGGTTGATTTCTGAAATGAGCTCGGACGCGTGATTGAAAAACAGGGAGAAAAAGAAACAGGGTCCGGTACGACCTTCCGAACGGCTGAAATTGAAGTGTATAAGACACGGTTTTTCGGGATTCCGGGGCCCCAGAACAAAATTCGCCGGAAATCACATAAAAAGTTCCTCAGAATAGATAAAGCGGCCACGCAAAGTTTGATCACCAACGGAAGACATTTGGAGGTGACAGTGTGCCACAAACCAGCATTCGCCGAAACTCGGATTATCGTGAAAAATGTGTTAAAGTTCGTTATTTGAGGCTGAAATCGAACAGGTTGAATCCTGAAATCGAACAGGTTGATTCCTGAAATGAGCTCGGACGCGTGATTAAAAAACAGGGAGAAAAAAAAACAAGGTCCGGTACGACCTTCCGAACGGCTCAAATTGAGGTGTATAATACACAGTTTTTCGGGATTCCGGGGTCCGGAACAAAATTCTCCGGAAATCACATAGAAAGTTCCTTGGGTCAGATAAAGCGGCCACGCAAAGTTTGAGCACCAACGGAAGACATTTGGGGGTGCTGGTGTGCCACAAACCAGCATTCGCCGAAACTCGGATTATCGTGAAAAATGTGTTAAAGCTCGTTATTTGACGCTGAAATCGAACAGGTTGATTCCTGAAATGAGCTCGGACGCGTGATTGAAAAACAGGGAGAAAAAGAAACAGGGTCCGGTACGACCTTCCGAACGGCTGAGATTGAAGTGTATAGTACACGGTTTTTCGGGATTCCGGAGTCCCGAAACAAAATTCTCCGGAAATCACATAGAAAGATCCTCGGGTCAGGTAAAGCGGCCACGCAAAGTTAGAGCACCAACGGAAGACATTTGGGGGTGCCGGTGTGCCGCAAACCAGCATTCGCCGAAACTCGGACTATCGTGAAAAATGTGTTAAAGCTCGTTATTTGAGGCTGAAATCGAACAGGTTGATTCCTGAAATCGAAGATGTTGATTCATGAAATGAACTCGGACCCGTGATTGAAAAACAGGGAGAAAAAGAAACAGGGTCCGGTACGACATTCCGAACGGCTGAAATTGAAGTGTATTATAATACACGGTTTTTTCGGGATTCAGGGGTCCCGGAACAAAATTCTCCGGAAATCACATAGAAAGTTCCTCGGGTCAGATAAAGCGGCCACACAAAGTTTGAGCACCAACGGAAGACATTTGAGGGTGCCGGTGTGCCACAAACCAGCATTCGCCGAAACTCGGATTATCGTTAAAAATGTGTTAAAGCTCGTTATTTGAGGCTGAAATCGAACAGGTTTATTCCTGAAATGAGCTCGGACGCGTGATTGAAAAACAGGGAGAAAAAGAAACAGGGTCCGGTACGACCTTCCGAACGGCTGAAATTGAAGTGTATAAGACACGGTTTTTCGGGATTCCGGGGCCCCAGAACAAAATTCTCCGGAAATCACATAAAAAGTTCATCGGGTCAGATAAAGCGGCCACGCAAAGTTTGAGCACCAACGGAAGACATTTGGAGGTGACAGTGTGCCACAAACCAGCATTCGCCGAAATTCGGATTATCGTGAAAAATGTGTTAAAGCTCGTTATTTGAGGCTGAAATCGAACAGGTTGATTCCTGAAATGAGCTCGGACGCGTGATTGAAAAACAGGAGAAAAAAAACAGGGTCCAGTCGACCTTCCGAACGGCTGAAATTGAAGTGTATAATACACGGTTTTTCGGGATTCCAAGGTCCCGGAACAAAATTCTCCGGAAATCACATAGAAAGTTCCTCGGGTCAGATAAAGTGGCCACGCAAAGTTTGAGCACCAACGGAAGACATTTGGGGGTGCCGGTGTGCCACAAACCAGCATTCGCCGAAACTCGGATTATCGTGAAAAATGTGTTAAAGCTCGTTATTTGAGGCTGAAATCGAACATGTTGATTCCTGAAATCGAACAGGTTGATTCCTGAAATGAGCTCGGACGCGTGATTGAAAAACAGGGAGAAAAAGAAACAGGGTCCGGTACGACATTCCGAACGGCTGAAATTGAAGTGTATTATAATACACGGTTTTTTCGGGATTCAGGGGTCCCGAAACAAAATTCTCCGGAAATCACATAGAAAGTTACTCGGGTCAGATAAAGCGGCCACACAAAGTTTGAGCACCAACGGAAGACATTTGGGGAGCGGTGTGCCTACAAACCAAGATTCGCCGCAACTCGAATTATCGTGAAAAATGTGTTAAAGCTCGTTATTTGAGGCTGAAATCGAACAGGTTGATTCCTGAAATCGAACAGGTTGATTCCTGAAATGAGCTCGGACGCGTGATTGAAAAACAGGGAGAAAAAGAAACAGGGTCCGGTACGACCTTCCGAACGGCTCAAATTGAAGTGTATAATACACGGTTTTTCGGGATTCCAAGGTCCCGGAACAAAATTCTCCGGAAATCACATAGATAGTTCCTCGGGTCAGATAAAGCGGCCACGCAAAGTTTGAGCACCAACGGAAGACATTTGGGGGTGCCGGTGTGCCACAAACCAGCATTCGCCGAAACTCGGATTATCGTGAAAAATGTGTTAAAGCTCGTTATTTGAGGCTGAAATCGAACAGGTTGATTCCTGAAATCGAACAGGTTGATTCCTGAAATGAGCTCGGACGCGTGATTAAAAAACAGGGAGAAAAAAAAACAAGGTCCGGTACGACCTTCCGAACGGCTCAAATTGAAGTGTATAATACACAGTTTTTCGGAATTCCGGGGTCCGGAACAAAATTCTCCGGAAATCACATGGAAAGTTCCTCGGGTCAGATAAAGCGGCCACGCAAAGTTTGAGCACCAACGGAAGACATTTGGGGGTGCCGGTGTGCCACAAATCAGCATTCGCCGAAACTCGGATTATCGTGAAAAATGTGTTAAAGCTCGTTATTTGACGCTGAAATCAAACAGGTTGATTCCTGAAACGAGCTCGGACGCGTGATTGAAAAACAGGGAGAAAAAGAAACAGGGTCCGGTACGACATTCCGAACGGCTCAAATTGAAGTGTATTATAATACACGGTTTTTTCGGGATTCCGGGGTCCCGAAACAAAATTCTCCGGAAATCACATAGAAAGTTCCTTGGGTCAGATAAAGCGGCCACGCAAAGCTTGAGCACCAACGGAAGACATTTGGAGGTGACAGTGTGCCACAAACCAGCATTCGCCGAAACTCGGATTATCGTGAAAAATGTGTTAAAGCTCGTTATTTGAGGCTGAAATCGAACAGGTTGATTCCTGAAATGAGCTCGGACGCGTGATTGAAAAACAGGGAGAAAAAGAAACAGGGTCCGGTACGACCTTCCGAACGGCTAAAATTGAAGTGTATAAGACACGGTTTTTCGGGATTCCGGGGCCCCAGAACAAAATTCTCCGGAAATCACATAAAAAGTTCCTCGGGTCAGATAAAGCGGCCACGCAAAGTTTGAACACCAACGGAAGACATTTGGAGGTGACAGTGTGCCACAAACCAGCATTCGCCGAAACTCGGATTATCGTGAAAAATGTGTTAAAGCTCGTTATTTGAGGCTGAAATCGAACAGGTTGATTCCTGAAATGAGCTCGGACGCGTGATTGAAAAACAGGGAGAAAAAGAAACAGTGGTCCGACGACCTTCCGAACGGCTGAAATTGAAGTGTATAATACACGGTTTTTCGGGATTCCAAGGTCCCGGAACAAAATTCTCCGGAAATCACATAGAAAGTTCCTCGGGTCAGATAAAGTGGCCACGCAAAGTTTGAGCACCAACGGAAGACATTTGGGGGTGCCGGTGTGCCACAAACCAGCATTCGCCGAAACTCGGATTATCGTGAAAAATGTGTTAAAGCTCGTTATTTGAGGCTGAAATCGAACATGTTGATTCCTGAAATCGAACAGGTTGATTCTGAAATGAGCTCGGACGCGTGATTGAAAAACAGGGAGAAAAAGAAACAGTGGTCCGTACGACATTCGAACGGCAATTTTGAAATTGAAGTGTATTATAATACACGGTTTTTTGGATTCCGGGGTCCCGAAACAAAATTCTCGGAAATCACATAGAAAGTTACTCGGGTCGATAAAGCGGCCACACAAAGTTTGAGCACCAACGGAAGACATTTGGGGTGCCGGTGTGCCACAAACCAAAGATTCGCCGCAACTCGAATTATCGTGAAAAATGTGTTAAAGCTCGTTATTTGAGGCTGAAATCGAACAGTTGATTCCTGAAATCGAACAGGTTGATTCCTGAAATGAGCTCGGACGCGTGATTGAAAAACAGGAGAAAAAGAAACAGGGTCCAGATTCGACCTTCCGAACGGCTCAAATTGCAAAGTGTATAATACACGGTTTTCGGGATTCCAAGGTCCGGAACAAAATTCTCCGTAAATCACATAGATAGTTCCTCGGGTCAGATAAAGCGGCCACGCAAAGTTTGAGCACCAACGGAAGACATTTGGGGGTGCCGGTGTGCCACAAACCAGCATTCGCCGAAACTCGGATTATCGTGAAAAATGTGTTAAAGCTCGTTATTTGAGGCTGAAATCGAACAGGTTGATTCTGAAATCGAACAGGTTGATTCCTGAAATGAGCTCGGACGCGTGATTGAAAAACAGGGAGAAAAAAAAACAAGGTCCGGTACGACCTTCCGAACGGCTCAAATTGAAGTGTATAATACACAGTTTTTCGGAATTCCGGGGTCCGGAACAAAATTCTCCGGAAATCACATGGAAAGTTCCTCGGGTCAGATAAAGCGGCCACGCAAAGTTTGAGCACCAACGGAAGACATTTGGGGGTGCCGGTGTGCCACAAATCAGCATTCGCCGAAGCTCGGATTATCGTGAAAAATGTGTTAAAGCTCGTTATTTGACGCTGAAATCAAACAGGTTGATTCCTGAAATGAGCTCGGACGCGTGATTGAAAAACAGGGAGAAAAAGAAACAGGGTCCTGTACGACATTCCGAACGGCTCAAATTGAAGTGTATTATAATACACGGTTTTTTCGGGATTCCGGGGTCCCGGAACAAAATTCTCCGGAAATCACATAGAAAGTTCCTCGGGTCAGATAAAGCGGCCACGCAAAGTTTGAGCACCAACGGAAGACATTTGGAGGTGACATTGTGCAACAAACTAGCATTCGCCGAAACTCGGATTATCGTGAAAAATGTGTTAAAGCTCGTTATTTGAGGCTGAAATCGAACAGGTTTATTCCCGAAATCGAACAGGTTGATTCCTGAAATGAGCTCGGACGCGTGATTGAAAAACAGGGAGAAAAAGAAACAGGGTCCAGTACGACCTTCCGAACGGCTCAAATTGCAGTGTATAATACACGGTTTTTCGGGATTCCAAGGTCCCGGAACAAAATTCTCCGGAAATCACATAGATAGTTCCTCGGGTCAGATAAAGCGGCCACGCAAAGTTTGAGCACCAACGGAAGACATTTGGGGGTGCCGGTGTGCCACAAACCAGCATTCGCCGAAACTCGGATTATCGTGAAAAATGTGTTAAAGCTCGTTATTTGAGGCTGAAATCGAACAGGTTGATTCCTGAAATCGAACAGGTTGATTCCTGAAATGAGCTCGGACGCGTGATTAAAAAACAGGGAGAAAAAAAAACAAGGTCCGGTACGACCTTCCGAACGGCTCAAATTGAAGTGTATAATACACAGTTTTTCGGAATTCCGGGGTCCGGAACAAAATTCTCCGGAAATCACATAGAAAGTTCCTCGGGTCAGATAAAGCGGCCACGCAAAGTTTGAGCACCAACGGAAGACATTTGGGGTGCGGTGTGCCCAAACCAAAGATTCGCCGAAACTCGGATTATCGTGAAAAATGTGTTAAAGCTCGTTATTTGACGCTGAAATCAAACAGGTTGATTCCTGAAATGAGCTCGGACGCGTGATTGAAAAACAGGGAGAAAAAGAAACAGGGTCCGGTACGACTTTCCGAACGGCTGAGATTGAAGTGTATAGTACACGGTTTTTCGGGATTCCGGAGTCCCGGAACAAAATTCTCCGGAAATCACATAGAAAGATCCTCGGGTCAGGTAAGGCGGCCACGCAAAGTTTGAGCACCAACGGAAGACATTTGGGGGTGCCGGTGTGCCGCAAACCAGCATTCGCCGAAACTCGGAGTATCGTGAAAAATGTTTTAAAGCTCGTTATTTGAGGCTGAAATCGAACAGGTTGATTCCTGAAATCGAAGATGTTGATTCATGAAATGAGCTCGGACGCGTGATTGAAAAACAGGGAGAAAAAGAAACAGGGTCCGCACGACATTCGAACATTTGAAATTGAAGTGTATTATAATACACGGTTTTTTTGGATTCGGGGTCCCGGAACAAAATTCTCCGGAAATCACATAGAAAGTTCCTCGGGTCAGATAAAGCGGCCACGCAAAGTTTGAGCACCAACGGAAGACATTTGGAGGTGACAGTGTGCAACAAACTAGCATTCGCCGAAACTCGGATTATCGTGAAAAATGTGTTAAAGCTCGTTATTTGAGGCTGAAATCGAACAGGTTTATTCCCGAAATCGAACAGGTTGATTCCTGAAATGAGCTCGGACGCGTGATTGAAAAACAGGGAGAAAAAGAAAAGGGTCAAGACGACCTTCCGAACGGCTCAAATTGCGAGTGTATAATACACGGTTTTCGGGATTCCAAGGTCCGGAACAAAATTCTCCGGAAATCACATAGAAAGTTACTCGGGTCGAATAAAGCGGCCACGCAAAGTTTGAGCACCAACGGAAGACATTTGGGGGTGCCGGTGTACCACAAACCAAGATTCGCCGAAACTCGGATTATCGTGAAAAATGTGTTAAAGCTCGTTATTTGAGGTGAAATCGAACAGGTTGATTCCTGAAATCGAACAGGTTGATTCCTGAAATGAGCTCGGACGCGTGATTAAAAAACGAGGAGAAAAAAAAACAAGGTCCGCACGACCTTCCGAACGGCTCAAATTGAAGTGTATAATACACGATTTTCGGAATTCGGTCCGAACAAAATTCTCCGGAAATCACATAGAAAGTTCCTCGGGTCAGATAAAGCGGCCACGCAAAGTTTGAGCACCAACGGAAGACATTTGGGGGTGCCGGTGTGCCACAAACCAGCATTCGCCGAAACTCGGATTATCGTGAAAAATGTGTTAAAGCTCGTTATTTGACGCGAAATCAAACAGTTGATTCCGAAATGAGCTCGGACGCGTGATTGAAAAACAGGGAGAAAAAGAAACAGGGTCCGGTACGACCTTCCGAACGGCTGAGATTGAAGTGTATAGTACACGGTTTTTCGGGATTCCGGAGTCCCGGAACAAAATTCTCCGGAAATCACATAGAAAGATCCTCGGGTCAGGTAAAGCGGCCACGCAAAGTTTGAGCACCAACGGAAGACATTTGGGGGTGCCGGTGTGCCGCAAACCAGCATTCGCCGAAACTCGGAGTATCGTGAAAAATGTTTTAAAGCTCGTTATTTGAGGCTGAAATCGAACAGGTTGATTCCTGAAATCGAAGATGTTGATTCATGAAATGAGCTCGGACGCGTGATTGAAAAACAGGGAGAAAAAGAAACAGGGTCCGGTACGACATTCCGAACGGCTGAAATTGAAGTGTATTATAATACACGGTTTTTCGAAATTCCGGGGCCCCAGAACAAAATTCTCCGGAAATCACATAAAAAGTTCATCGGGTCAGATAAAGCGGCCACGCAAAGTTTGAGCACCAACGGAAGACATTTGGAGGTGACAGTGTGCCACAAACCAGCATTCGCCGAAACTCGGATTATCGTGAAAAATGTGTTAAAGCTCGTTATTTGAGGCTGAAATCGAACAGGTTGATTCCTGAAATGAGCTCGGACGCGTGATTGAAAAACAGGGAGAAAAAGAAACAGTGTCCGGTACGACCTTCCGAACGGCTGAAATTGAAGTGTATAATACACGGTTTTCGGGATTCAGGGGTCCCGGAACAAAATTCTCCGGAAATCACATAGAAAGTTCCTCGGGTCAGATAAAGTGGCCACGCAAAGTTTGAGCACCAACGGAAGACATTTGGGGGTGCCGGTGTGCCAAACAAACCAAAGATTCGCCGAAACTCGGATTATCGTGAAAAATGTGTTAAAGCTCGTTATTTGAGGCTGAAATCGAACATGTTGATTCCTGAAATCGAACAGGTTGATTCCTGAAATGAGCTCGGACGCGTGATTGAAAAACAGGGAGAAAAAGAAACAGGGTCCGGTACGACATTCCGAACGGCTGAAATTGAAGTGTATTATAATACACGGTTTTTTTGGGATTAGGGGTCCGGAACAAAATTCTCCGGAAATCACATAGAAAGTTACTCGGGTCAGATAAAGCGGCCACACAAAGTTTGAGCACCAACGGAAGACATTTGGGGGAGCCGGTGTGCCACAAACCAGCATTCGCCGCAACTCGAATTATCGTGAAAAATGTGTTAAAGCTCGTTATTTGAGGCTGAAATCGAACAGGTTGATTCCTGAAATGAGCTCGGACGCGTGATTGAAAAACAGGGAGAAAAAGAAACAGGGTACGGTACGACCTTCCGAACGGCTGAAATTGAAGTGTATAATACACGGTTTTTCGGGATTCCAAGGTCCCGGAACAAAATTCTCCGGAAATCACATAGATAGTTCCTCGGGTCAGATAAAGCGGCCACGCAAAGTTTGAGCACCAACGGAAGACATTTGGGGTGTCGGTGTGCCACAAACCAGCATTCGCCGAAACTCGGATTATCGTGAAAAATGTGTTAAAGCTCGTTATTTGAGGCTGAAATCGAACAGGTTGATTCCTGAAATCGAACAGGTTGATTCCTGAAATGAGCTCGGACGCGTGATTAAAAAACAGGGAGAAAAAAAAACAAGGTCCGTGACGACCTTCCGAACGGCTCAAATTGAAGTGTATAATACACGGCTTTTTCGGAATTCGGGTCCGGAACAAAATTCTCTGGAAATCACATAGAAAGTTCCTCGGGTCGATAAAGCGGCCACGCAAAGTTTGAGCACCAACGGAAGACATTTGGGGGTTTGGTGTGCCACAAACCAAAGATTCGCCGAAACTCGGATTATCGTGAAAAATGTGTTAAAGCTCGTTATTTGACGCTGAAATCAAACAGGTTGATTCCTGAAATGAGCTCGGACGCGTGATTGAAAAACAGGGAGAAAAAGAAACAGGGTCCGGTACGACCTTTCGAACGGCTCAAATTGAAGTGTATAATACACGGTTTTTGGGATTAGGGGTCCCGGATCAAAATTCTCCGGAAATCACATAGAAAGTTCCTCGGGTCGATAAAGTGGCCACGCAAAGTTTGAGCACCAACGGAAGACATTTGGGGGTGCGGTGTGCCACAAACCAAGATTCGCCGAAACTCGGATTATCGTGAAAAATGTGTTAAAGCTCGTTATTTGAGGCTGAAATCGAACATGTTGATTCCTGAAATCGAACAGGTTGATTCCTGAAATGAGCTCGGACGCGTGATTGAAAAACAGGGAGAAAAAGAAACAGGGTCGGTACGACATTCGAACATTTGAAATTGAAGTGTATTATAATACACGGTTTTTTTTCGGGATTCAGGGGTCCCGGAACAAAATTCTCCGGAAATCACATAGAAAGTTCCTCGGGTCAGATAAAGCGGCCACGCGAAGTTTGAGCACCAACGGAAGACATTTGGGGGTGCCGGTGTGCCACAAACCAGCATTCGCCGAAACTCGGATTATCGTGAAAAATGTGTTAAAGCTCGTTATTTGAGGCTGAAATCGAACAGGTTGATTCCTGAAATGAGCTCGGACGCGTGATTGAAAAACAGGGAGAAAAAGAAACAGTGTCCGTACGACCTTCCGAACGGCTCAAATTGAAGTGTATAATACACGGTTTTCGGGATTTCGGGGTCCCGACACAAAATTCTCCGAAATCACATAGAAAGTTCCTCGGGTCGATAAAGCGGCCACGCAAAGTTTGAGCACCAACGGAAGACATTTGGAGGTGACAGTGTGCTACAAACCAAAGATTCGCCGAAACTCGGATTATCGTGAAAAATGTGTTAAAGCTCGTTATTTGAGGCTGAAATCGAACAGGTTGATTCCAGAAATGAGCTCGGACGCGTGATTGAAAAACAGGGAGAAAAAGAAACAGGGTCCGGTACGACCTTCCGAACGGCTGAAATTGAAGTGTATAATACACGGTTTTTCGGGATTCCAAGGTCCCGGAACAAAATTCTCCGGAAATCACACAGAAAGTTCCTCGGGTCCGATAAAGTGGCCACGCAAAGTTTGAGCACCAACGGAAGACATTTGGGGGTGCCGGTGTGCCACAAACCAAAGATTCGCGAAACTCGGATTATCGTGAAAAATGTGTTAAAGCTCGTTATTTGAGGTGAAATCGAACATGTTGATTCCTGAAATCGAACAGGTTGATTCTGAAATGAGCTCGGACGCGTGATTGAAAAACAGGGAGAAAAAGAAACAGGTCGAGACGACATTCGAACAATTTGAAATTGAAGTGTATTATAATACACGGTTTTTTGGATTCGGGGTCCGGAACAAAATTCTCCGGAAATCACATAGAAAGTTACTCGGGTCAGATAAAGCGGCCACACAAAGTTTGAGCACCAACGGAAGACATTTGGGGGAGCGGTGTGCACAAACCAAAGATTCGCCGCAACTCGAATTATCGTGAAAAATGTGTTAAAGCTCGTTATTTGAGGCTGAAATCGAACAGGTTGATTTCTGAAATGAGCTCGGACGCGTGATTGAAAAACAGGGAGAAAAAGAAACAGGGTACGGTACGACCTTCCGAACGGCTGAAATTGAAGTGTATAATACACGGTTTTTCGGGATTCCAAGGTCCCGGAACAAAATTCTCCGGAAATCACATAGATAGTTCCTCGGGTCAGATAAAGCGGCCACGCAAAGTTTGAGCACCAACGGAAGACATTTGGGGTGTCGGTGTGCCACAAACCAGCATTCGCCGAAACTCGGATTATCGTGAAAAATGTGTTAAAGCTCGTTATTTGAGGCTGAAATCGAACAGGTTGATTCCTGAAATCGAACAGGTTGATTCCTGAAATGAGCTCGGACGCGTGATTAAAAAACAGGGAGAAAAAAAAACAAGGTCCGGTACGACCTTCCGAACGGCTCAAATTGAAGTGTATAATACACAGTTTTTCGGAATTCCGGGGTCCGGAACAAAATTCTCTGGAAATCACATAGAAAGTTCCTCGGGTCAGATAAAGCGGCCACGCAAAGTTTGAGCACCAACGGAAGACATTTGGGGGTGCTGGTGTGCCACAAACCAGCATTCGCCGAAACTCGGATTATCGTGAAAAATGTGTTAAAGCTCGTTATTTGACGCTGAAATCAAACAGGTTGATTCCTGAAATGAGCTCGGACGCGTGATTGAAAAACAGGGAGAAAAAGAAACAGGGTCCGGTACGACCTTTCGAACGGCTCAAATTGAAGTGTATAATACACGGTTTTTCGGGATTCCGGGGTCCCGGAACAAAATTCTCCGGAAATCACATAGAAAGTTCCTCGGGTCAGATAAAGTGGCCACGCAAAGTTTGAGCACCAACGGAAGACATTTGGGGGTGCCGGTGTGCCACAAACCAGCATTCGCCGAAACTCGGATTATCGTGAAAAATGTGTTAAAGCTCGTTATTTGAGGCTGAAATCGAACATGTTGATTCCTGAAATCGAACAGGTTGATTCCTGAAATGAGCTCGGACGCGTGATTGAAAAACAGGGAGAAAAGAAACAGGGTCCGGTACGACATTCCGAACGGCTGAAATTGAAGTGTATTATAATACACGGTTTTTTCGGGATTCAGGGGTCCCGGAACAAAATTCTCCGGAAATCACATAGAAAGTTCCTCGGGTCAGATAAAGCGGCCACGCGAAGTTTGAGCACCAACGGAAGACATTTGGGGGTGCCGGTGTGCCACAAACCAGCATTCGCCGAAACTCGGATTATCGTGAAAAATGTGTTAAAGCTCGTTATTTGAGGCTGAAATCGAACAGGTTGATTCCTGAAATGAGCTCGGACGCGTGATTGAAAAACATGGAGAAAAAGAAACAGGGTCCGGTACGACCTTCCGAACGGCTCAAATTGAAGTGTATAAAACACGGTTTTTCGGGATTTCGGGGTCCCGACACAAAATTCTCCAGAAATCACATAGAAAGTTCCTCGGGTCAGATAAAGCGGCCACGCAAAGTTTGAGCACCAACGGAAGACATTTGGAGGTGACAGTGTGCTACAAACCAGCATTCGCCGAAACTCGGATTATCGTGAAAAATGTGTTAAAGCTCGTTATTTGAGGCTGAAATCGAACAGGTTGATTCCTGAAATGAGCTCGGACGCGTGATTGAAAAACAGGGAGAAAAAGAAACAGGGTCCGGTACGACCTTCCGAACGGCTGAAATTGAAGTGTATAATACACGGTTTTTCGGGATTCCAAGGTCCCGGAACAAAATTCTCCGGAAATCACATAGAAAGTTCCTCGGGTCAGATAAAGTGGCCACGCAAAGTTTGAGCACCAACGGAAGACATTTGGGGGTGCCGGTGTGCCACAAACCAGCATTCGCCGAAACTCGGATTATCGTGAAAAATGTGTTAAAGCTCGTTATTTGAGGCTGAAATCGAACATGTTGATTCCTGAAATCGAACAGGTTGATTCCTGAAATGAGCTCGGACGCGTGATTGAAAAACAGGGAAGAAAAAAACAGTGGTCCGTGACGACATTCCGAACGGCTGAAATTGAAGTGTATTATAATACACGGTTTTTTCGGGATTCCGGGGTCCCGGAACAAAATTCTCCGGAAATCACATAGAAAGTTACTCGGGTCAGATAAAGCGGCCACACAAAGTTTGAGCACCAACGGAAGACATTTGGGGGAGCCGGTGTGCCACAAACCAGCATTCGCCGCAACTCGAATTATCGTGAAAAATGTGTTAAAGCTCGTTATTTGAGGCTGAAATCGAACAGGTTGATTCCTGAAATGAGCTCGGACGCGTGATTGAAAAACAGGAGAAAAAGAAACAGGTTCCGGTACGACCTTCCGAACAATTTGAAATTGAAGTGTATAATACACGGTTTTCGGGATTCCAAGGTCCCGGAACAAAATTCTCCGGAAATCACATAGATAGTTCCTCGGGTCAGATAAAGCGGCCACGCAAAGTTTGAGCACCAACGGAAGACATTTGGGGTGTCGGTGTGCCACAAACCAGCATTCGCCGAAACTCGGATTATCGTGAAAAATGTGTTAAAGCTCGTTATTTGAGGCTGAAATCGAACAGGTTGATTCCTGAAATCGAACAGGTTGATTCCTGAAATGAGCTCGGACGCGTGATTAAAAAACAGGGAGAAAAAAAAACAAGGTCCGGTACGACCTTCCGAACGGCTCAAATTGAAGTGTATAATACACAGTTTTTCGGAATTCCGGGGTCCGGAACAAAATTCTCTGGAAATCACATAGAAAGTTCCTCGGGTCAGATAAAGCGGCCACGCAAAGTTTGAGCACCAACGGAAGACATTTGGGGGTCTTTGGTGTGCCACAAACCAAAGATTCGCCGAAACTCGGATTATCGTGAAAAATGTGTTAAAGCTCGTTATTTGAGGCTGAAATCGAACAGGTTGATTCCTGAAATGAGCTCGGACGCGTGATTGAAAAACAGGGAGAAAAAGAAACAGGGTCCGGTACGACCTTTCGAACGGCTGAAATTGAAGTGTTATAATACACGGTTTTTCGGGATTAGGGGTCCCGAACAAAATTCTCGGAAATCACATAGAAAGTTCCTCGGGTCAGATAAAGTGGCCACGCAAAGTTTGAGCACCAACGGAAGACATTTGGGGGTGCCGGTGTGCCACAAACCAGCATTCGCCGAAACTCGGATTATCGTGAAAAATGTGTTAAAGCTCGTTATTTGAGGCTGAAATCGAACATGTTGATTCCTGAAATCGAACAGGTTGATTCCTGAAATGAGCTCGGACGCGTGATTGAAAAACAGGGAGAAAAAGAAACAGGGTCCGGTACGACCTTCCGAACGGCTGAAATTGAAGTGTATTATAATACACGGTTTTTCGGGATTCCGGGGTCCGGAACAAAATTCTCCGGAAATCACATAGAAAGTTCCTCGGGTCAGATAAAGCGGCCACGCGAAGTTTGAGCACCAACGGAAGACATTTGGGGGTGCCGGTGTGCCACAAACCAGCATTCGCCGAAACTCGGATTATCGTGAAAAATGTGTTAAAGCTCGTTATTTGGTGAAATCGAACAAAGGTTGATTCCTGAAATGAGCTCGGACGCGTGATTGAAAAACAGGGAGAAAAAGAAACAGGGTCCGGTACGACCTTCCGAACGGCTCAAATTGAAGTGTATAAAACACGGTTTTTCGGGATTTCGGGGTCCCGACACAAAATTCTCCAGAAATCACATAGAAAGTTCCTCGGGTCAGATAAAGCGGCCACGCAAAGTTTGAGCACCAACGGAAGACATTTGGAGGTGACAGTGTGCTACAAACCAGCATTCGCCGAAACTCGGATTATCGTGAAAAATGTGTTAAAGCTCGTTATTTGAGGCTGAAATCGAACAGGTTGATTCCTGAAATGAGCTCGGACGCGTGATTGAAAAACAGGGAGAAAAAGAGACAGGTCCGACGACCTTCCGAACGGTGAAATTGAAGTGTATAATACACGGTTTTCGGGATTCCAAGGTCCCGGAACAAAATTCTCCGGAAATCACATAGAAAGTTCCTCGGGTCAGATAAAGTGGCCACGCAAAGTTTGAGCACCAACGGAAGACATTTGGGGTGCCGGTGTGCCACAAACCAGCATTCGCCGAAACTCGGATTATCGTGAAAAATGTGTTAAAGCTCGTTATTTGAGGCTGAAATCGAACATGTTGATTCCTGAAATCGAACAGGTTGATTCCTGAAATGAGCTCGGACGCGTGATTGAAAAACGGGAAAAAGAAACGGGGTCCGGTACGACATTCCGAACAAAGTTTGAAATTGAAGTGTATTATAATACACGATTTTTCGGATTCCGGGGTCCCGGAACAAAATTCTCCGGAAATCACATAGAAAGTTACTCGGGTCGAGATAAAGCGGCCACACAAAGTTTGAGCACCAACGGAAGACATTTGGGGAGCGGTGTGCCAAACCAAAGACATTCGCCGCAACTCGAATTATCGTGAAAAATGTGTTAAAGCTCGTTATTTGAGTCTGAAATCGAACAGGTTAATTCCTGAAATGAGCTCGGACGCGTGATTGAAAAACAGGGAGAAAAAGAAATAGGGCCCGGTAAGACCTTCCGAACGGCTGAAATTGAAGTGTATAATACACGGTTTTTCGGGATTCAAGGTGCCGGAACAAAATTCTCCGGAAATCACATAGAAAGTTCCTCGGGTCAGATAAAGCGGCCACACAAAGTTTGAGCACCAACGGAAGACTTTTGGGGGTGCTGGTGTGCCACAAACCAGCATTCGCCGAAACTCGGATTATCGTGAAAAATGTGTTAAAGCTCGTTATTTGAGGCTGAAATCGAACAGGTTGATTCCTGAAATCGAACAGGTTGATTCCTGAAATGAGCTTGGACGCGTGATTAAAAAACGGGGAAAAAAAAAACAAGGTCCAGACGACCTTCCGAACGGCTCAAATTGAAGTGTATAATACACGGTTTTTGAATTCGGGTCCGAACAAAATTCTCTGGAAATCACATAGAAAGTTCCTCGGGTCGATAAAGCGGCCACGCAAAGTTTGAGCACCAACGGAAGACATTTGGGGGTCTTTGGTGTGCCACAAACCAAAGATTCGCCGAAACTCGGATTATCGTGAAAAATGTGTTAAAGCTCGTTATTTGAGGCTGAAATCAAACAAGTTGATTCCTGAAATGAGCTCGGACGCGTGATTGAAAAACAGGGAGAAAAAGAAACAGGGTCCGGTACGACCTTCCGAACGGCTCAAATTGAAGTGTATAATACACGGTTTTTCGGGATTCCGGGGTCCGGAACAAAATTCTCCGGAAATCACATAGAAAGTTCCTCGGGTCAGATAAAGCGGCCACGCAAAGTTTGAGCACCAACGGAAGACATTTGGGGGTGCCGGTGTGCCACAAACCAGCATTCGCCGAAACTCGGATTATCGTGAAAAATGTGTTAAAGCTCGTTATTTGAGGCTGAAATCGAACATGTTGATTCCTGAAATCGAACAGGTTGATTCTGAAATGAGCTCGGACGCGTGATTGAAAAACAGGGAGAAAAAGAAACAGGGTCGAGCACGACATTCGAACATTTGAAATTGAAGTGTATTATAATACACGGTTTTTTTGGATTCGGGGTCCGGAACAAAATTCTCGGAAATCACATAGAAAGTTCCTCGGGTCGGATAAAGCGGCCACGCAAAGTTTGAGCACCAACGGAAGACATTTGGGGGTGCCGGTGTGCCACAAACCAGCATTCGCCGAAACTCGGATTATCGTGAAAAATGTGTTAAAGCTCGTTATTTGAGGCTGAAATCGAACAGGTTGATTCCTGAAATGAGCTCGGACGCGTGATTGAAAAACATGGAGAAAAAGAAACAGGGTCCGGTACGACCTTCCGAACGGCTCAAATTGAAGTGTATAATACACGGTTTTTCGGGATTTCGGGGTCCCGACACAAAATTCTCCGGAAATCACATAGAAAGTTCCTCGGGTCAGATAAAGCGGCCACGCAAAGTTTGAGCACCAACGGAAGACATTTGGAGGTGACAGTGTGCCACAAACCAGCATTCGCCGAAACTCGGATTATCGTGAAAAATGTGTTAAAGCTCGTTATTTGAGGCTGAAATCGAACAGGTTGATTCCTGAAATGAGCTCGGACGCGTGATTGAAAAACAGGGAGAAAAAGAAACAGGGTCCGGTACGACCTTCCGAACGGCTGAAATTGAAGTGTATAATACACGGTTTTTCGGGATTCGGGGTCCCGGAACAAAATTCTCCGGAAATCACATAGAAAGTTCCTCGGGTCAGATAAAGCGGCCACGCAAAGTTTGAGCACCAACGGAAGACATTTGGAGGTGACAATGTCCACAAACCAAAGATTCACGAAACTCGGATTATCGTGAAAAATGTGTTAAAGCTCGTTATTTGAGGTGAAATCGAAGGGTTGATTTCTGAAATCGAACAAAGTTGATTCTGAAATGAGCTCGGACGCGTGATTAAAAAACAGGGAGAAAAAAACAAGGTCTAAGACGACCTTCCGAACGGCTCAAATTGAAGTGTATAATACACGGTTTTTCGGGATTCCGGGGTCCCGACACAAAATTCTCCGGAAATCACATAGAAAGTTCTTTGGTCGATAAAGCGGCCACACAAAGTTTGAGCACCAACGGAAGACATTTGGGGTGCCGGTGTGCCACAAACCAAAGATTCGCCGCAACTCGAATTATCGTGAAAAATGTGTTAATGCTCGTTATTTGAGGCTGAAATCGAACAGGTTGATTCCGGAAATGAGCTCGGACGCGTGATTGAAAAAACAGGAGAAAAAGAAACAGGTACGGTACGACCTTCCGAACGGCCGAAATTGAAGTGTATAATACACGGTTTTTCGGGATTCCAAGGTCCCGAACAAAATTCTCGGAAATCACATAGATAGTTCCTCGGGTCGATAAAGCGGCCACGCAAAGTTTGAGCACCAACGGAAGACATTTGGGGTGTCGGTGTGCCACAAACCAGCATTCGCCGAAACTCGGATTATCGTGAAAAATGTGTTAAAGCTCGTTATTTGAGGCTGAAATCGAACAGGTTGATTCCTGAAATCGAACAGGTTGATTCCTGAAATGAGCTCGGACGCGTGATTAAAAAACAGGGAGAAAAAAAAACAAGGTCCGGTACGACCTTCCGAACGGCTCAAATTGAAGTGTATAATACACGGATTTTTGAATTCCGGGTCCGGAACAAAATTCTCTCGGAAATCACATAGAAAGTTCCTCGGGTCGATAAAGCGGCCACGCAAAGTTTGAGCACCAACGGAAGACATTTGGGGGTCTTTGGTGTGCCACAAACCAAGATTCGCCGAAACCTCGGATTATCGTGAAAAATGTGTTAAAGCTCGTTATTTGACGCTGAAATCAAACAGGTTGATTCCTGAAATGAGCTCGGACGCGTGATTGAAAAACAGGAGAAAAAGAAACAGTGGTCCGCACGACCTTTCGAACGGCTCAAATTGAAGTGTATAATACACGGTTTTTCGGGATTCCGGGGTCCCGGAACAAAATTCTCCGTAAATCACATAGAAAGTTCCTCGGGTCAGATAAAGTGGCCACGCAAAGTTTGAGCACCAACGGAAGACATTTGGGGTGCCGGTGTGCCACAAACCAAAGATTCCGAAACTCGGATTATCGTGAAAATGTGTTAAAGCTCGTTATTTGAGGCTGAAATCGAACATGTTGATTCCTGAAATCGAACAGGTTGATTCCTGAAATGAGCTCGGACGCGTGATTGAAAAACAGGGAGAAAAAGAAACAGGGTCCGGTACGACATTCCGAACGGCTGAAATTGAAGTGCATTATAATACACGGTTTTTTCGGGATTCAGGGGTCCCGGAACAAAATTCTCCGGAAATCACATAGAAAGTTCCTCGGGTCAGATAAAGCGGCCACGCGAAGTTTGAGCACCAACGGAAGACATTTGGGGGTGCCGGTGTGCCACAAACCAGCATTCGCCGAAACTCGGATTATCGTGAAAAATGTGTTAAAGCTCGTTATTTGAGGTGAAATCGAACAAAGTTGATTCTGAAATGAGCTCGGACGCGTGATTGAAAAACAGGGAGAAAAAGAAACAGGTCCGATTACGACCTTCCGAACGGCTCAAATTGAAGTGTATAAAACACGGTTTTCGGGATTTCGGGGTCCCGACACAAAATTCTCGTAAATCACATAGAAAGTTCCTCGGGTCGGATAAAGCGGCCACGCAAAGTTTGAGCACCAACGGAAGACATTTGGAGGTGACAGTGTGCTACAAACCAAAGATTCACGAAACTCCGGATTATCGTGAAAAAAATGTGTTAAAGCTCGTTATTTGAGGCTGAAATCGAACAGGTTGATTCCGAAATGAGCTCGGACGCGTGATTGAAAAACAGGGAGAAAAAGAAACAGTGTCCGTACGACCTTCCGAACGGGCCGAAATTGAAGTGTATAATACACGGTTTCGGGATCGGGGTCCCGGAACAAAATTCTCCGGAAATCACATAGAAAGTTCCTTGGGTCAGATAAAGCGGCCACGCAAAGTTTGAGCACCAACGGAAGACATTTGGAGGTGACAAGCAGCCACAAACCAAAGATTCGCGAAACTCTGATTATCGTGAAAATGTGTTAAAGCTCGTTATTTGAGGCTGAAATCGAACAGGTTGATTTCTGAAATGAGCTCGGACGCGTGATTGAAAAACAGGGAGAAAAAGAAACAGGGTCCGGTACGACCTTCCGAACGGCTGAAATTGAAGTGTATAATACACGGTTTTTCGGGATTCCAAGGTCCCGGAACAAAATTCTCCGGAAATCACATAGATAGTTCCTCGGGTCAGATAAAGCGGCCACGCAAAGTTTGAGCACCAACGGAAGACATTTGGGGTGCCGGTGTGCCACAAACCAAGATTCACGAAACTCTGGATTATCGTGAAAATGTGTTAAAGCTCGTTATTTGAGGCCGAAATCGAACAGGTTGATTCCTGAAATCGAACAGGTTGATTCATGAAATGAGCTCGGACGCGTGATTAAAAAACAGGAGAAAAAAAACAAGGTCCGCACGACCTTCCGAACGGCTCAAATTGAAGTGTATAATACACAAGTTTTTTGAATTCGGTCCGGAACAAAATTCTTCGGAAATCACATAGAAAGTTCCTCGGGTCGATAAAGCGGCCACGCAAAGTTTGAGCACCAACGGAAGACATTTGGGGTGCTGGTGTGCCACAAACCAAAGATTCACGAAACTCGATTATCGTGAAAAATGTGTTAAAGCTCGTTATTTGACGCTGAAATCAAATAGGTTGATTCCCGAAATGAGCTTGACGCGTGATTGAAAAACAGGAGAAAAAGAAACAGTGGTCCGGACGACTTTCCGAACGGCCGAGATTGAAGTGTATAGTA